>NW_024704746.1:63134775-63459775 GCF_018977255.1 Callorhinchus milii | reverse complement strand
GCCTCCTCTGTGCGTGTAGGGGGTAAATTTTCCAGCTTGATACTTGTTTTTCAGGGAGTTGGGGGGTGGGGGGGGGTTGGTGTTGTGGGGGTGTGTGGGGGTGTGTTTGTTTGTGAGAGATTTTCATTCCAAGAATTCAAGTTGGAGCCTGACGTCAGGTTAAGGTTAACTCTTTAACTGATAACCTAACTATACTTTTGTCGTCCCCACAATTGTTCTCTTTTTTTTACCGCGCCCACAAAGTTTATTTTCTGTTGCTAGTTTTCGGAGCAATTTTCAGCATTAGAGACCTTGACCGACGACTGATTTTCCTACTCTCTCTCTCTCTCTCTCTCTCTCCTCCCCCTCACCCCCACTTCTCGCCCTGACACCTCCCTATCTCCCTGACCCGCATTCGCCCCACGCCACGACCCACTGTCTCCTCTCGGCTGGTCCCGGCCTCGTGCTCGTCTCTCGTCCCCTCCGCTCCACCATCGGCAGCTGCGCTTTTTCATCCGCTACGCCCCGAAGCTTTGGAACTCTCTCTCCCAATCCCTCCACTTTGCACCCCCCAACCCCCACCTTCTCCTCTTTTAAACCACGACTGAAGAGCTTCCTCTTTGACTGTGCTTACGGTCACCTCCTCCTCTCCCCCCCCCCCCCCACCCGGCTTGGCATCGGGCTCCGTCACTGTTAAGCGCTCAGAGATGCTGCCCCAGTGAAGGGCGCAATGTAAATGCAAGCTGCTGCTGCTGTTGTTGTTGTGGTGGTGGTGGCGGCGTGGATCGTAGTAACAAATCGCTGCTCCGGCTTGTGATCAGGTCAGTCTCTCGGCACAAACAGGCGATCAAACCTGGGAGCTTGGCATATTGCCTCGCACTGCTCACCGTGTAAACTGGCCAAGCCTTCGTGTTTCAGTGTGTTGTTATTGAAACGCTTGCGGGTGCGTGTGAGAGAGAGAGAGTGTGTGTGTGCGTGTGAGAGAGTGTGTGAGTGAGTGAGAGAGTTGTGTGTGCGCGTCTCTCAGTAATGTACGTAGATCTACAGGGCTTTTGCCCACTTTAGGAAAACCCGAACAAGTCGATGGCTGGTTTGCAAATGTACCTTTAACCCATTGAAGAAAATCTTTCGTTCAGAATGTCATTACTTTACGGGTTGCGGTTGCAACTTCACTCATCTTGAAACGGCAGCATCTTCTCTCTCTGTTTTCCCCCTCCCCCCCCCACCTTCTGCGGAGGTTCATAACACATACTTTTTACATCACTCTCCTGTTTTGTTAGACTGTGCCAAATTGTTTGCCATTGTTAATATTTCACAAGCACTTTGTGTGATGTTAACCCTTGTTTATCCAGGAGAGGAACTGTACAATGAAAGGTGTATTTAAGGCGTTCTTTGGTCTTCTGGGAGTAACCGTGTGGCTGTTGGAAACGGGCACCCCACCCCCCCCACTCTCCCCCGCCCCCACTCCCCACGGGGACCTGACTCACTGATGGCACAGCTGGTGCTCACAAGTCTGTAGGACTGTCTGATTATTTTGTGTTGCTAAATAATACTTGCATTTGATACAACGCCTGGTGACATCCAAATGCCTCAAGAAGAGCTTTCACGCAGTGGGGTCGATTTATAGGCGGCGCCTGGTGCCAAGCCGGGGTGGGGGAGGAGGAGGCGCGGGTGAAGCGATAAAGGTCCTCCTGCCGTGATCTACAAGAGGGTAAGGAGGCGACGAGGTGGAGAAATTGAGGGAGAGAGTTCTAAAGCTTCACGTCTTCTCGACGCCTCAAAGCGCTTCACAGAATATGCTGTGAAGTAGTTGACTGTATATTTGTGGGCGAAACGCGGCAGCCAATTGTGCGCAGCAGCGTCCCCACAAACAGTCGTGGATTGAAAATGACCAATCTATTATTGTTCTTTTTGAGGGGTTATTATCAGGATGTGGAGTAAGGAAACTTGCCCGAGGTTTCGCCCTCTGCCGGGAATCGAACCAGGGTCTCTCGCTTGCAAAGCGAGCGCTCTAACCACCGAGCTACAGGACTCCACGGAGTTCTGAATCAGTGTACTTTGTCGGTGCCTTGTTAACGTGCCCGGAAAAGCTGAATGGGAGACGAGGAGTTAGGGACTGACCACTGTATCTGGAGGGTGAGAACAGGTGCGTGGGGAAAATGTTTTCACAACACGAGAGCGGCGAGGTGCGTCCTTGAGCCTGATATTTCTGCCTGCGCTTGGTTTTGCTAATCTCAGCCACGGTGTCTATCAGGAAGCCTTGAGAGGAGCCAAGATGTATCCCTAAGGGAGGAGGAAAGAGATCTCTCTCTCCGAGCTGTCCCTGAGCACCTCGTGTTTGATTACACAGTGTGGGCAACAGAAGGTTGGAAGCTGTTGATCATTTGGGGGAAGACTTGGAATAGTGTTGGGAAAGACTCTTTTATCTAATTCATTGCACACAATTCTTTCTTCCCTCCCCAATTCTTTACTGCCCCCAGCCCCTGCCCCTTTTTTTTTTACTTGGTAGCTTAACTAAGGTGAAGTTATTATTAGGCAAATTATTATTATATAAGTTTCCTTACTCCACACGCCTCTGTTTAACTAGCAGTAAGTAGGAACCTGCTTGTTAGTTGATCGGCGGATTGCTTTTCCGGGATAATAAACCCTTGAAAAAACAATCAAATAAAATATAGTCAGTCATACGCTTTGCAGTATATTCTGTGAAGCACTTTGAGACGTCTCGACGATCTGATAAGGCGCTATATCAAATGCAAGGATTATTATATTATTTTAGTGGACACCAGGCTGTCAGTGGGAGGAATTTCGAGAGAAATGTAGGCAAGAAAAAAAGAGATTCTTAGCGCCAAAGGAAGTCTTGTATTCACAGAATTCAGTTGGAACGATATTTAGGTCATGTATAAAAATGGATCATTTCTTCCTTTTTGTTTGAGATGGGGGAAAAAAACAAGTCAAGATGTCTTTTTGAGTAGTTTTTGGCACGCCTTTTATTTCCTATTCTTACATCCCCTCGTGCCCGGGGATGTATCCTGGTGACCTCTCACAGGTCTGATACAACACACTGGAGGCCTTAGGTCCGCAAAATATACTTTACACAGTCAATTCACTTTACAGTGTATTCTGTGAATTGCTTTGAGATGTCTCGAAGATGTGATAAGGTGCCATATCAAATGCGAGTATTATTATGACTCAGTTTGAGATGTTAGATTGTTTATGTTTTCAAGGCTGGAAACCAAGCTGTTTGTTATTTTCATTCATATTAAACAACCTGGAATAAATAACATTGTACATCACTGCAGGTTGAAAAAGAAAAGTTTCTCTGTTGGCCCAGTGGGCAATGCCTCTGCCACGTACAGCAGAGGTCACGCAGACTAGAAAGTTGCAGGTTTGAATTCCAGTGGGTACGGAGGTAGCTTATCTCAGCAGGGGATGGGGGAGGAAGGGGGAAACGGGCAATGAGGGTGCCACAAACTACAGGAAAAGTAATGGAGTAAGTAATGGAGAGTAGGGGAGTGGCGTTATGATTTAGGAAACAATTAATGCGACTCGTGCGAAGAAAAATCGAAGTGGTTTTGATAGGAAACTAAATAGGACTCGGGTGCATGTACCGTTGGAGCAATCAATCCACTTGACTGTATATTCCGTGAAGCCCTTTGAGACGTCTCAAACGCTCGATAAGCCGCTCTTGTCAAATGCAAACTCTGTGGTACAAGTCCGCGAACTGGAAAAACTGACTCGAAAACGGGAGCAACTGAACTCGTTGACATCTGCGCGTGAACCTCGTGTTTTGGGGTGTTTGATCGCACGGGTCTTGATGTACACATTCGCTTGTACTTGGCGTTGAACATTACTAGAGACACAAGTTGGCAGCTGGAGGAGATTAACTATTCCACGATATTGGGTGGAAAGATGCTGTTTTCCACTGTCCATCACCTCCTCCGGGCACCCCCTCAAGTCCCCTCTGTCCTCTCATCAAACGCCAAGTGTGAAGAGGTCCTAGGCTTCTTCGCCTCAAAGATTGAAAACATCCGCTTGGCTGCATTGCCCCCCCACCCATGTCCCCTTTCACCCCACCCAGACCATCCACACCGCCTTCTCCCTCCCCCATGGCTCCTGCCACTCCCCGCTCCTTACAGTCTTTTGCCCCCATTTCTCGTTCCTCCCTCTTAGCCACAATCACCCGGATGAAGTCCACCACCTGCTGCCTCGACCCCCTCCCCACCCAGCTACTAGTCACTCAATTTGCCACACACAAATCTACTTTTCCTCCTCCACTACCAACTCCAGGGCCACCAACCTTCTTTCACCTTGTTTGGCAGACATCAGGGCCTGAATGAGTTCCGCCACTGTTAAGCGCTCTGAGACGCTACCCTGTGTGGCGGGCGCTATATAGGTGCAAATTGTTGTTGTTGGATGAGTCGCTCGTTTGCCCCTCCCTCACTTACTCGCTTGTTAAACCAGTAGTTTGCTGGGTCGTATGTTTATAAATTTACAACACAGAAAGAAGGAGGTTTCACAGCCCACTGAGTTTGTGCACCGCAATCTGTATTGCTAAATCGCCCCTTTTTTTGATCGTCAGTCGCACTTTCCGGCTCTTTTCCCATATCCCCTAATGTTTTTTTTTGCACACACACTGCCGAGTTGTCAGGGTATCTAGAAATGCGACGATTAATTGACTGCTGGGATTTGTGTGTGTGAATGCGCGTTAATACAGTGGCAGCTCCAACTGAGCTGAGAGCCAGCCAAGCTTCTCGCTCTACTGTACTCGCTGGTGCTACGCTCGTCACTAACATTGGAGAATTTGTTGCCATGTCTTGGGGGGGGGTGTGTGGGGAAAGCCCTGGCGTTTATCATGCTGTGACCATTCCTGTTCAGCAAACTTTCTGAACACGACAACAACAAATTAGATTTATACAGCGGCCTTTCCGTTCGGAAGGACGTCCCGAGCCGCTGAGCGTTGTCTCAAGTGCATCCTTTTGATGTCAGAGACTGCTTTATTAAATGTTAATAATTTTTATTGACTACCATTGCAAACCACACTTCCTTTTTTTTATGGTACGTTAGTTTCTAGTGTGGACAATTATTCCCCCTTTTCCTCTTTCTCTCCCCCCCCCCCCCCACCACCAAATTAATCACTGTTAGGTTTTGTTGGCCCTGTTGCTCAAGGCGTTGCCAGGTTGTGTTGCCACTGTTAATCTCACTCTTGTCAGGCTTCCCCTTATTTATTTTATTTGCTCGTTGTGAGGAGGTGCCTGCCATTATTTGCCTCCTCTCCGTGCAAAGCTGTCACCCCGATGTCGTTGAGGCATCTGCTCCACAGGAATTGCTGCAAAGTGTAGTGACTGTATTTTGTAGGCGAATGTGGCTCAGCGGTGTGCCACAAGCAGCCATGAAGTGAATGATCAATTTTATCTGGACTATTTTTGTCCAGGGCACAGGGAGAAATTCCCTTCTCTTTTCGAGTAGTGCCAAGGGATCTTTAACATCCACCAGAATGGGTGGACGGGACCTTGGTTTAATGTCCCGTCTGAAGGATGGCACCTCCGACAATGCAACACATCCCCAGCACTGCATTGGGGAGTGTCATCTTAGACTATGTGATTCCAAGTCCCGCCACGGGGCTTGAACCCAATTTAACATCTCAACAAAGTTTGACAAGTCCCGACAACGCGCGTTGGGGTGCACTGCATTGGAGTGTCAGCCTAGACTAGGAGCTCACCCGAAGTGAGGCTTGGACCCACAACCTACTGACTCGAAGGCAAGCGCGCTACCAACTGAGCCAAGCTGACACCTAAACATTGGGATTTTGCCAAGAGAATAGGTGCTGGAATCTCTGCTCGTAAACTCTGCTGTGATGCATTGCCAATGAGAGCTACCCCGCAGCCTGGCAAAGCAGAAGCAGGTTTGGATTTACAATTGATGAAGCAGAAAGGCTCAGTGGCCAATATTTACATATCGCCGTCTATGCCCCATCTACAGGCAGCAAGTTACACAGCAGTTGGCCTGGATTTGAGCAATTCCTTTTATTCCCCCCCCAAAAAAGCCATGGGGATTAATATGTTAGTTGCATAATTTATCAGTTGTTACCAGCAGTAAATGGCAGATCTTCAAATATCTTCACACTGGCAGTTTCAACTTTTCAGGATTGTTTTTTGCACGGCCTTTTTCAGAGGTTACGATTTGGTTTTCTCCTCTCGTCTCAGTCAAATTAGAACCCAGAAAGCCTTTGAAGATTTCAAAATACCGTTGTAGCTGTGCTTTGGATCCATAATACCTGAAAAGGAATTGTCACTTCAATCCACGACGGTTTTTGGGACACTGCTGTGCGCAATTGGCTGCCTCGTTTCACCCACAAAATATACAGTCAATTATCATTATAGTATATTCTGTGAGGAGCTTTGAGACGTCTCGAAGACGTGACAAGGCGCTATATCAAATGCAAGGTTATTATTATAAAATTGTTAGGCAAAGCAGAATTGGGTTTAAGATGAGACCTTGTACCTACCTTATGGTTCCGTGGTATAAAGTCTCATCTGAAAGATACCACCTCTCTGACGAGGCACAATACCTACTCAGGTGAGTGTTATACAGTCCCATCACGCTATTTAAAAAGAGTAGGGAATTTCTCCTGGTGTTCCAGCCATCAATCCTCTAGGATTATTGGTCATTCAACTCACGGCTGTTTGTGGGACCTTGTATGTGCATTGGCCACTGCAGTTACCGGCCCTTGAGTTGAAGGAATATTCGAAGCCGAGAAACCCATTGTCAGGGCTATTGGAACAAACACAGCGTGAAGGATTTTGCCACAAAGTGTTTCTAACTTTGGTCAGAGGTTGCGATGCAGCAAGTTCCGATAACAGTAAAAACTGAAACAAAACGCAGTGTAACAGTGACAACTTGGCACGTTGTTTGTTGCTTCTCATTAAAGGGTTACTGTACAGGATATCCTCTAGAAAGTGACCGCAGGGTCACGACTGAGGAGGATGTAATTGGAAGGGTTAGTGACTTCCTCCGGGAGGAAGGAAATAAACAGGCGTTATGTTCAATCCGAGGGACAGATTGTGTAGAAGCTTCAGTGTAAGACCATGAGAATTTGCTGGTCGAAAGAAGACCGAGGTCGCTCCAGTTCGCCTTCCACCACGCTAGCAGTCGCATGCCTGTGTCATGTCCCTCACTATAATAATCACTGCATTTGATGCAGCGCCTTTTCACGTCTTTGAGACGTCTCAAAGCGCTTCACAGAATATACCGTAAAGTGAATTGACTGAATTCAAAAATATGCAGAAAATAGTTTGTGAACTATATACTGTATCCCAAGATTATTTCATAACATTGCAGCACTGTGCTGCTATTATATATATATGTACACACACACGCGCGCACGCCCTATTCCCCTTCTTCTCCCCTGCCCACCCCCCCCCCCCCCCACCACCCTCCCCAACTCCACCAACAACATGTTTCCAGTTAATGCAAATTCCTGACCTCAATATCAAAGATCCTCAACGTTATGCAAAAAGAGAGATTCTCCCGACAATTATGGCCAACAATTACCCACATTAACCTGTCATTCGCTTTGAGGAACCTTGATGTGTGTAAAATGACAGCCATGTTTGCCAATGGAAAACAGTGCCCGTCTATGACGGTGATGGGCAATGGAGGGGAGGGAGAGGATGGGGAGTGGGAGGAGAATAGGGTGTGTATGTGTGTATGGGTAGATGATATTATTTACACACACACACCCTATTTGTCCTCCTCCTCTCCCTGTTTGTTCTTTCAAAATTAAATTCAACAATCCATCTTATTTATTTACAATTTATTTTTAAAAAATATAGAAAAATAAATTGAGACGTCTTAATGTTGTGATAAGGCGCTATATCAAGTGCAAGGATTGATATGTTTTATATTATATATATATATAATTTATATTTAGACAGTCCTGTTGCAGTAATATATCAAGCGAAGCTGAAACAAAAAGCAGTTCACAGATACAACTTGGCATTTATTTACAACAACAGCTTGTGTTTATAAAACAACAACAAAATTAGATTTTTACAGCGCCTTTCACGTTGGGAGGACGTCCCAAGGGAAGTTTATGTAGCGCCCTTTACACAGGATAGCGTCTGAACCTCAGCACGGTGAGGGATACCTGTGGGACACTCAAACTCGCTGTCTTATTTTTTGGGGAAAAAACAAAAGAATTTGTGGCTTTCGAAAAATCAAATGAATGTGTATGCACAGGTGTGAGAATGTCAGAGGTTAGCAAGTTACCTTGGTTTCCAGTCACCCATCACAGATTAGATTTGAGAATTCAGTAGCAAAAGTTCCCCGTTCGTGTTCCAACATGAGTTGTGGTTTGGGTCCAGGACTCGAGCTGAAGTCGCCTCAGAAGCGGGGGAATTTGACCCAGTTTTCTTGCTGTTTCCTCTCAATCGAAAACTCATTACATGTTGGATTTTAACATTGGGCTGATTTCACTATTTTTTTCGGGTCAGCCGGGTGTCTGACACATGCAGAAACCCATCACCGTGCTTAAGAGTACCCGAACCAAGCTGAGATTTCCAGGCATCCCACCTACACATGAAAATCCCAGCGATAAGATTGTTGGAATGTAATGTGCGCTCTCTCCCTGGAAGGACACATCCTGTTCACCTAATTCCAGAAAGTATTAGGCGCAGGTTGGCAAGAGCCAAGGCTTGGGCACCCCAGAGCGTGCGTTGGGGTAACTGCTGGAGTCTAAGCAGCTAAAACCACATCGCTTGCCATTGATACAGCCATTTCACAATCCAGATTGCAGTCCAGAGGAAAGACTGTCTACCTACTGGAAAGTACCCAAGTTAGGCGCTTTCTAATATGCAGAGACTTTGCCCTGGATTCAGGGTGCAAGGTTCGACAAGCGTACTTGGCATTTGTATTTCTGATTGCGGATAGGATTTTGATAGATCTGGGTCCATTCTGGGCTCCCAGTTTCCAATTAAATAGGGCTGTCGATCAGAGCAATTGGACCTGATGGCACATTTGTTAGGATTTTCCGTTTGCAGCAAAGGTCGCACTGCAAGACGAACTGGCGGGTATCAATAGGTCAGTGGCTCTTGGGAATTCAGTTTAATTCACAGCGTCTGATATCCAGGGGATCATAGTTGGTGAATTTTCTCAGGCACCAACTGAGAACTGATAGGGTTTAGCTCAGGGAGGATAGTGCCTGCTGTGGCTCTGTTTCAGGGTTGCCACATAATAGGGCGTTCTGCTCCCTCGTGTGAGGGTAGTGAGGCTCCCATCCAACTGGGAGCTGTCTCTCAGAACAGGTGTGTGATTTAACCTGAGACTTTCCTGGCCTATATGGACAGATTTGCTGCGCTATTAAGTGGTCCTCAAGGTTTTTATCAAGTATCTTAAACTGCTCCACGAGTAATTGTTGTGCAGTATAGTAGCCGTGTGCAATTGGCTGCTGTGTTTTGCTCACAAAATATAGTCAATCCACTTGATAATATATTCTGTGAAGAACTTTGAGACATCTCAACGATGTGATAAAGCGCGATATCAAATGCAAGGATTATTATTGTTCTTATTTATAGATGAAAGTGGCAACAAGATTGCATACAGCAATGTCCAACAAACAGCCATGAACGAATGATCATAATAATAACCTTAGCAATTGATGTAACAGCTTTCACGTCATTGAGACGTCTCAAAGCGCTTCGCAAAATATACTGTAAAATGGAATGACTGTATATTTTGTGGGTGAATCTGCCTTTCCCTCAGCATTGCACTGGAGCATCAGTTTTGATTATGAATCCCGAGTTCATTCCAATGCAATGAAAACATTTCTGCCCGTGAAGTATAAAACTTCAGATCATTTGTTGCGTCCTCTCGTGCATCTGCAATCTTTTCCCCTTGGATCGGGGCTTTGGAAACGAGAACTCAGCTCTTTTACTTCCTCCTAAACAATTTTGAGGGTTTTGCACAAAACTTAAAGAAGTAAAAAAGGCATCGAAAGAGTAACTCGTTTTATGTTTTCGATGACTTTGATAAACTGCTGTTCCTAATCATCTGGACTCCTCAATCATTTACAAGGCTGTGTTCTTGCCTGGATATCTTTGTCCTGCGTGTAATAACTTGTCTTTAAGGTCTGCATGACTCAAAGATTACTTAAGAGTATTCATTAAAGTATGTACTGTGTGCCTGAGGGGAATTGATGAACATTCTTGTTTTTTTTCCAAGATGAAACTATGTTGCATTCCGTGACCGCGATATTAATAATAATAGTAATAATAATCATTGCATTTGATATAAAACACCTCCGCACCTCAGGCGCTGGCAGTATCAGCCTCCACGGCTGCACTCTCAACCTCACTGAGCCAGTCAGGAACCTGGGTGTCTTGTTTGATCCTGAACTGTCCTTTCTCCGCCACTTCCGCGCCATGACCGGCACTGCCTTCCACCACCTCCGCAGCATTGCCAGACTCCGCCACTGCCTCAGGCTGCCGGAACCCTCACCCGCACATTCGTCACGACTCGATTATGGGAACTCCCTCCTCATCGGCCTTCCCAACTCTTCCCTTCACAAGCTGCAGATCATCCAAAACTCTGCAGCTCCTGTACTCTCATGCACCAGGGCTCCGCAACCCCGTCACTCCCTCCCTCACCCGACTCCACTGGCTCCCCATCCCCCAGAGGATCGAGTTCAAGATCCTCATCCTCACTTTCAAGGCCATCCATGGCCTTGCTCCCTCCTACCTCTCTGAGCTGTTGACTCCCTACCAACCTGCCCGCTTCCTCCGTGCAGTGGGCTCCGCCCTGCTCCATGTCTCCCGCCCGACCCGCCCTACCATCAGTGGCCGTACTTTCAGCTTCTCTGCCCCCACACTCTGGAACTCCATCCCACAGTCCCTTCGCCTCGCTTCCTCCCTTGCCTCCTTCAAGGCCGGTCTCAAGACCCTTCTCTTCGATCGTGCCTTTGGTCTCCCTCCACCTTTCCGCCTTCCCTCGCCCCTACACCACCCCTCCCCCATGCTCAGGCCCCAACACCTGACTGTTCAGCGCTTTGGGACGTCCTCCTGACATGAAAGGCGCTCTATAGATGTATTTTGTTGTTGTTGATATAGCGCCTTATCACGTCTTCGAGACGGTTCAAAGTGCTTCACAGAATATACTGTAAAGTGAATTGACTGTATGTTTGGACAAAAATTTTAAGTGCTTTGAAATGTCCTCCCGATGTAAAAGGGACTATATGTACACACACACACGTAAATTTTGTTCGTATCTTGCACAGAAATCTTTTGAAAATAATTCTTGCGAGGCCAGTAGAATGGGATGACACTACAATTGACCAGTTTTTCATTGGAGAGTATAATACATTCAACTGAAAGACAGTTATTGGTTCTGCAATTGGCCATTGTGTAGTTTGCAGATTCATTGTCCTTAGCAGCGGTGCAGTTTCCTGGTGTTTCATGCGTGCGCAGAATAAGTGTACGTTTACACTGATGTTTCTCAAATTAATCAATGTCAAAAGTGTCCTCGTAGCGGAGGTGGATAGAGCCTCAGTTTTGTGGAGTTCTGTAGCGTATTGGTTAGAGCACTCGCCTCGCTAGCGAGAGGACCTGGGTTTGATTCCCTGGCGGGGTGAAATGTAAGGCAAGTTTCCTTATTCCACACACCTGTTTACCCAGCAGTAAGTAGGGACCCAGTTAGTCGATTGATGCATCGCTTTCTGGGGGTAATAATCCCTCAAAGAAAATGTGGTCACTCAATCCACAACTGTTTGTAAGACACTGCTGTGCCGCATTTTGGCCCACAAAATGCATAGTCAATCCACTTTACAATGTATTCTGTGAAGCGCTTTGTGACGTATCTACGACGTGATAAGGCACTATATCAAATGCAAGGATTATTATAATTATAAATCCACAGTCCTGTAGCTCAGTGGTTAGAGCACTCGCTTTGCAATCGAGACACCTGGGTTCAATTCCAGGCAGAGGGCGAAACCTTGGGCAAGTTTCCTTACTCCACACAGAGCCTAATAATAATCCCTCCAAAACAAAACAATCATAAATTGGTCATTTTCAATCCCATTAATGATCTCTCCCTTCATTAAATTGATCTGAAATCCATATTCATTAGAATAAACCTTTTCTACAGTTGAATGGGCCACACTAGAATTAATTTGAATCAAATATACAACATTAGAGATTTGTCAAGTTCCAGTTCAGCGACGTTATTCAGAAACGACACCTCAAACTTTTTCTAACATGGGGTTGATCCTTCTAGAAGCCACGTTCGAAGATCAAAGGGATGTTAATGTTTTTTTTTGAGAAGAGGGTTAGCGAAAGAGTCGAGTATAATGCTAGAATTTGGATCGTGAAATAATGAGGGAAGCCTCTAAGGTGAATATCGCTTCTGACGGAGATGCATAAAGAATCAGGGGCGATGAGATGCAGAGCTCCTGGATGTTGATAGACATTGACGATGTAAATGTGCTCCCTTTGAGTGCAGAACTGACGTAAAGATTTCAAATTTGAACCTAGCCTCGGGTGAGACTGGAGACGAGACAAAATTTGTACTCGTGGGAGTGGGGGGTGGGGGGGTGTGTGGGGGAATAGAATTAAATGATCAAATAATCCAAATGGATTATTTGGATGCTGTGTTGCTGGGGTTAGGGAAAGGCGAGGTTAACAGCGCAGCTCAATACTCCTCAGCTTCCCTTTGTTTGCTTTCAGGAATCAGGGAGTGTTTTTCTGTGGAATTCTTGTGAGATTCAGTGGATGGAGCAGAGTTCACAACAGGCCAGATTGTATATGATCTTAAGAGAGAATTCCGTGGGTTGAATGGCCTTTTCTCATGCCATGCTTTTTTTGCCCTCTGCATGTCAACAGTTTACAAGTGCAGACAGTTCCCTGCTAGCCCATCGATATTGCCAAAATCTTAAGCAAGTTTCCTTACTCCAGACGTCTCTGTTTACCTACCAGCAAGCAGAAACCCAGTTGTTAGTCGATAGGCAGATCGCTTTCCGGGGGTAATAATCCCTTCTTAAATTCTACGACTCCTTGTGGGACACTGCTGTTCGCAATTGGCTGCTGCATTTTGCCCACAAAATATACAGTCAATTCACTTTACAGCACATACTGTAGAGCGCTTTTGAGACGTCTCAACGATGTGATAATGCGCTTTATCAAATGCGAGGATTATTATTATTGCACATCTGTGCTGCAATGCCGAGCAGGTCGAAAAAATTAAAATACTTTGGGGAAAGCCAGCAGTTGTCACACAAAATTTTGAGGTTGTGGATCATTGTTTGCAATTGAAACCAGTGATGTCCACAGAGGTGAGATGTTTTGACTCAATTTTGGATTATGGAGTCACATAAATCAGTTGGGTAACTGTATATTTAAGATCCTCCAGTACACTCGAGTATTGATTTACCCTGTAAATGATTCTGCTGAATAAATCCATCTGAAGGATAGTGTGAATTATCCTAGACAAATTATTACCGGTGCTGCTATACTGCAGTGGTGTGCAAAATGGTTCATTGAGCAATGATGGAATTGGAAGCTTTTGAAATATTTTCTGAAACGAAAACAAACGGTTCCTAATCTGTAGGGGTGCTTTGCACAAAACCTCTGCCGTTGGCTTGTGTTAATCCTTTGAGAATCATAGGACTGTAGCGGATTTGTTCCCACAATTTCAAAGCATCAGACTTGAGCTGCGCGAAAAATAATTTCTGTAGATATATTCAGTGGCAGGATATGAATTTCAGTGCTGCGGGCTTCAATCAAGCTTTTTTTTTTATCCGTCACATAGCTCTGATACCTAGATCCTCTCTCTCTTGGAAGCACGTTGAGTTAACTTGACAAATATGTTTTTTTTTGAGAAAACAATGAATTTCAATTTGAAAAGCTTACTTTTCTGTCATTGCAATAGCGCGAAGGCGACCAGTTGAGTTTCAGAGCTCCACAGGTGGAATGGCTATCTTCTACAGCAGGACTCACTGTGATAGCCATTCCACCTTCCTCTTCGACCACACCTTCGGTCACACTCCTTCCCTCACCCTCCCTGCCCTCCTCCCCTCCTGATCCCAACCCCCAGCTCGGGTGCAAATCGTTGACTGTCCAGAGCTTTGGGATGTATCCTCCCGACGTGAAAGGCGCTGTACAAATATAACTTGTTGTCGCTAAACTCATTCAAACCTGTTCTGCCTATTCCTCATTGGCACTACTTAGTGTTGGAGTTTAACCATTGCTCCCCTCAGTTTCCCCACATCCCAATACTCTAAATTAGCGCTCACTTATACTGGTTGCGTTCCTCTTTTACTCTTTTCTCTTTTTCTCTTGTCCTTTCTCAGTATAACTGTAGCAGATTCTTGGACACTTGAACAGTGAAGAAATCTCTTAGTTCTCACTTCTCCAGCGAACGCTGGCAGGCCATTCGACCTTCTAGCAGACATCGTAACTGAGTCTGATCCTGTCCACCGACGTGTAATACTCAGACAGCTATTGATAGTGATCAGGAGATGGGAATCCATGGCTGTTCTCTCCCCACGTCCCCCCCCCCACCTCCTGCCCCATAACCCAGGGACACCGAAGCTAATTATAGTGTCCCAACCTCTGTCCCCCGTGTTCAACAAATTCCACACGTGTGCATTTTTGACTCCCTGTAAAGAGAAAGGAGTTTCTCCCAGTGTCCTGGCCAATAATCCCCCAATCAATTTGCTTGCTCACTTCATGGCTGATTGTGCAACATTGCTGTGTGCAAATTGGCTGCCATATTTCCCTATAAATACAGTCACTACACGTCACACTAAAATCCAATGAAGCGCTTTGAGACACCCCGATACTGATATGACGCTATATAATAATCCTTGCATTTGCTATCATGCTTTTCACGTCTTCTAGACGTCTCAAAAGAGTTTCACAGAATATACTGTAAAGTGAATTGACTAAATTTTTGTGGGTGAAACGCGGCAGCCATTTGCGCACAGCAGCGTCCCACAAACAGTCGTGGATTGAGTGACCAAATTATTGTTTTATATCAAACCCAATGATTATTATCATTATATTAGGTATAAGGGGAATAATAATAATAATAACCCTTACATTTGATATAGAGCCTTGTCACATGTTGAGGCGACTCAAAGCGCTTCACAGAATATATTGTAAAGTGAATTGACTGTGTATTTTGTGAGTGAAACACGCACAGCAGTGTCCCACAAACAGTCGTGGATTGAGAGAGCAGATATAAATTGTGTGTGAGTGTATATATATATATACATATATATATGTATACACACATATATCTAAAAGACTGCTTGACACAAGCTGAAGGATTCACTGTATTCCTCTAAATCATCTATTGCTCAAAAGTGAAAGCTTTTCCTCTGGGAGACAGACTGGATGGGTAAATAACGTCAGCGTAATGTAACATACCTTTGTGGAACACAGTGTAATGCACAGTTCCTCACAGGCAATTGTTTGCATTTAACCTGTGCATTTGCTCCAGGAAGTTTGCAGCCATTTCCTTTGAATCATTGCCCAGTCTAAGTGTGTGCACCAGTAATTAAATCCTAGCAGTTTCCAGACACATCCCTAACCCTGCCCGGTGTTGTTCCGATCAGCTTTGCCAGAGCAAAGTTCAGAACTCTGGCTTGCGTTCAGATTCTGCTTGCAGTTTCCGCCACCCGCCCTCTGTTCCGTTTTTTTTCTCCCCCCCTCCTGCTTTCAGAAGTCTTGGAGGAGAGGAGAGTCTCGTAGTCAGAGTGGCGCTTGATCAAAGGAAGGGTGGGGGGTGTGGGATTTCACACTCGTTTGAAAAATATTGGAAAATTGTCAGTTTGCATAATGTGACGTGCGATAAATAATTCACACAATGCTGCCTTTTCATATTTCTAAACTGGAAACAGCTGCTAGCTTTTTGAACAATCTCTCGGAGCATTTCTTCCTTGATCCACTTCCGAATGTTTTAATTATGTTAATAATAATAATAATAATAATGATAATCTTTGCAATTGACGTGGCGCCTCATCACATCGTTGAGATGCCTCGAAGCGCTTCACAGAATACACGAATAAAAAAATTGGTCACTTCAATCCACGACTGTGTGTGGGACGCTGCTGTGCGAAATTGGCCGCCACGTTTCGCCCACAAAATACACAGTCAATTCACTTTACAGTATGTTCCGTGAAGCGCTTTGAGATGTCTCGAAGCCGTGATAAAGCGCTACATCAAATGCAAAGATTATTATTATTATTGCACTGTAAAAAGTGGATTGACTGTGCATTTTGTGGGCGAAATGGGGCAGTGAATGGCGTACAGCATTATTTGTTTTATTCCGGGGGAGGGGGGGGGGGGAAATGGGGGTGGAGGGTTTATCTATCGCCCGAATAGATTTACGTATTTTGTGTGTGAAACACGGTAACCAATTGAGCACAGCAATGTCCCACAAACAGTGGTGGATCGTGTGACCAAATTATTTTTTTTCATACACATATGCAAGAGTGGAAGAGAGCCCTCACACTCCCCTCCCCTCTCACCCCCGCCCCCCCCCAAATCCACTTGTCTGGGTTCTTGTTCATGCGCTCAGTTGCAGGGGTTATGTTTTTCTTGTTCAGGGATCTGTAAAGACTGCTGCGGAGGACCAGATGGCCTGGATGATTTGCATATGAATGTCAACCTCATTGTATAACTTTGAAACACGACACCTTGTTAAAGAAAAAAAATGTTTTCATGTTGGAAATGGGTGTGGGGGGGCGGGGGCGGGGGCGAGGTGAAGGCTGTCGATCCACATCCTGAAATATTCAAATGAAGTGCATTGCGACAAAGCAGGAAAGCTAAATACCGTGCACATTTAGGTGTCGGCCTGGCCCAATTGGTAGCACTCTTGCCTCTCTGGCTCAGATTATAATAATAATCCTTTGCATTCGATAGAGCGCCTTATCACATCCATGAGACATCTGGTAGTGCTTCGCAGAATATATTGTAAAGTGGATCCGCTGTGTATTTCGAGAACAGCGAAACGCGGCAGCCAATTGCGCACAGCAGTGTCCCACAGACAAACAGCCGTGGATTGAGTGACGACATTTTTTTGTGGAGGGATTATTATCCTCAGAAAGCAATGCGCCAGTCAACTAATAACCAGGTTCCTACTTACTGCGTGGTAAACAGGCACGTGGAGTAAGGAAGTTTGCCTAAGGTTTCGCCCCGCCCTGGATGATTTTGGGTTGAAGCCTCACGTTGGAATTTAGAGCTCACAGTCCAGGCTGATGCTTCAATACGGTACTGAAGGAACACGCGCCGGTCTTCTGGTCAGACATGAAACTGAGACTCTGTCCGCCTGTTGAGATGGACATTAAGGATCCCATGGTACTACTCAAAAACCAAAGGGAGTTTCTCCCAGGGCGCAGGCCGGCAGTCCTCCAGATAAAATTGATCAGTTACTTCATAGCTGTCTGTGGGAACCTTGCTGTACACAGAAACATTGTGAAGCATTTTGAGACATTCTCAATGTTATAGGTATATATCGCATGCAAGGATGATGTCTTTTTACTGAGTGTACTGTGCGACTATGTTATCCTCTCCCTCTTCTCCTGGGATCCAGTGAAGACAGGTCTGCTGTTCCTTGACACCTCACAGCCTGAATTTGATCTGCTAGTTTTACTCAGGGCTGTATTTGGAGTGTTACAACTGGCTTTAGAAAACAACGGTTCAGTGAAGTGAGTGACATCTCCTGTGTTATCCAGAGACCTCCCCCCCCTCGCCCACGACAGGGAGGAATTGTGTGAGCTTGGAGGGCAGGTGAGAGCAGGAATTGGCCTCGGCTGACATTCTGCACAACAGCAACAAATTACATTTGTATAGCGTCTTTCACATCGGGAGGAGGTCCCAAGGTCCAGTAACCTGATGCTCGCTATCCTGGCTCACGCATGCAAAATACCTATTTGGTTGAGGTGCTGGAGAAGGGTGTCCAGGTTGTTCTAACAGCCTGGACAAGTTGGTTCGGTCAGAGGGGACGGAGATAGATGGAGGTGGAAAAACAAAAGTATTTGCATAACCGGTTTGTCATATGGACCTTGGGTGGAATGAGTAAATAGTTTGCAGCTCAGGAAGTAAAATAATACAGGTGTGATCTGTGGAGGATGTGTGCGTTCTGCCCATCACCCTGTAGACTGGCATTCCTAAGTTAATTTGTTTGTGTCCAGTTGGTTAAAATCCCATCATTTTTGGTGTGGATGAACATCTTGGTCAACCTCGTGTCTTTTATCTCATAGCTTTCAGACAATTGCTGTGGACCAATTGGTTACCGCATTCGCCTGCAACATACGCAGTCACTACACTTTGCAGCCAATTCTGTGAAGCGCTTTGAGGTGTACTCCTGATATGAGAGCCGCTATATCACATGCAAGGATAATTAACACCAACAAATTATGTTTGTACAGCACCTTTCACATTGGGAGGATGTCCCAAGGTGCTGGATAGTCAGGGATTTGGACCTGAGCTGGGGTTTGGGATCAAGAGAGGTGGAGAGCCGGGAGGATAGGCATAGTTGGTGACTGTAGGATGAAGTTCAAAAGGATGGGGCAGAAAGGCTGAAGGCCCGACTCATCAAGTGTAAGAACCTTTCCTTTAAAATCATTGAGCTGCTGTGGAATTGCACCTCCAGTACTGTTGTCTCATTGCTTCCAATTATACATTTCCTACGAGAATGTTTTCAAAATTGTGTGTGTGTATGTGTTTGTTAAATTCAGATGAATTCCTTTCCACACCCAACATTGCTTTTCACAGTTTTGTGAAAGTGACTGAAACATGCAGAAACTCGAGAAGATTTCTCCATTCACAACTTTCTTAGGTTTAGATCTCAGTGGAGTCCTGTAGTACAGTGGTTAGAGCATTCGCCTCGCAAGCGAGAGGAAGTGGGTTTGATTCCCGGGCAGGGCGAAATGTTAGGCAGATTGTCTTACTTCACAAGCCTCTGTTTAGCGAGCAGTAAGTAGGAACCCGGTTGTTAGTTGATTGGCGGATCGCTTTTCCGGAGGTATTAAAGCCTTTTTTAAAAAAAAATTGGTTCAGTCGCTCAATCCACAACTGTTTGTGGGACACTGCTGTGGGCTGCCACGTTTCACCCAAAGGATATACAGTCAATTCACTTTACAGTATATTTTGTGAAGCGCTTTGTGACGTCTTGAAGATGTGATAAGGCGCTACATGAAATGCAAGGTTTATTATTATTATAATGTTTATTTTGCTTCCGATCATCCTCACGAGTTAAAGTTACGTGTGGGATACCACCAATCGCTGGATCGCTTTAGCTGCAATAAATGAAACAGGATTTTTTTTTGTGAATGTTGAACTCTTGCCTGTGTATTTGATTCTCCTGTAATTTGTACTTGCCTTCAGAGCCCTAACAGGAGGGCTGAGAGGTGGTGAGGTACAGAGAGCTCTGTAGCTTGTGTTGGAACCGGTTGCAGTTGCTTTATTTTATTCTGAGCTAGTGTCACTTCTGCTTGCATTAATTCAGACAATAACTCCAATGAAACGCCTCATGAACAATGGCATCTCGGGCGGGGTGTTTGAGAGCAATTTTTTAAAACAGAACTAATTTTTTTTTAAAAATTGGCATTTGGATTATTTCTCAAGTCTGTAGGCTCTATGTTGATTTCAAGAGATAACATTTCTTTCCCTCTTTTTTTCTGCCCCCCACTCCGCCCACCCAACAATGTTTTCTCTTCTCCTGAAGGCATGGACTTTTTTTTATTTCCGCATGGTTCCTAACCAGAATCTTATCCAAGTGCGAGTAGTGGTTAGAGCGCTCGCCTCACAAGCGAGAGGATCCGGGTTCGATTCCCAGGCAGAGCGAAACCTTAGGAAAGTTTGCCTTGCAGTCAGTAGGAAGCCTGGTTGGTAGTCGATTTTTGCCGGATCACTTCCTGGGGATAAGAATCCTTTTTTTTAAAAAAAAAAACCAAAATAATAATATTTTGGTCACTCAATCCACGACTGCTTGTGGGACACTGCCTTGCACAATTGGTTTCGCCCACAAAATATACAGTCAATTCATTTCACAGCGTATTCTGTGAAGCTCTTTGAGAGACGTCTCAACGAGATGATAAGGCACTATATCAAATGCAAGGATTATTATTCTTATTATTCATTGTTGTTGCAGCCCAATCGTTGATCTGGCTGAGATTGACTAAAGTCAGCTAACTTGCCAAAGAACTGATGCGATCTGCAATGCCGAAATACTGTTTTTGCGCTCTGATTTTATCCCCTGAGGCAAGACTCTCTCCAGAGACAACTTGAGTGACTGTTCCATGTCTGCCAACACCTGGCTCACTTAGTGGCGAAGGCAACAGGAGATACAGTACTGATAAGTCAGAGTCAGATTCAGCTTATCCAACTGAGTTCATCTTGTACTTTATTGTGTACACAACAGCAGAACCAGAGGACACTGGTTGAAGCAGAAAGTGTTGATTCTTACATAGATTTCTGTTTGGAAATAATATCTCGGGATACAGTATATAGTTTGGGACATGACATGAGCAAGCGACTGCCAGGATGGTGGAAAGTGAAGTGGGTGGACCTTGGTCTTCTTTCATCTAGCAAATTCTTCTGTTCTTATCGTTGAGCACCTGCATGAAGGAGATACTTGTAGGCGTGATATCAAGACTCGGAGCCTCATTCTGTGCAGACAGGGCCTGGAAATGGTGCAAAATCATTGATTACACATTTGCGTGGGAATATAGAAGTTGGGAACCACAATGCAAAAGTAACATCAATGCCTATATTCAGCGACCTTTAGTCAAAAGCCTGTAGAGTGGGGAAGGGAAGACCAAAATAAAAAATAATAATTTGGTCACTTCAATCCGCGACTGTTTGTGGGACGCTGCTGTGCGCAATTGGCCTCCGCGTTTCACCCACAAAATATACAGTCAATTCACTTTACCGTATATTCCATGAAGCACTTTGAGACGTCTAGAAGACGTGATAAGACGCTGTAACAAATGTAAGGATCATTATTACTATTATAAACCCCGTAGATTCCCCACAACCCCCTCCCCTTCAGACTTGTAGCTTCTCCCACATCTTTCAAATGCTAATTTTTACCAGCCGACAAAAGAGACTTTTCATTATCTCAGAGCCTCTTCAGAGAACCAGTTTCAGAGAACTGTGTGAAGCTGTTTGCAATGTAACTTGTAATCGACTCCTTCAATCCAAGCGTTCCTTCGGGTACGTACATATAAATATTATCACAAGTGTGGTTTCTGTTTCAGAAAAATTAGATGCCTTTGTAAGATGAACATGTTCTCCAAACCAATCAGCCTTTTGTGCATGCATAGTAATGTGTACATTCTTCATTAGACCACAGTACTTGTCCTTGTTAAATTTAGACTTGTGTGTCGCGAGTTCGGAGGATCAGTAATTGAGAGCTCGCTCGCTTCATTCTGACTACAGTATTAAAAGGCACATTGGTAGTTTTCTGTTGGTATTAACACTTCAACCGGAGTGGAAATTACTGATGTTCTCTTTCATCGTCTCCTGTTCCTTTGGTTTCTTGCTTTTTTTTATTTTGAGATGAATTTTAAATTAAGTTTTAAAACCCTGGGGTGAAAATGATTACATTGCACATCACAGATTCAATGTGATTTATCGCATTGAATCAGTGATCACACCAAATTTGTTATGAAATATCTCTCCCCCCCCCCCTTCTCAATTCCTTCTCGCGCCCTAACAGTGTGAAAGTTAGCACATTATTTTATTGTAATGGTTTCCGAAAATTAATAAATGATGAGAACCCGTTCATTTGATATATAAGATACGGCCATGATGCGTCGTCAAAACGTCTCAAAGTGCTTCACAGGATTTTACTGCAAGGTGTAGTGACTGCGTTTGTTGCTGACTGCGGCAGTCCATAATTTGCAGCGACGCACAAATGACCATTAAGGGTTTGACCACTTTTATTTGGGGAGATTGTTGGCCAGGACACTGGGAGAAACTCTCTTTTTTTTGAACAGTGCCTTGGGATCTTTAATGTTAATGTGAACAGGCAGTTTGCATAACCAGTTTGCATACATTGTACTTTGCGCGAGCTGTTGAAACTGACAGAATGGAGGTGTGAGAGCAGATTGGCAATCACTTCAATCGTAACTAGTAGGAGTGAGTTAGTTGATTTACTCAGAGTGTCCTTTGTTGGAGTAAAATAGTTATGAAATAATAATAATCCTTGCATTTGATATAGCGCTTTTCACGTCTTCTCGACGTCTCAAAGTGCTTCACAGAATAGACTGTAAAGTGAATTGACTGTATATTTGTGGGCGAAACGCGGCAGCCAATTGCGCACAGCAATGTCCCACAAACAGTCGTGGATTGAAATGACCAATTTATTATTTTTTTTGTTTTTGAGGGCTTATTATCAGGCGTGTGGAGTAAGGAAACTTGCCCAAGGTTTCACTCTGCCGGGAATTGAACCCAGGTCTCTCGCTTGCAAGTTTACACAATGTTTACACAAAACAACCCTTTATTTTGGGGGGGAATTTTTTGTGCCCTTGCCTTGCAAGTTTCTCTTCCCCTCTCCTGAAGGTAATGGAGTTCTATTTGTGAGCGTTATCATGTAGACTGGTTACCCTCGGCTACTTTGCGAAGTAGTCATTTACAGTACAGACAG
The DNA here is from genome assembly GCF_018977255.1 of Callorhinchus milii. Classification (NCBI taxonomy): domain Eukaryota; kingdom Metazoa; phylum Chordata; class Chondrichthyes; order Chimaeriformes; family Callorhinchidae; genus Callorhinchus; species Callorhinchus milii. Next base: position 63,437,152 of record NW_024704746.1, on the reverse strand, counting down.
GCGAAAGCATTGGGAGGATACGCCAATGGAAGCCAAACCCATTGCTTTCCAAGGGCACACACACACACAGTACTCTTCTGTCCTGAGTTTGAGTAAAACCTTCAAGCCTGTCTATGGCTTAATAGAGTCTGTAGGATATTTGGAGTCCTGTATTGGCTAGAGCACTCGCCTCGCAAGTGTGAGGACCTGACTGGGTTCGATTGCTGGGCAGGGCGAAACGTAAGGCAGGCTTCCTTACTCCACATGCCTGTGTTTACCCAGCAATGAGTAGGAACCCGGTTGTTAGTGGATTGACGGATTGCTTTTCCGGGGGTAATAATCCCTTCAAAAACTACAAAAAAAAAATTGGTTACTCAATCCACGACTGTTTGTGGGAGAGACCTGGGTTTGATTCCCGGCCGGGCGAAACCTTGGGCAAGTTTCCTTACTCCACACGCCTGATAATAAACCCTCAAGGAAAAAAGAATGATAATTTGGTCACTCAATCCACGACTGTTTGTGGGACACTGCTGTGCGCAATTGGCAGCCAGGTTTCGCCCACAAATATACAGTCGATTCACTTGACAGTATATTCTGTGAAGCGCTTTGAGACGTCTCGAAGATGTGAAAAGCGCTATATCAAATGCAAGGACTATTATCATTCACTGTTTTGTTTTTAAGAGATTTCAAATGCAATGGAAAGTCAATGCTCTCCTGTGTGTGTGTGTGTGTATATTGTATATATATATATAGAGAGAGAGAGAGATAGAGAGAGAGAGAGCTCGATTTCAATATCAAAATTTCAGAGACAAACTGAATGCCTGGTTGCAAGAGCCGGGGTCAAGGGGAGGCACTATTGTGTTGCCAAAACCCTGCAGTAAATTGTATGCCAAGATCCAGGACTCTATTGCTTAGTGGGCCAGATGGTTCAGGCCTCAAGAGATACATGTAGCTCTCCCGAGTCTTTCTGCTGTTGATGTTCGTATATCGGGTTGAATTGCAGAGGAAATCTGCATGTTTCAATATGATATAATAACAAGAATCCTTGCATTTGATATAGCGCCTTATCACGTCATTGAGTCGTCTCAAAGAGCTTCACCGAATCCACTGTAAAGCGAATCGACTGTATATTTTGTGAGCGAAACACGGCAGCCAATTGCGCACTGAAATAGGCTGTTAAATTATCATTCCGTGTGCCCGTTTAGATCCCAAGAAAGCACTGCGCAGTTTGAACCGTGGCACAGTTTTATTCCGGTCTTCGGCTGTGACATTAACAATGCTGCTTTTAATTTTGTAGAATTGAATCCTTCCAATTTATAGGTTTTTCCTGGGAGCTGTCATCACAGTTTTACACATCACTGTGAATCCTGCAGCATTGCCAATTCTGGGGGTTGGGGAATGGTGAGGAAAATTTCAATTCCAACCATGTAACGTTCAACTCGATATTTAGCTGAGCTTCGTATGTGACTCCCATCAGAGCCATTGGAGTGTCACAAAACTGCGTGTCAAAAGTGCTTTTCTTACGCACCTGTTTTCTCCTCTCGAGTTTTGAAGGTGTTTGACTCTTTTTTATTCCTTTCAGTGGGATGTAGTCATAAAATATTACAACACTGAAACTGGCTGTTCAACCCATCACGCCTGCGCTGGTGGCTTTTCTCCACGCGAGTCACCTAGTCTGACCTCGAACTCCTGTTTCATCTTTAACACTGCGCCAGGAATTAGTTACCTTTGCAGGTGGAATTCTCTACGTGAGGAAGTCGCCTGGATCTGTAAGACAGGGCATCTGACCTACCAGCACAGGAATAATTACAGTAAAGCTCACATAAGTCTTTTTAGTTGGGACCATACATTTAATATGACTTAGACAAAGTATGAGTTATCTCAAACTTACATAGAATATAACCTCATGAACGGGATTTAGGCACATATACGACTTCGGTGATTATATGATTTGTATAGATCAGACTTGTGCGAGTTTTACTGTACTGTCGTTCTGGAGGAAATGGCCCTTAGTTGGGAGGGCTCTTAACAAAGTCTTCCTGTATTTGACACATTTCTTTTGGCTCTGGTGCTAGTGTAGGATAGGAAGGTTGTGTTCCTGGAGAGATTTTTTTTTGGTGGGGAGGGATTTGTAATCTGGTAGGATGATAAAGTAGGACAAGATTTGAATAGCTTTTGGTTTGTCTATTGGTAATTGCTTTTGGCTTGCCTTGAGCCAAAAGCAATTACCTATAGTTAATTCAGCTAATCCAACCGTTAACCAGGACCAATGTTAAACCGTGCAGGAACTCCAGCTTCCACTAAAGATCGTGTTCGGCCTTTAGATAAGGAAACATTTTGCTGTAACTAATGTAATGCCGTCTGTGAAACATTGACTGTTGCAACATTTCTCTGAGCAACCTTGAATAACGGCTGCGCTATTCATCAACAATGAGGAATGTTTGGGTGGCCGAGTATGAGAGATGGATGAGAGCAGATAAGGTTCAGTACAGTTGGTAACTCCAGTGCTGTCCTACCCCTGAGAGGCAATACCTATGCCAATGGTGCAAATCTGTGAAATAAAGCGTTGGTGTAGTTCGGCTCCTCACACCAGACTGTAAGTAAGCACTGAGAAAATTCACATAAAGTGGCAAAGAATCAGCAAGTTTGTCTTCAACATTTTTATTGTGTGTGCAGTTTGAAACTATCCCTATAAATATAGCTTTGTTATGTAACATGTTTGATGCAGCACGTATAATGTCTCAAAGAGCTTCACGGTTAATTGCTGTTAAGTGTAGAGACGGTACTGGTGAGCTAATACAGAAGCCAATTTGCGCACAGGAAGATTCCATGAACTTCCATTAAATAAATGACCAGTTTATCTGGGGGATTGTTGGCCAGGACGCCAGGAGAAACTAGCTTCTCTTTTGAACCATGCCCTGAGTTCCTCAACACCCAAGCAACCAACGAGGTCTTGCATTTGTTGGTACTGTACAAGTGCAAGTTGTCGTGGTTGTTGCTTGGGCGGATGTTGAGTATGTCTCGGAGTACAGGATAGCATATTGGAGAGCAAGCAGATGGGACATCCGCTCATAGCACTCGAACTTCGGCCTTCTGACTCCAGAAGCGAGAATTCTATCAATTGAGCCAAGCTGCCACCTGTTATTTTTATATGAAAAAGATTAAATATCTTCAGTATTAGTTGCAGTGTCGTCATCATGTCCTTAGGCACAAGTCCTTGCCTTGATCAAAAGACATTCAGGTAGTTTATAAACACATAGTGTTTGGGTTGGCAATCGCCAATACAAATATTGGCAGTCGCTGAATTTTTCCCATTGAATATTAAGTCACTGCCTCAAAGGGCATAATTAAAACAAAGAAGCTTTGCAAGCAAATTGTTCCTAAGAATGTTGGACATTGATACGTATCACTGGTAGTGGGATGAATCCTAAATTAAACCTGTTTATTCGTATATTAATATACTTTACAATATATTCTGCGAATCGCTTTGAGACATCTCAATGACGTGATAAGGCGCTATATCAAATGGCAGTATTCTTATTAATAATAAAACCAATAAAAACACGCATGCATTTTGATTTAGCCCCATATCACGTCATCACAACATTCTCAACGAAACTAGTGGCTGAGGGATTTGGAGATGAAGACCATGTTTTCTATCAATACCAGTCTATCAGTTCTTACAACAGTCCTTTAAATGTATACCTCTTGAAAGCTGTTGCATCGCTGACACGTTATGCAGTCACTTTGCGAATATGCTCGTCAGTGCATATGGTGTGACCCAAAGGCCTGTGATTTTCAACCCTTTCTGCCAACTCGCAATTTCTCTTAACATGTTGGTCTGAAATAGGCTGCCTGGGTATTGTGAAGAGAGCAAGCGAGAAGCATTCGAACCACTTTATTTAGCTAAGGCCAAGGCCACTTAAACTACACTTCATTCAAATTCGCCCCGTTTCTTCCAGCTCTGGAAACGTTGCCTTGTATTCACAGGCTCCAGTTTCTATTATAGTGGTGCCAAATTCTCCTGCACTAAATGGCCCCTAGCTTTCACAGTGCATGTTGTATTTGTACAGAACTGCGGCACTTGTCGTGATCTGTGGTCAGCGGGGCTCAATATAGGACTTCTCAGTGTGCGTTTAGTGCTTTGGTGGTTCAAACGTGATATTTTGTATTTATTGAAGAAGTGTGAAATTAGTGAAGCAGATATAGGTAGCCACGTGAAACAGTTGGATAATTGGACTGTGCGGAATTCAGACTGCATTATGTTTTTCTTTAAAACTGAGAAGGTTAGTTTAAGGGGCCAGGACCCACAGAGAAGTAAGTGAACTTGTAAACTGTGTGCAGGAGAGAAATGAGAATCAGCGGTTAGTGTTTCTGAAACCAAACCATGTCTCGAGTTTATCTAACACGAATGCCACCCCCACATCACCTCTCCCTCATGACTCAACCCCCCCAATACTCCTTCGACCCTATCTCTCCCTCCTCCCTCACCACGACTGTCCGCAAACTGAAACCCACCACCTGCTCTCTCGATCCCATCCCCACCTCTCTCCTCGTCTCCAGCTCCACCTTCTGGCCCCCCTCCTGTCTGATGTCATCAACCTCTCCCTGTCCACTGGTTCAGTTCCCACCCCCCTAAAAACGTCCGTCATCACCCCCATCCTGAAAAAACCTTCCCTGGATCCATCCCTCCTCTCCAGCTACCGCCCCATCTCTAACCTCCCATTCCTCTCCAAGGTCACGTCCCAGCTCCGCTCCTTTCTCTCTCGCCATTCCCTCTTTGAACCCCTCCAATCCGGCTTCTGCACTGCCCACAGCACGGAAACAGCCCTGGTCAAAGTCACTAATGACATTCTGAACATCTATGATCAGGGCTCCCTCTGCCTCCTTGTCCTCCTCAACCTCTCTGCCGCCTTCGACACTATCGACCACTCCATCCTCGTACACCGCTTCTCCGCTTTACTCAATCTTCACGGACCTGCCCTTGCCTGGTTCGATTCCTATCTCTCTCACCGTCTCCACTTTGTTGCCTCTAACGGTTTCTCCTCCAACCCCCGCACTGTCACATCTGGCGTCCCCCAGGGCTCTGTCCTTGGTCCTCTCCTCTTTAATATCTATATGCTCCCCCTCGGTGACATCATCCTCAGACATGGGGTCAACTTCTATATGTATGCGGATGACACCCAACTCTATCTTTCTGCCTCCACCCTCAACTCCAGGACCACTGCTGTCCTGACAGACTGCCTGTCGGACATCAAGTCCTGGATGAGGGCAACTTTCTGACAGTTGAATGTGAACAAGACTGAGGCCCTCCTGATTGGCTCGCGCCAGCGCCTCCGCACCTCAGGCTCTGGCAGCATCAACCTCCATGGTTGCACACTTCAACTCACCAAACCAGTCAAGAACCTCGGTGTCTTGTTCGATCCTCAACTGTCTTTTCTCCCCCACATTCAAGCCGTGACGCGCTCTGCTTTCCATTCACCTCCGTAACATCGCCCGACTCCGCCACTACCTCACCCCTCAGGCCACTGAAACTCTTGTTCATGCCTTCATCACCTCCAGGCTCGACTATGCAAACGCCCTGCTTGTCGGCCTTCCCAACTCCTCCCTCCACCGGCTGCAGATAATCCAGAACTCTGCAGCCCGTGTCCTCTCCCGCACCAAACTCCGATGACCCCATCTCCCCCACTCTCGCCCGACTCCACTGGCTCCCTATCCTTCAGAGGATCCAGTTCAAGATCCTGGTCCTCACATACAAAGCCCTCCATGGCCTCGCCCCACCCTACCTCTGCGACCTCCTAACCCCCTACCAACCCACCCATTCCCTCCGCTCAGCCGGCTCTGGCTGCTCCACGTCCCCCAACCCACCCACCCCACCATTGGCGGGAGAGCCTTCAGCCACTCTGCCCCCAACCTCTGGAATTCCATCCCCCAGTCACTCCGCCTCGCCGCCTCCTTCAAGTCCCGCCTCAAGACCCTCCTTTTCGACCATGCCATCGCCCTTCCCCTCCCCTCCCTTACCCCCCCCAACCCCAGCTCGGGTCTGAAATGCTGTACACTGTCCAGCGCCTTGGGACGTCCTCCCGACATGAAAGGCGTTTACAAATGTAATCTTGTTGTTGTTGTTATAGTGCACCTGCCTGAATGTTGGCTCGGCACATAACTGAGCCAACTCGTGAAGCCACTGGTTTAACGAGAACAATTACATGATGTGAAAGCGTTTTGTGTTATACTGAGCAATTGGTAGGCTTATTTTATTTGGCCAGAAAGCAAATCGTAATTCTATGTACATTGTGTGTGTGATAATTGCCCACAGCAAGGTTGAACAGAGCACCTGTCGGAGAGAAATATTGCAGTTCAGCTTCAAGATAAGCCGTAAGTGGAGCTAACAACAGCAACTAATTATACAGCGCTCCCTCACGCAGGGTGACGTCCTAGAACGCTTGTCAGCGGCGGAGCACAACGTCGAGCTGGTGGAGGGGGAGGTGACTGTAGTCACAGTCGAATAGGAAGGTCTTCAAGCGCGACCTGAAGACAGGTGGGGAGGGTGAGCTGAGTTTCGACCGAGTAATTGAGCCAGTTGGCATCTGTACACTGCCCAGTAAGCAGAGCCGTTATCCCAAGGTACTGCTGTGGATTTCGGACAGTCCCGCAGATGTCCCGCCTCCAGTAATCCGCAGGCAAAGAGGAAAAGTTGTTGATGTCTTCAAAGGGATGGGAATCACAGTAGGCCATTCAGCCCGTTGAGCCTGTTCCACTATTCTATTAGGTCATGGTTGATCTGTACCTTAACCCCAGACACCTGCCTTTGCTCCCTATCCCTTGATACCCTTACCTAACAAATATCTGTCCACCTCACCTCAAATTGGAAAATTTGAATGGATCCAGCATCCGAGGCCACTTGGGGGAGAGGTGGACAGGATGGGTCATCCTGGCTGCTGTGCAGACTGACCCCCAAAGCATCGTTTCCACTTACTGGTCTGACCACCGGGAAATACGCCATGGCACTTCGAATGGGAGATGCGTAACCAGTTATTTTCACCAACAAGCACTTGTTTGCATAGATTTATCACTCAGTAACTTTGCGCTGCGGGCAAAGCTGCTCACTTACCTGCTCTGTATTGCTGGTGAATTGGTTGCCGCAAAATTTACCTCTGGAGGTAAAAAAAAAAGCTCCTTCTAGAGCAATTTTCTGCGATGACAAACTGAACAGAATTGTTCCTCTTTTTTTGGCAAGCCTCGTTTGCATCTCCCCCAAGCTCTCTGCTCACATTTGCTGCTGATGCCAATGGTGGGCGTAGTGCAGATGTGTTTCATACTACTTGTAAAAACCTGCCTGCTTTTGACATTCTCTCTCGAGTGTTTTAAATGTGTAATTTTTTTTACCCTGTTTAGGATTTTAAATGATGCCCTTCATCAGTGTTTCACTTCATCCATTTATAGAGTCGATGAGGTTTATTTTTTTTGAAAAATTAATTTGCCAATTGCTTAGAGGTAAAAAAAATCTGTGCAAGTCTAGTACGTGCTGTTAAATGGGATGAGGTGACAAATTAAGTCTTCACCAATTACATTTTCATTACTCATCTCTCTGAACTTTTTTTTATTCCTTTTTTTTAATGCATAGCTATTAGGCGTTAACTCTGGATGTAAAACCAGATTGATTTGCATTAAGTTTCAAGTGGTTTTGTCATCGAGTGAAGTAATGCCTTTAAATCCTAGTGTCATCGTGCTTTTATTTGGTTTCCTGGCTCTATCCAATGGAAAAAGAATAGTGAAGATTTCCAGAACTTCTGTAACAAGTGCTCGAAATCGAAAAATGATTTTGAGTGTTGCAATTGTCCTTAGAAAATCTCAACCCTGTCTTACGTTCCATTATTCCTTTGATTACGGTGGCCAAATAAAGAAAGAGTGGCCTCTGAGTAAGCAATCGCATGATGTCATTTGTGCAGCGAAACACAAATGAGATGCAATCGCCTACTTTGTTTTTAGTAAAATCCGAGTTAAAGTCAATGAAACCGGCTTGCGGCAGGCAGGGTTGAGTTATCGCCTTAACAAGGATGACATTTATGTTCCAGAACCACCGGCGCTCACATTCCACAAGCTACTACCTGTCCATTTCACTGCCCAAGGAAGTTTAAAAACAGTCGCGTCTCTGAAGAAGCCAATTGAGTTTGTGGTGAATCTACGTAAAATCTGGGTTTGAGTTTGCTACTCTTCCACAAGTGGGGAATCAGCCAAGAATTCTGAGGGGCATTTGCAATCGGTTAGATTAACTAAAACGTTGTCATACAGTACACTGTATTTTAACCAAGCCACCTACAGTGAGATTGGTGAAGGACCTTTTTTTTTGGTTAACTGGGTGTCTGACAAATGCGGAAAACTCATCACCGTGCTTAGGAGTATCCAGACCAAGCTGACAGTTCCACGCATCCCGCCTACACATGTTATTCCAGGGATAGATTGTTGGAGTGGAATGGGCACTCTCTCCATGGAGGGACACATCCCGCTTACCTAATTCCGGAAAGCGTTCCGAGACGCCGTCCAGCCTGAAGGACGCTATATAAATGCAAGTCGTTGTTGTTGAATTAGGTGCAGGTTGGCAAGTGCCAAGGCTTGGAGACACCAGAGTGTCAGTTGGGGTAAACCGCACAGCTTGCCATTAATATTGCTGTCCGGCAAGCTTTTCCACTGCTTGTCCAGCTAGGTCCACCCTACCCATCAGGGCTTTGGCTTGCAGGGTTAACAGGAGCTGAGTGGGATGATTCCCTGCCCCCAGTGACTGGTCTGCCCTTCCAGGTCCTGCCGATGTCATCAGCAGTGCCATGGAATACTGCAGACAGTGCTATCTGGAGTGGTTGGGTTCTGCGTGGCTCATTATGCTAATGATGTAATAATTTCCCCAGAAGGTACAATGTTCTCTAACTTGGAGGAGAAGCGCTGTTTCCCAGAATGTGCATCTGGTTGATTTATCGGCCTGGATGGCTGCACAGGGAGTGAACATCTGGCTTCACGCAAGGGTAGTGGAACTTGCAATTCACAACTGAGGTGGATAGATTTTTGTTAGGTCACGGTATCAAGGGATATGGGGCAAAGGTGGGTAATTGGAGTTGAGGTACAGATCAGCCACAATCTAATCGAATGCTGAACAGGCTCGAGGGGCTGAATGGCCTACTCCTGTTCCTACGCAGATATAAATTCTGGCAAGCAAGTCCAGCATTACCAAAGGAGTTAAGCTTTTCAGCTAGAGATGTCAATGCCCAAGCTTTGGAGTATTAGCATTTCTGTGGACGAGAGGGAGGTTGAGTTGTAGTTTCTATTTTATTAGGCTATGTGCAAGTGTACATCTCCAGTTTGACATCTTGGGATTAGCTTTCTAGTCTTGAAACCTATTAAGCAAACGAAATGGACAAACAACTGCAGTTTTTGGGGTTATTATTGGTAGATAATTCAAAGAGCCACGAACGCCATTCCGTTGTCTGTGGGAGTACGGCTGGCGTGGGTTGGGTTCAAAGTCATGATTGCTCGGTACATTATAAAAAAATGTAATCTGCAGTCTGAATCTCACTGAGGGATTTTAATGGATTGAAAGTTTTTTTTCTTCCCTCGCCCCTGCTGAGTACAGTCGTGCAATTGAAAACTTTCTCGAACTGGGACTCAAGGTTATTAAATTTGACTGGGTTTCTGATTTTTGAGTGCGTGGTTTCCAGCTTCTTGTTTTGAGACGACCGCGGTCTTCTGTTCTGTTTCTTCTTCCCCTTCTATCCCCGTGCATGCTCCATGCGATTTGGTGTTGAACCACACAAACTCGTGGAGTCCCGTCGCTCAGTGGTTAGAGCACTCGCTTTGCAAGTGAGAGACCCGAGTTCAATTCCAGGCAGAGGGCGAAACCTTGGGCAAGTTTCCTTACTCCACACAGAGCCTAATAATAATCCCTCCAAAACCAAAAACAATAATAAATTGGTCATTTTCAATCTGAGTTACAGTGAGTTCTGTGAAGCGCTTTGGGACGTCCTCCCGACGTGAAAAACGCTATATCAAATGCAAGGATTATTATTATTATTATTATCAGTCAGTGGTTAGCAACGAGCAGAAGGATCATACCCAGAGGATGACACGAGGGGCTTTACAGTTAATCTCAGAATCCCTGCACTGACTGCAAAGGTAGTGGAGTTCTGTAGCGTAGTGGTTAGACCACTCACCTCGCAGGGGCAAGGACACGGTTCGATTCTCGGGCCGGGGGAAACCTTAGGCAAGTTTCCTTACTTTACATGCCTCTGTTTACCAGGCAGTAAGTAGGAATGCAGTTGTTAATTGATTGGTGGTTGGCTTTCCGGAGGTAATAATCACTTAAAAAAAATTGGTCACTCAATCCACGACTGTTTGCGGGGCACTGCTATGTGTAATTGGCTACTGCATTTTTCCCACAAAATATACAGTCTATTCACGTTACAGTATATTCTGAGAAGCGCTTTGAGTTGTCTCAACGATGTGATACGGTGCTATATCGAATGCAAGCATTATTATCATTATACTAAGATCAAGTGTTGCCCCTGTACCTCTGCCCTGTCTGAGCTCATCCAATTTAGAATGGACTGACCTAGGGACCTTTCCTGGGTATGTGACTCGCTATCTCTCAGGAAACTGAGGTGCTGAGGGAGTTTGTACACTACAATCTAAATCTGGTCCTCACCAGAGAATTATACGATATTAAAATAACCTAATCAAATTCCTTGGAGATGTTTTCCATGGCTTGATAATAATAATTCTTGCATTTGATATAGTGCTTTATCACATCGTTGAGACGTCTCAAAGCTCTTCATAGGATTTACTGTAAAGTGAATTGGTTGTATATTTTGTGGGCGAAACGCGGCAGCCAATTGCGCACAGCAGTGTCCCACAAACAGTTGTGGATTGAGTGACTGGTTTCATTTTTGAATGGATTATAACCCCTGGAAAGAGATCCGCCAATCGACTAACAACCGGGATCCTACTTACTGCTAGGTAAACAGAGGTATGTGGAGTAAGGAAACTTGACATGCTTTGCTGGGTATCATTGCTTGTACGTTACCTCCTCTGGGCGGTGGATCAATGGGTTACTACATGTGAACAAACAACTCGGGTCTTGGGTGTGGGATTCATTGGAAAAGCCGCGTTTGACTACATGGCTGAACACCATTGAGTCACAACTGTGCCTTGACAAGTTTAGCTCAGTCAGTTTCAGTTCTTGTATAATGCTTTTTTTTGGTTCAAATAAATGGAACATGGATATGAATCAGAATCACTTTGTTGCTCGCCGCGTGTGAGGCAGAAGAAGAGATCTCTGTCCATTTGCTCTTCTTCGAGAGTTGTTGTGCTGCCCTTAAGCTGCGTGTTGGACATGTAAGTGTGAGACGTTACTGTTAATCAAGCAATATCTTCCACTTGGATAGCTGCATATGGGCCAGATTAGCATGTGATCCATTCGAGCCCCTGGGGATCCCTTCTATTGCTTGTTGTTAATGTTCTGGAATACCTCAGCTGCCAGCAAGAAAATAATAATAATCCTTGCATTTGATACAGCGCTTGATCACGCCATTGAGAAGTCTCAAAGTGCTTCACAGAATATACTGTAAAGTGAATTGACTGTATATTTTGTGGGCAAAAAAGTTATTTCAGAGCAGTTTGACTTCAGCTTTGCCTTTATCAGTTTGCAAACTGCTTGTGTGCTGTTTCCCAGCTTAGAGGAGACCCAGCATTGATTGCCCTTATATGATATATACATATATATGTATTAACAGATCTTACCTGGATTGTTTTTCCTGAACTTAAGAAGCAGTGATCAAGAGGGTGTCTTAGAACCAAATGGAATTGCCTTCACTGAATCTGTTGGTTGTCTCCAAGTTCCTCCGAGCTCATTTATCAATCGTGTTCCTCTGGCCCTAAATCAGCCTCTCCTTTTGCTGTGTACCATCAATCAGTGACACAGTTGACACACCCTTGCTTTTTTTTCCTCCTAATTTTTCTCTTTTACAATGATACCCATTTCTCCTCGTCAGGCTGGGGTCAGTCACCTGCATCTTGTGGGTTTCTGATTCTGCTTTTGTTTTCCTGTTTATAATAATAAACTTGCATTTGATACAGCGCCTTATCAGTTCTGCGAGATGTGTCAAAGAGCTTCACGGCATATACTGTCAAGTGAATTGACTGTATATTTTGTGGGCGAAACACGGCAGCCAATTTCTCATAGCAGTGTCTCATAAACAGTCGTGGATTGAGTGACCAAATTAAAAAAAAAATATTTTACCCTTTTCGACCCTCAGCTATCCTTCAAACCCCAAATTCGTTCTGTGATCCATTACGCCTTTCCACACCTCCGCAACATTGCCCGCTTCCACTACTGCCTCTCACCGCACGCCGCCAAGACCCCGATCCACGCTTTCATCATGTCCCGGCTTGACTACGCCAACTGCCTGCTCACTGGACTTCCCAACTCTTTCCTCCACAAGCCGCAGATTATTCAGAACACTGCAGCTCGTGTCCTCTCCCGCACCAGGCTCTGGGAACCTCTCACCCCTGTTCTTGCCCGGCTTCACTGGCTCCCCATTCCTCAGAGAATCGAGTACAAAACCCTTGTTCTTACCTTCAAGGCCCTCCATGATCTTGCTCCCCCCACCTCTCCGACCTCATAACCCAATATCAGCCTGTCCGCTCCCTCTGCTCGACGGACACTGGCCTGCTTCAGGTCCCCCGCACTTCCCACCCCGCCATTGGAGGTCGGGCATTCAGCATCTCTGCCCCCACACTCTGGAACCCTAACCCCATTCCCTCCACCTCACCCCCTCTCTTGCCTCCTTCAAATTCTGTCTGAAAACCTTCCTCTTCAACCATGCCTTCGGCCACCTTCCCACCCCCTGCCCTCCTTCCCTTCTGACCCCAACTCGGGTCCAAAACCCCTGATTGTCCAGCGCCCTGGGACGTCTTTCCGACGATAAAAGTGTCATTTGTTGTTGTTGTCCCACTGCTCCACATTTGCAGTTTTCCTCAGGCTCTCTGGCTGTTTAACAAGCGAACACACCATTTGGTTGGAGCTGGTGGACTTGCACAAGGGACAGTTTTCCCAAAAAATCAGCACAGATTTATTTTCTTCTGCTGGAAATTTTGCTTCATGTGGAGGGGTCACGGTGAAGGGCAACTTGCTGGAGTTAAGCGTCTATTTCGAGTAGAAACCGGAAGCCGGGAGTGTTTACAATACAATACAATTTACATTCATATCTTGTTTTCACCTTCAAAGCCCTCCATGATCTTGCTCCTCCCTTCTCTGCGACTTATTCAAACTCCACCAACCTGTCCATTCCCTCCACTCTGCGGAGACTGGCCTGTTCCACGCCCAAGACCTTTCTTATCGACTGTGATTTCATCTTCCCTCCCCCACCCCCCTTGCCCCCCCCATCCCTCTCTGATCCCAACCCACAGCTCGGGTACAAACCCTTCATTGTCCGGTGTCTCCTGACATGATAAGACACTCTATGAATGCAATTTGTTGTTTTTGTTGTTATAGGTGGAAGATGTGATAAATGTGTTGCATTGTTAGAGGTGCCTTCCCTTCAGATGAGATGCTAAACCGAGGTCCTATCTGCCTGTTCAGGTGGATTTTAAAGATCCCATGGCACTATTCGAAAAGAGAAGGGAGTGTCCTGGCCCATAAAATTGGTCACACACTCCACAGCTGCTTGTGGGGCATTGCTGTGGGTAGATTGGCTGCCGCATTTCGCCCACACAAATACCCAGTCAGTCCACTTCACAGCATATCCTGTGAAGAGCTTTGAGACATCTCCACAATGTGATGAGGCACTATGTCAAATGCAAGGATTATATTAGTAATTTTAATCAAATTAGAAGCAGTATAATGTCTCCTATATTCTGTTGAGCTCATATCGTTACATAGTTGAAAGAGTGGTGGAAGCAGATCCAATAATAACTTTTGAAGCGGAATTGGATGCATACTTGACAAGCAAAACTTTGCAAGGCAATGGGGAAAGAGTGGGGGGAGTGGAACTAATTGGATAGCTCTCAAAGAGTTGGCACAGGCACGATGGGCTGAATGGCCTCCTTCTGTGCTGTAGGATTCTATGATTCTACAGATGGTGTGGGAGGGGAAAGAGCGGAGTGAAATGATTTGAGTGCTCTTTCTGAATCGGTATCTTTTGCTCATCTGGTCAGAAAAGATCCATTTAGGGACAGGAACACTAGGGATAAGTCCCACGAGCTAGGGCAGCTGTACAAATTATAAAATAGAATTAAATCTAACTCTTGTATTTTTCCACCCTGCGATAATTCACTTCATAGCCACATTCTACAGTCGTCATCAAGTGGCCTGAAATTGAAGATAAAGTACACACACACAAAACAGTACGGCAAAGAGTGAATGTTGATGCAAAGGTTATGCTATAAAACCTTAACGACATAAATCTATTAGAATCTATAAATCACTGGATACACCAAGTGACTAATGAGAATAAAATTCAGGGTTGAAATACCCTCTGGCAATGGATATAAGCACAAATTGTTTTCACAACAGATATGTTCCTATTAGCCTGGCGATGTAGGGATGGAAGAGTTACCCTTTCTCTCTCTCTCTCTCTCTCTCTCTCTCTCTCCTCCGAAACCTACCCATCCCCCTTTCCCCTCTCTCTGCATCTTCTTAAAGGGTCATTTGGAAACTGCCCTCTCCTTAGGATCCCTTCTATTTGTCAGTGCTGAAAATATGTTGCTGTCGGTCTCCACTGTGATACAGGAAGTCCTTTGCTGCTCATATATTGTACTGTACTGTTCTGTGAAATCTAATATTTTGCCCCTTCAACCTCTTTCGCTGTCTCAGTCATTCGCAACCAAGGGTGGGTCTGCCACAGGCAGGATTGGCAGAACAGTACTGGGGAGATAGTTAGCAAATTCCATGGACATTGTGCACTGAAATCTTTTTGTGTCTATTGTAGCGGATACAGTAGACACAAACCTCTGCCAATTCTGTGCTTTGAACTGGATTCAGAATAACTCGAGAGAAACCAGACTCTTTACAAGAAGGTCATGATCGCTGTATTCCTCCTCAACAAGTAATGGGGGAAGTGTTTTACCTCCATAACGAGCTCCCTCTATCGGATACGTATAAAATGATATAACATTGTGCATTATGGTCTTAATTGCAGTGACTTCATGCAACTAATGATCTGTTTGGATGACTTTTAACCACTTTTTGGTTTGGCTTTTCAATAGTATAGGTTTTTGTACATTTCTTTGCAGTTGAAAACCTTTTATTATTGCCTATCAAAGAGCAAAAGACGTGCGTTTGCTTTAGGGCTCTTCTGGAAATGGACTTGAATAATTTTGCATTCTATCACAATGGAGCCAGTGTAATTTTGAATCTTTGCAACACTAAAGAGTTTTTGCACATCTACATGTGTATGCTATGTTTAGCAAACGGACTTCAATGCTTTGCTACTTTCGTGGGTAGGAAGCAAGCGAGAGGACCTGGGTTCGATTCCCGGGCGGGGCAAAACTTTAGGCATGTTTCATCACTCCATACGCCTCTGGTTACCTAGCAGTGAGTAGCAACCCGGTTGTTAGTTGATTGGTGAATCGCTTTTCTGATCGGGTGGGTAATAATCCCTTCAAAAAATAATTAAAAAATTAAAAATAAATTTGGTCACTCAGTCCATGACTTGCCTGTGGGACGCTGCTGTGCACAGTTGGCTGCCGCGTTTCGCCCACAATATATATACAGTCAATTCACTTTACGGTGTACCGTGCAAAGCGCTTTGATACGTCGCAACAATGTGATAAGGCTCTATGTCAAATGCAAGGATTATTATTAGTTCCAAATGGGCTTTTGCAATTGCTGCAGAGGCTTTGTCATCTTGACCTGTTCGTTCTGCTTAATAAATCACGACGAAGAAAGTGGAGAGTGCTCAGCTGTAGAGATTAACACTTGTGCCTGTTTCAACCTGCTTGGCATTGCCTTCAATAGCAAGGCAATTGTGAGTGGGAACAGGATTTGTAGTTCCTGTTCCACATACACCGTGGTTCTGTGTGAAGTTGAGAGAGCTCAGCTAACCAGCTCTGAATGCTGGTGCTCCAGAGAGTGGGCGTAAGAAAAGCTGAAAGCCCACCTACCGATGGTAGGGCGGGGGACATGAAACAGGCTGGTTTTTGCTGAGCAAAGAGACAGGCTGAGTCGGTAGGGTCTGAGGACATCGCAGAGATAGAGTGGGGTTGGCAAGACCACAGAGGGATTTAAAGTGGAGAACGAGGATCTTGAACTCGATCCGCTGAAGGATGGGGAGGCAATGGAGCTCGGCGAGGATGGGGGTGATGGCATTACCGTGTAAGTTGCTGCCTTCAGGAGCAAGCAGTTGAATAGAGGAAAAAGTTGGAGAGAAAAGATTGAGAGGAAAGTAGAATTTTAATAACCACACTGGTCTTACCGTATGGCATTCTTAGGTAAATGTTGGCGTAGAGCCATCAAGATTTTCTCAGAGAGAAGATGCAGACCTAATAAATAAACAGGCAGCTACGCTTGTGGTCTGGGCCTAAGAAGCTACCCACAAATTCGCTGCCGGGTCTCTCCTGTCGCTGTTAACTGGGCCTCTGCCTTTTTTTGTGGCTTTCGTGGAGTCCTGTAGCTCAGTGGTTAGAGACTCGCTTTGCAAGCGAGAGACCTGAGTTCAATTCCAGGCAGAGGGCGAAACCTTGGGCAAGTTTCCTTACTCCACACAGAGCCTAATAATAATCCCTCCAAAACCAAAAACAATAATAAATTGGTCATTTTCAATCTACGACTGTTTGTGGGACATTGCTGTGCGCAATTGGCTGCTGCGTTCACCCACAAATATACAGTCAATTCACTTTACAGTGTGTTCTGTGAAGCGCTTTGGGACGTCCTCCCGACGTGAAAAGCGCTATATCAAATGCAAGGATTATTATTATAATAAGGCATGGTACTATCTTTCACCTTCTGCCTGCCCCTCCTTGGTCATGCTGCTCCCTTGGCACGAAAGGCATTTCACATGACCCGTTTCCAGGCCAACATCAGTGCAGGTCTTTTGTGCAGAATCACAGGAATCGCCACACAGGAAAATGACATTTCGTCCCATTAGATCTCTGCTACCTCTCGCACTGCAGTTATGGAATCCCACTTACCTGCCTTTTCCCCATAACCCTGCAAATGTGAGCTGTAAACCTTCATTCAAGAGATGAAACCTTTGCCTCTTTCAATTCATTCTAAAAGGGCACAGTAATTATTTAACTCTTTGGTAAAACATTCTGTTTTTTTCCCCCACATTGCGGCTGCAAAGGTCCTTCGGTTAGTGCTTGTGAAGCTTTCTGCCACCGGCAATCAATCAGCCCAATAAAACACCCAGAAAAACACAGTCACCCCTCTTAATATTAATAATCCTTGCATTTGATGCAACCTTATCACTGTCTCACTGTATATTTTGTGGCCTCCCCTTTTGCCTCACTTTAGCGTATATTCTATG
Source organism: Callorhinchus milii (assembly GCF_018977255.1). NCBI lineage: Eukaryota > Metazoa > Chordata > Chondrichthyes > Chimaeriformes > Callorhinchidae > Callorhinchus > Callorhinchus milii. The sequence continues at coordinate 63,419,663 of NW_024704746.1, read as the reverse complement.
AAGCACTTTTGAGACGTGAAAAGCATTATAACCAAATGTAAGCATTATTAGCTCAGACGAAGGCCATTCAGGTCATCGTGCCTGTACTGGCTCTTTGAAAGAACAATACACTTAATCACACTTACCTGCCATTTCTCCATAACCCTACAAATTTCTCCTCTTTCAATATCTATCTAGTTAATAATAATAATAATAATAATAATAATAATCCTTGTATTTGATACAGCGCCTTGTCACATTGTTAAGAAGCTTCACAGAATATACGGTACAGTATTTTGTGGGTGAAGCGTTCCCTCTCGAAAGCCAATATGGACACTCCTCTCCCGTTTTTCCCAGCAGTGGCAGCTCACGTGCTTTCTTTGTATAAGCAAATTCTTCCTAGTCTCTCCCTTCGGTCATTTGTCATGAGCCATGTGATGGCAGCCCGATGCAGACTCCCAGGCCCAGGTTACTTCCTGTATTTGACCTTCCCCACAGATGGGAAGAGCCTGACCTCAATTCATTGCTTCTGAAGCACTGTGAGCAAAGAGCCCGGCAGAGCACGATTGCTTCCCATTTTGCCTCAATCCATCTCACTCTCCGTCTTTCTCTTTCTCTCTCTTGTCCTTCTTCCTCAACCTTTGCTCTGCTTCCTGTATCGTTGTTTGTTGATCAGTGAGGGTGTGCCCCTGGACAGCTTCCAGGGCATCTTCAGCACCAATGATTAGCTATCATAATAATGATAAATAATGATCCTTGCATTTGATGCAGCGCCTCATCAAATCGCTGAAGCGTCTCAAAATGCTTCACGGGATCTACTACTGCAAAGTGATGTAACTGTGTGTATTTTGTGGGTATCGTGGGTATAGTTCTTTGACTGCTGCTCAGTTCAGCTCCAAGGAAACCCTGCTTACCTCCCCACCACCCCAGGCGACTAAGAAAAAAAGGTCCCTTTGCTTGTTGGAGCTGCTTGTTTATAATTTAGATCCTGTCTTCACGCCAGACACGGCCTTGGAGCGTTGGGAGTCCCACGTATGCCACTGACACGAGGGCAGGCCATGTGCTGTGGGTCCGTGTCCGCAAGTAACTGAAATAACTCCACGACTTTAAGCCTATGATTGTAGCCCAGGCCTCAGAAACGAAACGACACAGAGCACTGAGCCACTCAGTCTGCCCATAATCCAGATCCAAAGCTCTTTAATATAGATTGTCATACATGAACAAGCGGGTTGATTGAGGCATGGAAGTGCTGTGTATTTATTACAAGGCAGCTCCCGAGTTTCTACACAAACGCAGTCTAAACACAATCAGGTGTCTTATCCCCTGAACCTTTGTCCTTTCTTGTGGGTATCTTGGTGAGGTTTGATTAATCAATACAAAAAATGTTTTCACAAAAGTAACCGATTTAATCAGTTCAAAATCTTACTTGAAAACAAAGCCATATTGTGTTTTCCTTCTATCCCTCTCTCTCTTTTATTTGCTTAATTTTCCCTCTGGAACTTGTTATCTTAATCAGTGCCCTGGAATTGAGAATTGCAGTGATTCACCAATTGCAGTAACCAGTGCTCTGGGTTTTCCATTATGATTCCTAGGGGAAAAACACCTGATTGACCTGATCTTTAACTTGGATTAAAATCCACACACTTTACCATCTGTTGACTTGTGGGCAGATGGTGCATAATTATTCACACAATTTTTAGAAGAGAATTAATCAGTGAATTTTGTTTCAGTGTCTCATATTTGGGTGGGGGTGAATTTTGTACATATATAATGATGATAATCCTTGATATTCCATTGCCAAACATGTCACCTTGGAGCCAGTTCAGCTCCAAAGAGTCCCTGCTTTCCTATTGCGTCTTTGAGACGTCTCAAAGCGCCTTCACAGAATATATTGTATAGAGGATTGACTGCATTTTGTGGGCGAAACCCGGCAGCCAATTATTCCCAGCAGTGTCCCAAAAACAGTCATGGATTGAGTGAGATGACATTTTTTTTGAAGGGATTATTACTCCTAGAAAACGATTGCCAATCGACTAACAACCTGGTTCCTACTTACTGCTGGATAAACAGAGGCTTGTGGACTAAGGAAACTTGCCTAAGGGTTCACCCCACCTGGGAATCGAACCTGGGTCATCTCTTTTGCAAGGCGAGCGCTCTAATCAATATGCTACAGGACTCCACAGTACACAGTATTTTCCTGCAGCTGCCAAACCTTTTGTATTTGCAACACTTTTAAATTCAGGCATGGATTTATGTGTCAGCCCGGCTGGGTTGGTGTTACTCTCACCTTCGGGTCAGAAGATTATGGGTTCAGGCCCCCCCATTAAGACTTTGAGACTCACATTGTGTAGGGAGAGCTGCATTGTTGAAGGTGTCTTGTGACTCTTTTGAAGTAGTTGGGCTCCATTAGAGACCCACTCACTCCCCCCTCCCCCACACCAGATGTTCAGACATGGTACTCATTCATTAACCTCAAAAAGGTGAAGGACTCAGTGGATCAGCTTGGATTCGAACCCTGAAATTTCGGGAGCCGATCCCAGTCCTCAGTCATCTGAGCCAAACAACGAATGTTTATTCTTAAACTACGCCAGACTACGGCACTACCTCACCCCTCACGCTGCTGAAACCCTGGTCCACGCCTTTGTCACCTCAAGGCTGGACTATGGGAACTCTCTCCTCGCCGGCCTTCCCGGCACCTCCCTCCACAAGCTGCAGGTCATTCAGAACTCTGCAGCTCGTGTACTGTCCCGCACCAGGCTTCGCGACCACATCACTCCCACCCTCGCTCGCCTCCACTGGCTCCCCATCCCCCAGAGGATTGATTTCAAGATCCTCATCCTCACCTACAAGGCCATTCACGGCCTTGCTCCCTCCTACCTCTCCAACCTACTATCCCCCTACCTACCTGCCCGTACCCTCCGTTCCTCTGGCTCTGGTCTGCTCCACGTCCCCCGCCCCAACCGCCCTACCATCGGTGGTCGGGCCTTCAGCCTCTCAGCCCCCAGGCTCTGGAACTCCATCCCCCAGTGCCTTCGCCGCTTCCTCCCTTTCCTCCTTCAAGGCCGGTCTCAAAACCTTTCTCTTTGACCGTGCCTTCAGCTCCCCTCTCGACTCTCTTCCCCCTCCTCGCTCCCTCCCTTCCCTCACCCTGACCATTTCCCCCTCCTTGCTCCCTCCCTTCCCTCACCCTGACCATTTCCCCCCTCCTCGCTCCCTCCCTTCCCTCCCTCACCCTGACCATTTCCCCCCTGCTCGGGTCATGACCCAACTGTGCAGCGCCTTGGGACGTCCTCCTGACGTGAAAGGCGCTTTATAAATGGAATCTTGTTGTTGTTGTTGTTGTACAGGTAGTAGAACAACAACAAATTACATTTGTATAACGCCCTTCAGATCGGGAGGATTTCCCAAGGCGCTGGACAGTCAGGGATTTGGACCCGAGCTGGGATCTAGAGGGGTGGAGGGCAGGGAGGGTAGGGGTAGGAGAGTGATCGAAGGCGTGGTCGAAGAGGAGGGTTTTGAAGGAGGCATGGAAGGGGGCGAGGCGAAAGGACTGTAGGATGGAGTTCCAAAAGGTGGGGACAGAAAGGCTGAAGGCCTAACCATTGATGGGACGAGTTGATATGGAGTCAGTAGGTCACAGAGATAGGAGGAGCAAGTCCATGGAGGGGTTTGAAAACAAGGACAAGGGTTTCGAACTCTATCCTCTGGGGGATGGGGAGTCCGTGGAGCCGGGCGAGGGTAGGGGTGATGGGTTCACGGAGCCTGGTGCGGGAGCGGACACGAGCTGCAGAGTTCTGAATAATCTGAAGTCGGGATCTGAGGGTCAAATGGTTTTACTGGATGAGCTAAGGCTGTTATCTTGATTGACCTGCATATTTTGCTCTTTATTTCTACATGTAAGTGCAAAGAACAACACTTTAATGACCTGCCCGAAGGAGTCCTCCGCACCTGTTGTTCTTGGCCCGTGATGAGCTGCTTAATGGGGGGAAAATGAGCTCTGTATAACTGACACACTTGCCCGGCCACTGGGGACAACCTGTTTACCTTTCCCGAGACAAACACTTCTTGTTAGCTTCTGTTGATTCTGAGGCCCCTGCATACCCAGTGTGCAAACAGCTCGAGTTGATTGAATTGCCTGATGGAAAGGGAGCAGGAGGTGAATTCACCTTTGACCAAAATAGCAAGAGGAGAAGGCGGTTTCTCTGGACTGGCATCGAATACATGGTGGTTTTTAATGGGTTTTCTTAATAAAGAACTCTGAAGTATGTGGTGCCAAATTGCCAGGAATTCGTCTCTGGTGGTTCTACCTTTGGAACAGCATTCCCGCCTGTCAGCATGAGTTAATTTCTGATTACCAGAATCCGCACTTGGTTTCCTTAGAAATGAAAATGTGGAGTCTTGTAGCGTAATGGTTAGAGCACTCTCCTCGCAAGCGAGAGGAAGTGTTCGATTCCCGGGCAGGGCGAAACCTTTTTGCCAAGTTTCAAGGGCAAGTTTCCCTACTCCACGCGCCGTTGTTTACCTATCAGTAAGTAGGAACCTGGTTGTTAGTCGATTGGCGGATTATCTTTCCGGGGATAATAATCCCTTTTTTAAAAACATAATTTGGTCACTCAATCCACAACTGTTTTTGGGACACTGCTACGCACAGTTGGCTGCCACGTTTCGCCCACATACATAGCACATGCATACATAGTCAGTCCACTTTACAGTATATTCTTTGACGCGCTTTGAGACGTCTCAACAACGTCATAAGGCATTTAATAAGATTTATTTGAAGGTGAAGTTGAATGATGGAGTGGTAGGAGGCACCATTTCTTACTGTGTTTTCAAATAGTGCTTTGGGATCGGTAAATATTAAATAAATATTTAAACATACAGCAAATCGAATTCAAGATCATCGTTCAACGCATTCAAATCCGTCCACTGTCTCTCCCAACATACCTCCGCAACCTCCTACAATCCTACTGACCCGACCAACTGGCTCAGCAAATACTGGATGGCAATCATGTCCCCCCCATCCGATGTGTTCCACCATCAGTGCGCAGGTACTCAGCCATTCTTCTCCTCTCTGGAACTCCTTCCTGGAGTTTCTCAGACTCTGCCCCTCCACCTTTTTACCCACTTTCAAAGCCCACCTCAAAACGTATCTCTTCGACCACATTTTCAGTCATTTCCCCCCCCCCCACCCCATCCTCTTTAGCTCACATCCTCAGCTCAGGTGCCCAGCGTGCAATGTAAAGGGCTTTGCAAAGTCACCTGGACATGAAAGACACTGTATGAATGCAAATTGTATTGTACAACGAGGCAGGTACTTAAGGCTTTGGATAATAATAATAATCCTTGGGTTTGATATAGTGTCTTATCACGTCATCGAGACGTCTCAAAGCGCTTCACAGAACATACTGTAAAGTGGATCGACTGTGTATTTTGTGGTTAAATGTTTCTTGGGAGGGGAGGAATTTTACAATTTATGTATTTTTTAGAAAATGCAGGGCTTTATCCTTCGTGTCGTTCAGTAGAATCGTAAGTTTTTTTGCAACACAACTTCTATTGTTGCACTCTTCTCTGTTTGTGACTGTGCCAATGTAACACCTCCCCTTTCGAAGGGACAATGACTCTGCTGAATTGTACAGCTTCCTGATCTGAACGCAAATTGGCACCATCACACGTTTTGTTGCCACACCCAGTAATAATAATAATAATAATAATCCTTGCATTTGATATAGCGCTTTTCACGTCTTCACAGAATATACTGTAAAGCGCTTCACAGAATATACTGTAAAGTGAATTGACTATATTTGTGGGCGATCGCGGCAGCCAATTGCGCACAGCAATGTCCCACAAACAGTCGTAGATTGAAAATGACCAATTTATTATTGTTTTTGGTTTTGGAGGGATTATTATTAGGCTCTGTGTGGAGTAAGGAAACTTGCCCAAGGTTTCGCCCTCTGCCTGGAATTGAACTCAGGTCTCTCGCTTGCAAAGCGAGTGCTCTAACCACTGAGTTACAGGACTCCTGTAGTCTTCAAATCCCCTCACGCGCTGGCACCTTCCTACCTCTCTGGCCTGCTTTCTTCCCACTCCATTATCCACTGCTTCCGCTCGGCTGGCTCTGGCTTCCTGCTTGTCCCTTGTCCCCTCCGCTCCACCATCGGTGGCCGTGCTTTCAGCCACTACTCCCCGAAGCTTTGGAACTCTCTCCACCAATCTTTTAAATCACGACTGAAGACCTTCCTCTTCGACCGTGCTTACGGTCGCTCCCCCCCAACACCCCCAGCTCGGCATCAGGCTCCGCCACTGTTAAGCGCTCCGAGACCCTGCCCGTGTGAAAGGTGCTATGTGAATGCAAGTTGTTGTAGATGGGGGAGGGAGGGGAAAGGATTTACGAGCACGAGTGGAATTCGCTAACACACGTAACTTTTTTTTAATTTAGGGCTACACGGAGCCTTGCTAACCAATCCAGTCACATGATATCACTGATCTCCCACTGCAGGACCTGGTAACAAATCAGCCCGTTCACCATCAAGATATTAAGGTTTCTTCAAAGGTACGAAGACTACGTTATATCCTGTGTTTGTTCAGATAGTTACACGGGTTATAATAATCCTTGCATTTGATATAGCGCTTTTCACGCCTTCTAGACGTCTCAAAGCGCTTCGCAGAATGTACTGTAAAGTGGATTGACTGTGCAATTGTGGGCAAAACACGGCAGCCAATTGCGCACAGCAGGGTCCCACAAACAGTCGTGTATTGAAGTGAACAATTTTTTATTATTGTTCTTTTTCTTGAGGGATTATTATCAGGCGTGTGGCGTAAGGAAACTTGCCCAAGGTTTCACCCTGCCGGGAATCGAACCCAGGTCTCTCGCTTGCGAGGAGAGTGCTTTAACCACTGAGCTAAAAGACTCCTTTATGGATTAACCTTGTACATCTGTGTTTTATTCCTGGCCCAAAGTGTCTGTCAGACCACAGAGCACAGCAGGTAAAATTGGGGCTTGTAACTAGTACAGTTAATTGTGGCGACTTCATGGCCGGGCAGGGCAAAACCTTAGACAAATTTCCTTACTCCATAATTCTGTTTACCGAGCAGTAAGTAGGCACCCAGCTGTTAGTCGATTGGTGGATGACTTTTGCAGGGTGATAATCCGTCCCCTGAAAAAAATTGTTCACTCAAATCTACAACAGTTTGTGAGACACTGCTGTGCGCAATTGGCTGCCGCGTTTCACCCACAAAATACACAATCAATTCACTTTACCGTACATTCTGTGAAGCGCTTTGAGACGTCTCGACGGCGTGATAAGGCGTTATATCAAATTCAAAAATTATTATTGTTATTTTATCCCAATAAAATAACTAATCTTTGAAGTTGCAGAGGGAGGGGGGGTCGGGAGGGAAAGAAAGGACGCAAATTGTGATGAGTTGCCCTACCCTCCTGTACCTGAATGAAATCTTGCCACAGTTAGCCTCCGCAGGTCATCTCCGCTGTGCTGAGGTTCACTTAAGCTGTTTGCGACTGAACGTTTTCTGCTGTGAGGTGGAGCCAGAAAAGCCCCTTTCAAAAAATAGCCTGTAAATCAAGACAGTTAAAACATGTAGGAATTTTCAGGGAACTTGTTTCAGAAATAAGCACAGAAAATATTTTGTGAAGCTATTTGCCTGAAATCTATTGTGTGTTCACACTTAATAATCCACAGTATTCTGTTTTGTTGTGGAGAGGGGTTGTTTACGTGCTGGAAAATATAAAGTTTGCACAGTAGATGGAAAAACTCCAGGTTGGCCAAGGTTTGGGGACCCCAGAGTGTGCGTTGGGGTAACTGCTGGAGTCTAACAACAACAAGATTACATTTGTATGGCGCCTTTCACGTCGGGAGGACCTCCCAAGGTGCTGGATAGAGTACAGCATTTCACCAGCTAAAACCGCATAGCTTGCCATTGATATCGCTGTCTGGCAAGCTTTCCCGCTGCTTGTCCAGAAGGGACCACCCTGCCCGTTAGGGCTTTGGCTTGCAGGGTCAACAGGAGATGAGTGGGATGATTCCCTGCCCCTAGCGACTGGTCTGCCCTTCCAAGTCCAGGCTGGCTGTACCTTGACTACTGAATAAAGGTACCATTTAGCATAAGTCTTGGAGATCCAAGTTTGTGCTAAATTGTCAGAGCGCTGGGACGCTACAATTGGATTTACTGCTCCTGGAAACCTCTTGGAGAATGGAGACATCAGCTGGAGTTCCCTCTCCTGATCTCTTATCCTGTGACACCCTACTAAAATGTGTGCGGCTGTCGGCTAAAGACAGGATCATGTTCAAATGTGATGTCACCAGGGTTTATCTGCCTTATTATTACAGTCCCAGCTCACAGGCAAAGAATTGCCACTCGAGCAAGGTTTCGGAGAACATACGGTTTCGTATCCAGGAGTGAAACAATCTACATCAAGAACTCTGCTCGCTGCGGAAAGTTGTACGGAAACATCTCGTATACTTTGTAATCAGACTGCAGACTGCATATTGCACAATTCGCCTCATTTATCCCCAGTGAAGTGTGTCATACCGTCTTATTGCAAGACCCATTTTAAGGTGACAAACTGGATCTGATATTGCAATTGAAAATGTTTATGACCCTGCAGTATCTTTGGGACCCAGACACACTATAAAATAGAATGACTTTTCTGATTCAGGTTGAGCAAGTCTGTTTCAAATGCCTATAAAAGTGTATTGAGATCTGCCAGCGCTTCAGGCTGTATCTAACACGGTTACATTTTAATAATAAATAATAATAATAATCCTTACATTTGGTATAGCTCCTTATCACGACTTCGAGACGTCTCAAAGCACTTCACAGGATACACTGTAAAGTGAATCGACTGTATATTTAGTGGGCGAAACGAGGCAGCCAATTGCACACAGCAGCGTCCCACAAACAGTTGTGGATTGAGTGACCAAATGATTATTTTTAAACAAATAAAAAAAATTTGAAGGGATTATTACCCCTTGGAAAAGCGATCCGCAACTTTCAGTACGTTGCAGCTCAGGACTGTTGCAGATTATGTAGAGACCTGTGAAGTGAACGGACTACACAACAACAAACTCTGGGCTAAACCCTGTTTTTATTGGAGGAAAGGAGAACTGAGAGAGGATATGAGCTAGATTTTTCAAACGTTGAGAGAGAGGTATGGAATGGATAGTTTTTGGATGCGAGCAGTTTTTTAACTTGGACTGTAAAGTGCAGGATTAAAGTACAATTTTTTAACAAGCCTCAAGGAAGATTAGATTGGGATGGGAGTGGGCGTGGGATTCTATCTACTGAATACAATAGTAGGCGTCTAGTGTAGATTCATGGCTAATGAGTCTGAGGTGATAAGTACAGGGAGAGAAGATTGAGCCCTGTGTCCCACATTATTGTGGCTGAGAAGGCATGACTCAGGAAGTGATATGCCAAGCAATATGGCTGGAACCAGAAGTACAGGCAAACCAGTTATTTTTCACGTTTGCTTAATTTACTTCTGAGATAGGGAGAATGTTTTTTTGGGTGGTGGGGGGGTGCGGGGTTCAGCTGGCTGCAGAAACCCATCACCGTGCTTAAGAACACCTAAACCAGACTGAGATTTCCATGTGTCCCACCTACACATGGGAATCCCAGAGATAAGTTGTTGGTATGGAATGCTCTCTCTCTCTCTCTCTCTCCCTGGAGGGACGCATCCTGGTGACCCAATCCCGGAAAGTATTAGGCGAAGGTTGGACAACAGCCAAGGCTTGGGGGGGGAACCCCAGAGTGCGCAATGGGTTTGGGGAGCTGAGTGAAAGGTCCCTTGTATTAGATTCTTTTTTTGGGACGTCCTCCCGACGTGAAAGGCGCTCTATAAATGTAATGTTGTCGTTGTTGTTGTTGTTGCTGCACTTTGAACCGCTTTACAGGACCTAGATTGGGACCAAGTACATAGCTCAGTTTGCAATTGTCATACAGAAAATAACGTTGACTTGCCAGCGGCCAAAGCCAGCAAAACTTTATGTTTTCAGTCTAGCTGAGTTCTGTTTTGAACGAGAGAGAGAGACAGAGGGACAGACATAATTGACCATCAAGTAACCCTTAATTTGAAGTCTGGAGTCAGAGAGGGTGGCCAGTTTGCTATTATAACTGCTAACCTGCTCTTTTCTAATGAGACTGCATTAACTGTCCACGCGAGGCTATAATAAGACATCCAGAGAAGCAATTGGAAAACTCACTGTTGATAATATGAAGCAGCCTGGTTAGGAATGTGGGAAATTTTAAGTGGAGCCATATGTCTTTTCTCAAGCCTACCAGATTCATTGCAAGTTTGACGCAGTGAATTCATTTGGGAAAAGGGGGAGAGGGAAATATTTTTCTTATTCCTTTCCTTTGTTTAAATGACAATAGTTTAGTAAGGAATGTCCGAGGATCGGCACAAAACATACAAAACATGACAGGCAAACGGGACTATCTACGTCTCGAAATTCCTGCCTTGTTCTCTTCCGACGTGTGGGAGTAATCCTGAATTTTTTTTATATACCCCCCCCCCGTTCCATAGACTTGCACTTTGTGCCCATGCAGATGCTTGTCCTACATTTCTGTTTTTAGTCAATTAAATATAGTTTTCATTTGGTTCCTTGTGCGTCTTTGATTTCCAGTAAGGGCAATATTTCACATGGCGACCTCCCAAACATTTAGCAGCTTCAGTGGTTGCGAGTTGACCTTTTTAAAACTCTGCATTTAGTTGCCAGCTGTTTCCAGGGTAATGGCACTTTAAACTTTTAGTGAGTTACCGCAGCACATTGGCTCGGATGCGGATGCTGTAACTTGGTTAATTGGATGAAAAGTCATTCGAGATAGTCAGTAACTTTAAAAATAAATAAAGAATTGAACCTGGGTCCTTCCCGGTATGTATAGCAGCGTCCCTCCGCCTTGCCCCCCCTTCCTTCCCCATCTTCCGGTCGCGCCTTTGACCGTGCTTACGGTCACCTCCTCCCAGTGCTTGCGGCAAAGTCAGGCGCTCCGGGACGCTACCCTGCGAAAGGGCGCCGCGTAAATGCAAGATGACGATGTTGTTGTTGTTGTTGTGTAGTTACGTTGTTTCACGATCAGTCTTCGGAGTCTGGCAGCGACCCATACAAGTTTGCCAAAGCCACTGAGTATTTCACTTACCCTATAATTTACGTTTAAATCGAGCGGTTCGCTTCGGGAAGGCCTTTCATCAAAAGTGCTTCAAAGCGCTTTGCCAGTACTGGTTGGGCACCCGAGCTGGAGCGTGAGCAGAGGGTAGTGGGGGGTGGTGGGGTGGGGTGTGGGTGGCTGAACATGTAGAAATTACCAGCAGATAAAGGAACAAAGACTGTCCCAATAGACTATTCTCTACGGCTCTGTTGGTTTCTCCAGAAGCTGCTATGGGTTTGGCTGATTGTTTCGCTAATCTGGGTTTGTTGCGAAGACTTTGACTCTCATTCTGTAGCTATCAGAGGTGGTTGTTTCATTGCGGGGGACAAAGTGCAACAATTCTAGCTTGCCCACTGAAAACACTACTGAATACAATCCCCGCCTTGCCATTGAGCTGCACATATTCCTGACCGGAATTGAGCAGGGGGCCGCGTGACTTCAAAGTAAGTTCATCTTTTTAACCAGCGCAGGAAGGAAACGGAGTGTGCAAAGAAATGTTACTGCTACCGACGTGTAGATTAAATCTTTGTACAGTGTCTGTTTCATGCTAGTGGCTTATTGGGTTGTAATCTTCCGTGATATATTCACGTTATGCTTTCACCCGCTTGGAGTGGTATGGAATTTCGTGCTGACCTGATTTCTGGTGATTTGAAGGGATAATACATGAGGTACTCTTGATAATGTGACTTTTCTTTTTGTCTATTTTCCTCAACCCTTCCATCCGGGTCCAGGCAATCAGATGGTGCGTTTCCGAGGATTAAATGTGCTTTAGTAAAGATGAAAGAGGCATTAATTGAGACCAGCTGGTTCCAATGGCTTTGCCAGTGTATTATTAACAATTGCCATTGACCAACCTTATTGTGTGGGTGTGTGTGTGTGTGTGTGTCTGTGTATATGTGTGCGCTTTCTTTGAAGCATTATCGGTCAGTCGCTTGTAGTTGAAACTGTATAATTCCTTTAAAAAAAATTCTAAACTAGTAAATCGACTATTTTGTGGGATGTCGCTGTGCACAATCAGCTGCCGCGTTTCGCCCACAAAATGTACAGTCAATTCACTTTACAATATATTCTGTGAAGCGCTTTGAGAAATCGCGAAGACGTGATAAGGCGCTATATCAAATACAAGGATTATTATTGGATACTTGAACGCAATTGGGAACAGAAATCTTTTTTCTCTTTCGTTGCCCTTCTCTAAGCCCCAAATCCCTGTGGCCAATTGCAGAATTCAGCAGCTGAGATCAGTTAGTTCAGTCCATTCCTAGCCTCTGGAACGGCTAATTTCCTGTACGGCAATGTTCAGAGTAACTGGATTGATTCGGAGGATCGAGGGCTACGGTTCAGGGCCATTGAAGTTGTATTTGACTATTTTTTGTTCTCTGACTTTCTGCATCATTTTCACAGTGCGTAATGAGGTCATCAATCACGTAATCGGTGCCGTCATAGGAACAATAGGAAAAGGAATAGGCCATTCAGCCCCTCGAGCCTGTTCCGTCCGCCATTCTATAAGATCATGGCTGATCTGTACCTCAACTCCATTTACCCGCTTTGCTCCATATCCCTTGATACCCTTACCTCACAAACATCTATCCACCGGGTTATGACTGGCCTGAAATGTCTCTGCCGTGTTCTAATAATAATAATAATAATAATCCTTACATTTGATATAGCGCCTTATCACGTCTTCGAAACATCTCAAAGCGCTTCACAGAATACACGGCAAAGTCAATTGTCTGTTTTCTTGAGTTTTCTTTCAAAATAAATCCCAGCTTTACCTGTTCTTATGTTCTTTTACTGTGTCGAATTTTCTCCTTGCAATTTACTCCTTTTTGTTCTGTCACCAAGAACAGACCCCGAAAACGCCCCTAGAAATACTGGGGTTTTATTTTGTGAATAAAACAAAACTTAACAACTTTTGTTGTCTTTGGTGGTAATGCCAAGTCACGCATACAAAGCAAGGAAGTAATCAAAAGGGCGAATGGAATATTGGCCTTTGTCTCAAGGGGCCTGGAATACAAACGGGAAGAAATGATGCTTCGGGTGTATTGAGCGTTCGTCAGACCCCATCTGGAGTATTGGGCGCCACACCTCAGGAAAGATATATTGGCCCTGGAGGGGGTGCAGTGCAGGTTCACTAGAATGTTACCAGGCCTAAAGGGGTTAAGTTACGAGGAAAGACTGCGTAAACTTGGATTGTATTCCCTTGAGTTTGGAAGGTTGGGGGGTGATTTGATTGAGGTATTTAAGATGATGAAGGGATTTCATACGGTAGATACAGAGAGGCAATTTCCTCTGGTGGGGGAATCCAAAACAAGGGGCATAGTCTAAAAATTAGAACCAGGCCATTTTAGAGTGAAATCAGGAAGCATTTTTTCATTCAAAGGGTGGTAGAAAAATCTGGAACTCTCTATCCCCCAAATGCTGGATCCATGCACACCTTTAAGAGTGAGGTTGATAGATTTTTGGTAGATCAGGGTATTAAGGGATATGGGAAGAAAGTGGGAAATTGGAATTGAAAGGATTAGTTGAGCTACAGATCAGCCATGATCTGATTAAATGGTGGAACAGGCTCGAAGGTCTGAATGGCCTCCTCTTGTACCTATGTTCCTAAGAAGGTGGTTTGGCTGTATCACCTTTCCTTGTTACTTACTATCTGAGAGTGAGTGGTTCAGAATGTAGGAAAGTAGGAACAGGAGTAGGCCATTCAGTCCCAACAAAATGTCCGAGCTGTCAGTTATTTATACCCACAAAATACACCGTCACTCCATTTCACAGTAAATCTTGAGAAGCGCTTTGAGACGTCCTTCCGACGTGATAAGGCGCTGTATCGATTGCAAGGATTATTATTATTTTATTATTATTATTATCAAGTCATCATTCAAAATCATCTGGAAAATACAAATCTCTGGAGTGGGTCGATATTGAAACGTTACCCAGAACTGACACATCTATTAAATCCAATCATTATGTAACATCGATTGGAAAAACGCAACAGGTGAACAACTTCCTCTGAGGTTATTGCTGTTTGTGCCCTGAGATAGATAGCTTCAGGAACTGTATTTTTGCTGCACAGTTGCGTTCAAGCAGCAACAAATGGGCACGTGGTTTGCTTGGAATTCCATCCCCCAGTCACTCCGCCTTGCCCCCTCCTTAGCCTCCTTCAAGTCTCGCCTCAAAACCCTCCTCTTCGACCATGTCTTCGATCACCCCACCCCCCCCTTCTCCCTCCCTTCTCCCTCCCTGACCCCAGCTCGGGTCTGAAATGCTGCACACTGTCCAGCGCCTCGGGACGTCCTCCCGACGTGAAAGGCGCTATACAAGTGTAATCTTGTTGTTTATATTTCAATGCGCCAAGACAGCGTATTTGAGTCAACTATTAGTCGTCTGTCGCACAGTTTTTTTTTGTATTTTCTCGGCTGTATTTTTTGGTATTGTGCCACATGGTGCGTCTGTGATTGTGTAGCCTGTGATCGTGGAGTCCTGTAGCTCAGTGGTTAGAGCACTCGCTTCGTGAGCAAAAGACCTGGGTTCGATTCCTGGCAGGGCAAAATGTTAGGCAAGTTTGTTTTTTACTCCACACACCTCTGTTTACCTAGCAGTAAGTAGAAACCCAGTTGCTAGTCAATTGCTGGATTGCTTATCCTTTTTTAAAAAATTTTAAAAAAAATAATAAATTGGTCACTTCAATCCACAACTGTCTGTGGGACACTACCTTCGCCCACAAAATATACAGTCAATCCACTTTACAGTATATTCCCTGAAACGCTTTGGGACATCTCGAAGACATGATAAGGTACTATATCAAATGCAAGGATCATATATGTATATAATTACAATAGGCACGACCTAAAGGTGAGGAAGGAATGGGGCAAGGCGGAGGGATAGAGGAAGAGTGTTCCAGAGTTTCGGGGCGTAGTGGCTGATGCGTGGCCACTGATGGAGCCAAGGGCACGAGGGACATGCAGGAGGCCAGACGTTACTTAGTCACACCACTAAGAAACATCACTGGCAGATGCTTCTGACTGCACACTGGGAAGGGTTGCCATGGACACTGATCGGGTTAAGAGGAAACACTCGATTCACTGTAGTGCTATGTAATATTGGCAAACATTTCCTGCTTTTTGCCCTCTGTGGTTGAAGCCTCTGTGGTGTAGCATAAATGGTCGGACGCAAGATTTATTGAGTGTCCACTTGAACCACGAGAAAACGCTCACCATATGGATTTGTCCGGCCAATCTTGTATTTCCGGATTTGTCCGAAAGAATCATTTTCAGCCATTGTGTGGTTTACTAGTTTGAGATATAATAGTTATGATAATAATATAGCATTTGATATAGCGTCTTATCATGTCGTCAAAGTCTCAAAGCGCTTCACAGGATACTTTGTAAAGTGACTGCTTCTTTATGGACAACATTAAAATGGATGTCAAACATATCACAACCACCTGTACTTAACGTAGTATAAGTGGTTGTGATATGTACAATAAATGTTTCTAAGAATTTCCAAGTACAGTAGAGCCCTCCTTATAACACTGGTTCACATGCAACAAGTAATTGATTAATTTATTAACAGGTTATAAATTAATTTCTAACATATAAATGTGACCTTCAGATGGTAATGTTATGAGGATTATTTAGAATACAATAACCTTGTAAGCTGCACAGGTAAGCCAGTATATTTCGATATATTTTAAAAAATTATAACACTTCTGAATTATAATTTAGAAATGTAGCAAATTTATTATTTAAAATAAATTTACGTTATTAGCGCAAGGGCTTCAAGCAATACGGGGCAAATGCAGGTAATTGGAGTTGAGGTACAAATCTAATAGAATGGAGGAACAAGCTTGAGGGGCAGAATGGCCTCCTCCTTCCTATGTCCCTATGTTCCTGTATAAGGCAGATGCCCTGAGGACTTTGTTTCTGTGCGCGGACCGGCCAGCTCCTTGCGCACTAAACGGAGGGCAAATTCCAGGTCGTCATGTTGGTCGTGGGGTCCCGTTCTTGCTGCATGTTGGCGCTGACCTGCTGGCCCGAAGGTCAACTTTTTTTTTAGCACAGGAAGCTTAAGAGTTTTCCTAATCTGTTAGCAGAAGAAGCCCAGTGTACTGCTGACTAACAGCCCTGCTGAAATTCAGGTTGGGATATTGTAATCATAATAATCCTTGCATTTGGTATAACGCATTATTATGTCGGAAGGATGTCGCAGGGCACTTCCCAGGATTTACTGTTGAGATTTATTGTGTATTTGTAGGCAAACGCGGCAGCAAAATTGCACACACCAATGTCCCACAAACAGCCGGGAAACGAATGCCTCATTTTTATTTGGGGGGCATTATTGGCCAAGACACCGGGAGAAACCCCCTTCTCTTTTTGAATGCTACCGTGGGATCTTTAAAATTCACTGGAACAGGCAGACAGGAGCTCGGTTGAATGTCTCACCCGGAATACAGATTATGTACGTAAATGCTGATTTAGAATGAGGTTCTACTGTGGGGGAATCACTGAGAAGGGAGGAAAGGGGGTGGAATTTCAGACTAGTTGAAGGAAGAGGTTTTGAAGGCAGGAAGAGAAGACCCAAGGCCAAGAGACTCTGGCAAACTTTTCCAAACAGCTGGGTATAGTGGCTAAAGGTGTGGCTGCCCAGTTGTGCGACTCAAGAGGGCGAGGAATAAGAGGTAGATAAGAGTGGGAGAAGTTCTGTTAGTAGAATACAGTTTGCAAAGCGATTCCAGAATTAAAGTGGGGCAAAATGGAGTCCTGTTGCATATTGGTTATAGCACCCACCTCTGTTAACCTAACAGTAAATAGGGACCCAGTTGTTAGTTCATTGGCGTATCACTTTCCAGGGGTAATAATCAATTTAGTAAAATAATAATAATTTGGGCATTCAATCCACGACTGTTTGTAGGACACTGCTGTGTGCAATTGGCCGCCGTGTTTCGCCCACAAAATATACAGTCCATTCACCTTTCAGTGTATTCTGCGGAACGCTTTGAGACGTCTCAACGATGTGATAAAACGCTGCATCAAAAGCGAGGATTATTATATATAAAATTCTGAAGGGATTTGAAAGTTGTAGGATGAGGATCTTGAAGTTGAACCACTGAGATCCAGCGGTCGGGGGCAATGGGCAAGTGGAGCCTGGTGTGGGAGAGGATACACAGTGCAGAGTTTATATTGCTCAAGAAAAATGTGTACTAGTTTACGTGTGCAGTTCCCCAGGTTATTGTATGCTAAATAATCCTCGTGATAATACTGTTTGAGGGTTACGAAGTCTATGTGGCACGAGTAGATGCTATGATTGCGGCAGGCGTGTTTGGAAAGTGTTGCTGATGTCCCACACTTAAGAATTTTAACCATTTTCAGGAACAGAAAAAGACCACTTGTCCAACTCTCCGTTTGTCTACCTCATGTTCTCAGCTTTCCGGTTTGATGTTTTACGGAAATCAATGAGAAAATTGCTCCCTTGCCAGACCTGAGGTTTTTAGCACCGTGAGTACATGCTGTATCGTATGTAAGACTATGTAGTGTTATAACTTCAACATACACGACTGGTACCAGTAATGTTGTAGGAAAATCTGTTGCCTTTTGAAGCTGGACCTACGCCTTCCCTTACGATCAGATTTCCTAACCCTTATTACCCTGCTGTGATAAGTTTTTTTTAAAAAATCCATTAGATTTCCCTTACTCCTACGTTAGCGTTTCATTCGTGTCTCCTGCTATTTAAAACGCGAGTCCAGCCGAATATCTTCCTCTCTCTAAATTGCTACCAGATGGCAGTTTCCACATGACTGCACAGGCCTGTCTGCATGGCTCAGCCTTTGAAAAAGCAGGAAGAAGGCTGATCCAACATGTAACTGAGCTGAACGTTAGCTACATCAGTGTGAACAGTACAAAGCGCTGCCAGCAATCTGTGAATTTCGATGATATTCTAGTAAAACAAATTGTGAAGATCAGAAAAATATCCCTTCTGTTATTATAATAATAATAATAATAATCCTGGCATTGATAGAGCGCCTTATCACGTTGTTGAGACGTCTCAAAGCGCCTCACACGACGTTCTGTAAAGCGGAGTGACTGTGTGTTTTGTGGGTGAAAAGTGTGTGGGCGATTAGAAAAAAAAGTTGCAGAGTTTTATTTAAAGGAAGAAAATTGCTAAAGGATTTAATGCATAAACTAATCCCACAGTCCCCACCCTCCATGACATAGCCAACAACACAGTTACATTTATATAGCGCCTTTCACGTCCCAAGCTGCTGAGCGCTCCAAACAAGCACCACTCGGACTGATGCGATGCAACTAAAAGGCACTCAAAAATAGCAGAGAGCAACTGAAGTACCCATGCATTTGAGTTGATGTTGAGTTGAATGAACGGTGATGTTGGTGAACACAAAGTGGGTCGCTGAGACAAACACATACTGGGAAAACGTTATAGGACAGCGACATCCGCAAGCAAAGTAAGGTGTAGGTTTGTGTTGTGTTAGGAAATTTTGAGAGTGGTGGCAATAACGTAATTTAGTTTGTACCTGGAAGCAGGGTAGCCAGATTTAGAATGACATTTGGCACTTTCTAGCAATAATTGCTGAGTATTAATGTCTTGGGATACAGTATATAGTCTGGGACATAACATGCCAAGTGACTGGCAGGATGGTGGAAGGTGAACTGGATGGACCTTGGTCTTCTATCACCTTGCAAATTCTTTTGTTCTTAAGTGGCGTTCAGGACTTGAGAACCTTGGGTGCTTTCCCCTCTCTCCCTCTTTCTCTCTCTCTCTCCTCCCAACCCATCTCAGGTTTTCTGTGAGTATCGTTGGTGCTCTTACTACTGCTCAACTGAGACTGAATAACTCCGAACACGTCCTGGATCAACCCCTCCTCTTTCCCCTCTGGTCTTCATGGCTTCATGTTACACCAGGCTTCACACTTTATCCACTTTAGTCCGTTGGAGAAGTCAGCATTTTAATGTTTTACTGAAATAAATGATCTAATCGCTCCCTTGGCAGATCTCGTGGCTGGGTGAGTTGTGAGGTATTTAAATGTGTTCATCATCCAGGAATGCATTTCGAGCCCTGCGGCAATCTCCTGGTATGTGTCCGGACAGACGTTAAGGACAGTAATTGCTCCGCGAGATTTGCTACGTAACCAGGTCGTAATTATTTACCAATTGCCCAAATTTCCTTCAAACGGCTGGAATGCAAAGTGTAAAATATCTCTTTTGATGATGATAGTAACACATGATGGGAGGGGGTGGGGGAATGATTAAAAAACCTGACAATAAAGTGCAATTCTTACCGTATTAGGATACCATCAATTACAAGGTGGTGATGAATTTATACTGTTAAAATATTCTACATCAGCACACGGATAGATTAGGGAAAGCACTAACAGTAAGGCTGAAACTTCAGTTGTACCTCCAGAACTGAAGAAAAGTCTAAATCAAATTGTCGTAAATGTAATTTTAAATCAATTTGTAATTGAGTAAATTCTCCTTTAAAGTGGGCTTGAAATAGGTTCAGGGCAGTTCCCATATAAACTAGAATCAGGTTAGAATTGGGTTCATTCAGAGAACCAAGACAGGTGTTGTGTTGCGCCGCTTTTATAGATTTACAGGGCGACCTGTTGTGACACGCCTCTGCTTATAGATCAGGCGCGCTGTACGCCAGAAGGCTGGCCCACCGGGCTTCCGGGGCTGATGAGCCCTGGGAACCTACCCTGCGTGAGAGGGCGCTATATAAATGCCAGTTGTCGTCGTTGTTGATGAGCCAACTTCCTGCACTAAACAAAATGGCCACCTGCTAGGTTACCTCCAACTTCAAAAGGGATAATGGAGGGCAGAGAGGGAGGGAGGGAGGGTAGGAGTAGAACAAGAGGACGTCGTTGTAAAGGGCGATTTCAGGACCAGGATATTTTTCTTTACCCAGAGGGTAATCAATGGCTGGAACAGGGAAAGGTGGTAGAGGCCAGGACACAGGTCTCGTTTAAAAAAGCAGCTTGACGGTGTGATGGGGGAGGGGGGCGTGGAGGCACGGAAGGGTTGGTGTTCTGGAAGGATGAGATCAGATGGGCCCCAAGGTCCTTCATCCAAATCAACGTGGTGTGATCTTGTTACAACGACAACAACAACAAGATTCCATTTATAGAGCGCCTTTTACGTCGGGAGGACGTCCCAAAGCGCTGTAATAATAATAATAATAATCCTTGCATTTGATATAGCGCTTTTCATGTCAGGAGGACATCCCAAAGCGCTTCACAGAACACACTGTAAAGTGAATTGACTATATTTGTGGGCGAACGCGGCAGCCAATTGTGCACAGCAATGTCCCACAAACAGTCGTAGATTGAAAATGACCAATTTATTATTGTTTTTGGTTTTGGAGGGATTATTATTAGGCTCTGTGTGGAGTAAGGAAACTTGCCCAAGGTTTCGCCCTCTGCCTGGAATTGAACTCAGGTCTCTCGCTTGCAAAGCGAGTGCTCTAACCACTGAGCTACAGGACTCCACGACTCCACATGGCTGTACAGTTGGGTCAGGACCCGAGCAGGGGGGAAATGGTCAGGGTGAGGGGAGGGAAGGGAGGGAGCGAGGAGGGGGTAGAGAGTCGAGAGGGGAGCCGAAGGCACAGTCAAAGAGAAAGGTCTTGAGACCGGCCTTGAAGGAGGAAAGGGAGGAAGCGGCGAAGGCACTGGGGGAAAGAGTTCCAGAGCCTCGGGGCTGAGAGGCTGAAGGCCCGGCCACCGATGGTAGGGCGGTTGGGGCGGGGGATGTGGAGCAGACCGGAGCCGGAGGAACGGAGGGTACGGGCAGGTAGGTAGGGGGATAGTAGGTCGGAGAGGTAGGAGGGAGCGAGGCCGTGAATGGCCTTGTAGGTGAGGGTGAGGATCTTGAATTCGAGGTGGCTGAAGGCTTGCCCTCTGGTGGTGGGGCAGAGGGGGCAGGGAACATGGAGCAGGCCAGATTAGCAGGGCTGCGGGAAGCCACCCACAGTATAATGTGGAGTGCAATACCATGCAAACAAGCAGTGAATATTCGCATCCTCGAAGTCTCGGTGCAATTAAATGGAGTCTGCTGTTGTCAGATTTGCAATTAAGTGGAATGCACTGCACTTTGTCCTACAAATAGTAAGGCGATAAAATTATTAATAATAATGTTCCTTGCATTTGCCGTAGTGCCTTAGCACGTCGTTGAGACGTCTTAAATTGTTTCACAGGGTAAACTGTAAAGTGCAGTGACTGTGTATTTTGGGGGTGAAATTCAATATGTGTTGTCAAATGCTGCAGTCAGTTTGCCCGGAGCAGTGTCCCACAAACAGCGTTGTTTGTTGAGAGTTTGTTTTTCTAAAGAAATTCTTGTGAATCAACTCCCAGAAATGCGTTGCATCTGAAATGGGGATGACTTGTTTGGGATGAGGTTCACTCCTCCGCAATTAAACATTTGTGCATTTGTATAACAGTAAACATCTGCTGTGTTGGATCAAATGCATTGCCAGTGTTTTGAAGGACTGTTTACCAAGTATCATACACATTTCCTTAGGGACTCGATGCCTTCCCAGGATGATAATAATAATCCTTGCATTTGATGTAGGGCCTTAGCACGTTGTTGAGACGTCTCAAAGCGCTTCACCAGAATATATTAGGACACAGTTGCACATAATTGGCCACCTCGTTTCACCCGCAAAATATACAGTCACTACACGTTACAGTATATTCTCTCTGAACTGCTTTGAGACGATGTGATAAGGCGCTGTATCAGATGGAAGGATTATTCTTATTAACAATAATGCTTTATGCTTTTGCACTTCAAGAAGCATTTCACAGGATTTTACTGCCAGGTGTGGTGACTGTATTTCTCGGCAAATGTGGCAGTTAATTTGCATACAGCAATGTTTCGCAAATAAGACATGAAGTGAGTGACTGACTTCATCTGGAGGATTGTATATCAAATGCAAGGATTATTATTATTATTATTGTCTGATCTTGAGCTCCAGCCTCGCCTCACTGAGTGCCAAGCCTTGGCTCACTGTGAGGCCTCTCAAAGCTCGATGATTCTCCCTGTTGTTTCTCCGGAATTCTGGTTTCGCTCTGGATGTGTCCTGTACACTCTGTTTCCCGTCCAGCACACTTTATTCTCAGCCCGGCGGGTGCTACCAGTGAGGCAGCAAAATACGCACAGAGACTCATGCAGCACTCGGAGTCCAGGTTTTTTGATGCTGTGTGGCAGGCACTGTTTTCTGTGCCACAGAATAAACTACTATGATCATGGTCTGCTCTGTTCGATTGCATATGTGCATTGAATAGTCCTTGTATATGTTTCTGACTCGTGGCATATGCTACAGCTTCCCCCCACCCCACCCACTCGTTCCCCGAACTTTTAATTCAATCCCATCTAGAAAGCGTTTTTGTTTCTTCTCCTCCTTCCTCTGAGAGAGATGGTTGCTCTGCTCTGCTACTCAACCCCAGTGCTTACACTGACATGTAAAAGCTGAAATCTGTAGTAAATCAGGGTTCAGTATTTATTGAAGCCTGATGTGGGTTTCTGCTGCCTTGCATTCGCACCCGCCCCCTTCACCACCACCATGATAGATTGAGCTTTTCTTGCCTTATGTTGGGATACAATTTGTGTTGCTACAATCTTTCTACATATAATAACAATAAACCTTACATTTGACATGTTGCCTTATCACATCACGCCATTGAGACGCCTCAAAGCGCTTCGCAGAATATACTGTAAAGTGAATTGACTATTTTGTGGGCGAAATATGACAGGCAATTGCACACAACAGTGTCCTACAAACAATCGTGGATTATTGATTTTTTTTTTGAGCGATCATTGACCCTGGAGAACGATCCGCCAATCGACCAACAACAGGGTTCCTACTTACCGTTGGGTAAACAAAGGCATGTGGCATAAGGAAACTTGCCTATGTTTTCGCCCAGCCCCGGGAATCGAACCCAGGTCCTCTCGCTTGCGAGGCGAGTGCTCCAACCAATACGCTACAGGATTCCAAATGTTGGGTTATATGTTTCTGACCCGTAGTCCCCATGAGCTTGCTTACAGTTGGGTCCAAACCTGATGGGTTTTGTTTCCCCCTTGAGCTCCAAATCAACATTCTGCACTTTTGCATTAATTTAAATGTCAAAACTTTATTTATCCATTCCGCTCTTTAATACAAACCAGGAACAACCTCGGGTGATTAATTTGCCTAACATTTGTTCTGACAACTTGCACATTTTTTGTTCTTTTCCTTAAAAAGAATCTTAATCTTTTTTTCTAAAAAAAGAAAAACTGACAAATGTTACATAACAGCAGTTATACGTGACTTCACTCTGGATTAATTTGAACCTTCTCTCCCAGCCCTCAAAAGCATTGTTTTTTTTTGAACCAAATATTATCTAATTAACCTTGCTTTTGGTCAACACCTCAGCACCTCCTTTCCTCCCCACGCAATGATCCGCATTGTCTTTGAGAAATATTTCGGGGCATTCATTTTGTGTGAAAGGTTCTGTATCAGTGTAAGTTGCCAATGTGTTGTCTACTGCACTTCCCCTGTTGCCTTGTTGAAACCTTGTTGGCTGCACTGTATATCGGAAGCTGGCAATTGAGACGTTTCAAAGCGCTTCACAGAATATACTGTGAAGTGAATTGACAGTCTGTTTTGCGGGCAAAACACAGCAGCCAATTGCGCTCAGCAGTGTCCCACAAACATTCGTGGATTAAGTGAGTAAAATTTGGGGGGGATTATTACGCCCCCCAGAGAGCAATCTAACAACCGAGTTCCTACGCACTGCCAAGTAACTGGAGACTTGTGGAGTGAGCAAACTTGCCTAAGGTTTGGCCCTGCCCGGGAATCGAACCCGGGCCCTTTTGCTTGTGAGGCGCGTGCGCTAACCATTATGCCACGGGCGATGTTGCAGTAGGAGTTGGGATCTCTTGCCTCTAGGTCCTTCACTGTTCATTCCCCCACCCCCCCACCGAGCTGAGCTGTGAGAGGAAAAGAAAATCGTAGGGAAAGACAATCAAAGCGGAGAGTAAACCCAGAAACAGAAACCTCTCGACAGCTGATTACCAGAAGGGTGAAGTATTTTAGTAATTTTGAAAGTTTACATTCCTTTCCCCATCTGCTATTGAACCGGCCAAGAGCATCCCAAAAATTCCAACCTTGTATCATTCCTGATACTGAGAACACGTATATATGTTACAGCTGGCACCATCTCCAAGTATACTGAGTGCAAGTAAAGTGTGGCATTACTGCAGGTCCTATCCTAAAGCTAGCTATTCAGTGATGCTTTTTAGACTGACACTTGTAACACTCTCTCAAGTTAAAAATAACTGCTTCCTCGGAGATCTTGACATACAGAAGGCGCAGCTATTGAAATGTGTAGGCAGTTCGTCGATACAGCTCAAAATCTAGTTTTAAGATTTGACATATTTTGTCCTTGGTGTAGCATCCTCCAGATCCACTCGCTGATCCAGTAGAAACTGGGCAATTTCTTACAAGTAATAAAAAGATAAAAATAATAATTTGATTGCTCAATCCACAACTGTTTGTTGGACTCTGCTGTGCACAATTGGCTTCCCCGTTTTGCCCGCAAAATACACAATCAATTCAACAACAGCAACAACTTGCATTTAGATAATGCCCCTCACGCTGGGCGGTGTCCCAGAGCACTTGACAGTGGCTGAACACGAAGCTATACAGTTTACAGTATATTCTGTGAAGCGCTTTGAGACGTCTCGAAGCCGTGATAAGGCGCTGTATCAAATGCAAGGATTAATTTTATTATTATTATTATAAGTGGAAATCAGGTGAGGAGATGACCTTAAGAATAACCACTCTGCATTGGTATCAAAGAAGCCGGTGGAATCTACTGAAAGGAAGAGCAAGCGGCAAAGCAATTTAGGACCGGCTGGTTTTAAGACCTTCTTCCCAGCTTGGAGAGTGGCATTCAGCGCTCCTACACATGTGTACTTTGTGCAGTTTTTTCCTATTTACTATAAGAAGGAGGAAGAGGTAGCTATGGCACAGTGAAACTCTGATGACCTATCCTGAAATGAATCATGCACCCCACATAACTATTCACTCATTCAATATCCCTGCTATTTGAATACGTTGCACTCTAGAAACACTGTACTTTGGATAACTAGTCAACTCTGATGATTAGTCACTTGAGCCATTTCCCTTGGGGTGACGAGTTATCAGAGTGTCAGTGTAATAGTTGACAGGATACCATCAAAGTTGAAAAAAGTTGCTGAGAACATGAAATGATGCAAGCTTGGGTGTTCAAAGCTTCCTGATTGTATGAGGGTGTGAAGTCATTGAAGATGAGGTAAGGGTTTGTACAGTCATGAGATCCAGTTAATGAGTAAATTGGTGTCTGAGACCGTTGTGAGTTTCAGTTGAAATGCAACAACAACTTGCATTTATATAGCGCCCTTCACCCAGGGTAGCCTCCCGGAGAGCTTAATGTAGGGCGTTTGGAAGAGCAAAGCGACTGAGCATCTGTGTAGAGCTAACTGTTTTTCTGAGAGGTTTGCAGGTGACAAGGAGTAATGTTTGATAACGTGAGCCTGTGTCAGAAGGAAATATTATCACCCGTTTTGGTGAACACTGAAATGTGCCTACAAGAATAATCCTTGCATTTGATATAGCGCCTTAGTCATCATTGAGACGTCTCAAAAGAGTTTGACATCATATACTGTAAAGTGTATTGACTGCGTATTGTGTGGGCGAAACGTGGCAGCCAATAATAACTTTGCTAGATCCTGTCCCCTGTAGAATAGTGTGGAGTGGTATGCCTTGGAGTTAACCGAGTCCCTCTTCCAAAGCAATCAAGAGGTGTTTATAGTGTTTAAACGCTGAGGACCTCTGGCAATTGACCTCTGAACCTTCTATCTGCAGCTCTAGGTGTCCGTCTGCAGTTACTTTAGTTTCAAAGAATCTTGCGTTGAGCTGCAGTTCCTGTTCGAGTATAATATTCCCATTTCTTTTTAATAAAGCGTGCTGTACACATCTCCTTAATCTTCCCCCGGAGCAATTTTGTCAAATCACATGAGCAGGAATAAGTCTCTCCACCCAGAACTTGTTGCTACACATCTGTTTCCTATAGTGGAAGTTGGCATGCAACTTGAAACTAGCTGGAAACTGAAAAGGGGGTAAAATATGCTGTTGTAACAATACACAGAAAAAATAGTCTTCAGTGTTCGAGTGAAGAATGCATCGCAATGACTCTCTGTCCTGCGGCACAAGGCAACACGTACGCTTTTATCAGAAAGGTTGACGTCTTCTCAGGTACTCAGCGTGAAGCATGGAACTGTGTCATTGTTTTTCTATGATCTACTTTGTGAGAGACTGTGAAGAGACTTTTTTTCCCCCCTTGTTCAGAACTGATCTTCTCTGTCTGCTTCCCCCACCCCATCCCCACCCCTATCCCCTCTTTCTCTCTTTGTCTGCTGCTGTTTTCTATAACGCTGCACGTGCTGTGCCTTAGTTTACAGTTCACCTAATTATGCTGCTTAGTAATTTTTCGTTGGATTCATTGTGTTGCGCTTCAAGAGATTTGGTAGCATTCCTGAGGTATTTCATAATGAATCCTTTCCAGTTATTTTTCTCAGCGGATAAATTCCAGTTGCGTCCCATAAATTTCCCACCATTCTAGCAGGTATTGTTTTGTTACTCGGCGAAAGATTCACGCAGATTGACTTCGGGTTGTAAAGGAAAGGCTTTGAAACTGGGGCACAGATCAGTTACTGATGTGTAATCCTCGTCCTTGCCTTCAAAGCCCTCCACAGCCTTGCTCCTCCCCATCTCTGTGACCTGCTGACTCCACACAGACCTGTCCGATCCCTCTGTTCAGTAGGCTCTGGTCTCCTCCATGTCCCTCGCCCAGCCTGGCCCGGCCCGCCCCGTCCCACCATCGACGGTCAGACTTTCTGCCCTCACCCTTTGGAACTCCCATCTCACAGTCCCTTCGCCTCGCTCTCTCCCTCGCCTCCTTTAAGGCACTTCTCAAGACCCTCCTCTTTGATCGCGCCCTCAGTCACCCTCCTGCCTCCCTGCCTTCCATCCTTCCTGATCCCAACCCCCAGATCGGGTCCAAACCCCTGACTGTCCAGGGCCTTGGGACGTCCTCCCGACATGAAGGGCGCTTTGCTGTATAGTGTTGTTGTGCAGCGTGGCTGCCCTGCTGTGTTGTTGAACAGGGGCAAAAGGCAGAAGAATAAGATATTCAGGGCAGTGGCTCCCTGGTCTGGCGCGGTCAGCCTCCGACTCCTGTGAGCTGCAAATTGGTTTGGTTCCAAATTGAGCGAGGATGGATGTGTTCAGTGTTATTGCGTGATGCATTCTGGGCAGCTCATGGCCTAACGTTTTTTTTTAATCTTGAGTGGAGCCAGATGGAGTCGGGTCTAAATTGGGAGTTTACACTTATTTTAACCGTCTCCTTCGCCTTCTGCCTGTTCCTCCCTTTCGACAAGACCGGCTATTCAGATTTGAGCAAGTGGGTCTGTGCGCAATGTTAACCAATAGATGGGGAAAACATCCACCTGGGTCCGAACTTGTTCTGTTTATGAGGTCTTTCAGAAGCTTCTAGAATTTGGCAAACTCCTTAACTCCTCCTTAATGTTGAAGCCATTTGACCGCAAGTTCTTTTAAGGCCCACAGAAAACCCAACTTCTGAGTTAAAATGCACAGTCATTCCATTTTGCAGTATATTCTGTGAAGCGCTTTGAGACATCTCAACGACATGATGAGGCACCGTATCAACTGCAAGGGTTATTATTATTATTATTAAGACTTGATTCAATTATTTACCATATTCTGGATGCTCTAAAATGCTACACAGAGTAAAATTTAGTCCCAAAAACAGCGTGCGTTGGCTTTGTTTGTTGCTCTTATGGTGCAGAAGCCGGCAATTTCACTTAATCTTCCCCGTAAGATCATTTGGCCTTAAAATTTAAGATTGCGCTTAAATTGTTTAAGAATGTTTTTAATTCAGTCAAAGGCGGTTTGGAAACAGATTCTGAAAGTGATTCTTTCTGAGAACTCTGGAATACAGGTCACCAAATGAAAATGAAATGTAAGAATTTGCCGCAATTCCGGGGGTAATTTTACATTTTTTCAGACAAAATGGTCTCACGGGCTGAGACTAAGGGGAATTGCAGGTCACTGATGAGGTCAGGTTAAAATGGACCCTGTGACTGACATTCCGCTCTCTTTATTTCCCATAAGTGTGGCTTCACGTAAAAGTTTTTAACCCTTCCTGACTTTTTGTGTGCGTGTGTGTGTATGTGTGTGTGTGGGTGTGTGTGGTTGGCAACTAGTGTTACTCACTCATCTCAACAACAACAAATTACATTTTGAAAACGCCTTTCACATCGGGAGGACGTGCCAAGGCACTGGACAGTCAGGGATTTGGACCCGAGCAGGGGTGTGGAGGCGGGGAGGGTAGGGGTAAGAGGTGGACCTTGAGATGTGCTTTGAAGGAGGCGAGGGAGGGAGTGAGGCGAAGGGAACGTGGGATGGAGTTCCAGAGGGTGGGGGCAGAGAGGCTGTTGGCCCGATCGCTGATGGTGGGGCGGGCTGGGTGGGGGACGTGGAGAAGGCCAGAGACTGCTGAGCGGAGGGAGTGAACAGATTGATATGGGGACAGCAGGTCACAGAGGTAGGAAGGAGCCAGGCTGTGGAGGGCTTTGAAGGTGAGGATGAGGATTTTGAACTCAATTCAAAGTCCCTCTTTTTGTGTGTGGTTAATTTCCGGCTTAGAGTAAATTAGTTATTGTAACAAGACTGTGCGTACACTCTACGCGAATGCTATTGCGTTCTTCTGCCACTTCCCATAGCAATCTGCCTGTCTGTCGAGTCTTCACAAGTCTTGTCTGTCTCAACTTTGCCTTCCATCAACTTTTCCTATTTTATCCCCCAAATATATATACCCCGGTACCTCAAGTCACTCGAGCATTGGATTTGGGACCAGAGGTTGTGGGTTTGAATCTGGATGGGTTCCCATGCCCTTTTCCAGGTTGTCTTCCTCAAGGAGAAGTAAGCTGAGTCTCTTTGCGGGTCATTCGAGTTGTGCTGAGGTCAGATGTAAACTTGGGAGTCTCAGTCTTGTAAAAACATCTCAGTGAAAAAATTGCTCATTGCAATGGCTGATTTCCTCATGCTGTGGAATGTACGCAGGCTCTTTTGAAAGATTTTGTTTTGCAGCTGTTTTTATAGCCTGACTGTATTTTACACTTTGTATATTAAGTAATAATATTATTACTTAACATCCTGTAGCTTAGCAGTTAAAGCACTCGCCTCGCAAGCGAGAGGACCTGTGTTTGATTCCCAGGCAGGGCGAAATGTTAGGCAAGTTTCCTTACGCCACACGGCTCTGTTTACCTAGCAGTAAGTCGAAATCCGGTTGTTAGTCGAATGGCGGATCGCTTTTCTGGGGATAATAATCCCTTCAAAATAAATAAATAAAAATAATAATCCGGTCAATCAATCCACAACTGTTTATGGGACACTGCTGTGCGCAATTGGCTGCTGCTATTCGCCCACAAAATACAGTCAGTCTACTTTACAGTATACTCTGTGAAGTCCTTTGAGACATCTAGGAATACGTGATAAGACACTCTTATCAAATGTGCTATTAATAATAATCCTTGCATTTGATATAGCACTTTACCACGTCGTTGAGACCCCTCAAAAGAGCTTCACAGAATATATTGTGAAGTGGATTCACTGTATTTTTTTAAGGGATTATTACCCCCGGAAAGTGATCCGCCACTCAACTAACAACCGGGTTCCTACTTACTGCGAGGTAAACAAAGGAGGGGGGAGTAAGGAGACTCGCCGAAGGTTTCTCCCCGCCTGGGGAATCGAACATGAGTCCTTTCGTTTGCGAGGTGAGTGCTCTAATCAATAAGCTACAGGACTCCACTATAAAGTAGACAATAAGCATCAACTGAGCTAAATACTGTAATTCGACAAAGTAGCTGTGGTTAGTAGTTGTAGATGAGTTGCAGTTGGCAAAAGTGCAGTGAGTACTTCCTCCTTCGCGTGGGTGGGTTGAAGGTGCTCTTTTAGAGACGCACGATTCTTCTTTTCTGTGGTGTGCCGAAAGCCAGGTGGTTTTTGTAGGTTTGCAGCTGTCGGAGTCTTCTTCACACAACAAAAGTTTTTTCACACCGTGTTTGTTGTTGTGAACTGTTTGAAACCTGGGCAGTGAAGAGCGGTGAGTTTGACGTTTCGGATGAGGCTTTGAGCTCCCCTTTCCCGCAATTAGAAGCTTCATTGCTGTGAGTGGTAGCTGTCACCTCACCAAGGGTTCATCTGTTTGACAAAGGGTGCAGTTGCAGACAGCCATCACATTATCACCTGTCCTAATAACATAAATAATAATCCTTTCTTATAAGTGGAACGAAGACCTTGCTGATGTTCGCAAGCAGTGCACGTTGGAACCAGTATCTCAATTTCTGTAGTAGTGCGCTGGGCTGGATTTCTGCAGTGCGTGTGGAGCCTGGTGCGGGTGCGGACATGGGGACAGCAGAGTTTCGAATAATTTCGACACTTGCCAATAGTGGAGACTGGCGAGGGGTGCGTGGGAAAAATTGAGGCGGGAGGAGACGAAAACTGAAACCTCTCCCAGGGAAAATAGGCAAGCTAATAAACCATCATAGTTTTGTCCAAAGAAGAGTTCTGAAAGCGGAGAGGAGGGTACGAGATCTACAATAGTGTTTTGCGTGAGAGCTTCAGAGAGAGGCGCTAAAGGTGCTAAAAGCCCCCCCAAAAATATGATTACTCAATCAACGACTGTTTGTGGAACATCCCACATGTCTCTGTTTATCTATCAGTAATTAGGAACCAAGTTGTTAGTCAATTGGCGGATCGCTTTTCCAGGGAGTAATAACCCCTTCAAAAAAAAATATGAGATCACTCAATCCACGACTGTTTGTGGGACGCTGCTGTACACAATTGGCTGCCGTGTTTCTCCCACTTTCCAGTATATCCTGTGAAGCGCTTTGAGTGGGTCTCAACGGTGTAATAAGGCGCTACATCAAATGCAAGGATTATTATTATTTATGATAAGCTCGAACTGAATTTCCATCCACCGTGCCCTTATGCGATGGAACTCTCTTGTAAACTCACTTCACCTTCTTCCCTCTCACTCTGCATTCCAGAGCACCTCTCTTTGACATTTGCCTCGGGGCAACATCTTTAAATCTTTTACTTCCCTGCCCGCCAAGAGGTAGATGTCATGTTTCGTTTTGTGTTGTTTCACCCATTTTAAGCCTCCAATGCATTTTTATTTGCCCAGAGTTCACGCAACCAAGAGATCTTGTTGGCTTCTATAATTTCCAGTCCATTGAGAATCCTGAACCTGATCTCCTGAGTGGATCCAGAGGACACGGCCTGCATTTGATGGGGGGATAAATTCAGAACAGGCTCCCTAGGGAGACTGTGGAAGCAGAAAAAGCCGATTCTTTCAAGAACAAACGAGATAGATTCTGTTAGGAAATAATATCTCGGGGATACAGTATATAGTTTGAGACATGACATGTGCAAGCGATTGCCAGGATGGTGGAAGGTGAACTGGATGGACCTTGGTCTTTTTTTACCTAGCAAATTCTTATGTTCTGATGAATGTGGTTATTTTTTTTTCATTCCGATGAGCACATTTGTAATTTCACGTGGGTGAGATATCCTTTGCACTTGTTTTCACTTCCTCCCAACAGTAATGAAAGAAGAGACCTCAGAATAAGTATAGCCTCTGTTTGTTGCTAAATGTGCTTATCTATGACCTTGCAGGGTGCAGTTTGGTTGAAGGAAACATTCTTGCACTTGCATTATCTCAGACGTTTTGAGGTTTAGTTGTTTTAGTTCAGTTCCGGTTTTTGAATCTCTTTCCATTGGAACATAAAAACACAGGAACAGGAGGAGGCCATTCAGCCCCTTGAGGCCTGTTCCACCATTCTATTAGATCGTGGCTGATTTGTACCTCAACTCCAATTACCCGCCTTTGCCCCATATCCCTTAATACCCTGATGTAACAAATATCCATCCACCTTAGTCTTGAAAATTTGGATGAATCCAGCATCCATAGCTTTTTTGGGAGAGAGAGTTCCAGATTTCCACTACCCTTTGTGTGAAAAAATGTTTCCTGAGTTCACTCGGAAATGGCCTAGCTCTAATTTTCAGATTTAATAATAATCTTTGCATTTGATATAGAGCCTTATCGTGTCTTCGAGACGTCTTAAAGCACTTCACAGAATATGCTGTAAAGTGAATTGATTGTACTTTTTTGTGGGCGAAATGCAGCAGCCAGTTGTGTCCCACAAAGAGTTGCGGACTGATTGATCAAATGTTGCCCAACGCTTCATCCTGCCCGGGAATGAAACCCAGGTTCTCTCGCTTCTGAGGTGAGTGCTCTAACCACTAAACTACAGGACTCCCAATTATGTTCGACTTTTCTGGTTTCCTAGTGAATCCAGTCCTGTGAGCAAAGTGGACACATCCAGGGGATGCATTTTGCCTGCAGGCAGATTTGAATCTTTATAATACTAAGTTGTTCGAGAAACCCGGGAGAAGGCACTGAGCCCAGATAGCACACAAGCCAGGTTGTAAAGATTAAAAGAGCAGATGCGATAAATTATGAAGGAGTGGTTGGGGATGGTTGGATATTTTGCCTCTAAAAACCTGCAGATTGTAGGAGGTGGCGGTCTGAGAGAAGTGCAGAATTTCGACGCCTGGAGATCCGGGGGAAAGGATCAGTTAGGAGAGAGAGAGAGTGCAGTTGAGTTGAGTTTTGGGATGTAACGGGGGAGGGAGAGGGAGGAAAAGAGTATTGTAGGGGGGCGGGTGGGAGATGATAATTGGGTGGACGTGTGTGTCTGTGTGTGTTTGTGTGTGGGAGAGACTATAACTGAGAATAACATGGTGGGTGGTTGTGGTGGGAGGAGGAGATGGTAATTGGGAATAACATGGGTGTTAGGGAAGGCAGTAATGTGGATGGTATGCGTGGGGAGGGGGCGCGGGGAGAGAGAATTCAGAAAGCAGGGGAAAGGTAAAATAGAAACAGCAGAGACAGAACACACTTGCATTCCAATGACTGCATGGTTTGCCTTTCCCCAGCTCAGTGACTGCTTCCTCTGATCACCTGAGGGCGTTGGCGTTTTAATGTTTGCTTTTCGATGAAATTGGCTGCAAGTTTCCCAGCTTGTAACTGACTTGCATTACTAATCATTGATCCGATCAGTGCTGAAACGCTTCTCGCCCTGGCAGCAGCTACCTGCGTTCAGTACATTAAGACCGTTCCTGCAGGTTTGCCTATCACTTTATTCCGCTGGCGTCACTTTGTTCCCGCATTCAATACATCTACTGTAGAGGATGCGAGAGGATGCGGTTTGATTCCCGGGTGGGTTGAAACATTAGGCAAGTTTCCATACTCCACATGCCTCTGTTTACCTAGGAGTACGTAGGAACCCGGTTCTTAGTCGATTGGCGGATCGCTTTTCCTGGGGTAATAATCCCTTCCAAAATAAATAGTAGTAATAATTTAGTCACTCAGTCCACGACTGTTTATTGGACACCGCTGTGTGCAGTTGACTGCTGCGTTTCGCCCACAAAATATACAGTCAGTCCACTTTTACGGTATATTCTGTGAAGCATTTTGAGACGTCTCAACGACATGGAAAGGCGCTGTATCAAATGCAAGGATTATTATTATTACATTCCTTCTTCCGATACTTCAAAACTCGTTCGATTGTCATTTTCAGGGACTGAACGTTAACCAGCAGACTGAGATCCAACGAGCAGTTTTTAATGTGTTTTTTTAAATTTAAAACACAAAATATGTTCTATTTTGTTTCCATGCTGGAACCTTACAGCAACAAGTTGGATTTACGTAGGGCCCCTCGCGTCGGGTAGCGTCCTAGAGCGCTTACAAGGACTTACAACAGGCTACTTGACCCAACAAGTCCTTGCCGGTGTTCAGACTCCACACCAGTCTCCACCTATTCCTTACTCTCTCCCATACCCCTCTATTCCCCTCTCCTTCCTGTGAAAATCTTCAATCCTCTCAGTCGAACGAACAGTCACAACACTGAGGAATGCGGCTAATCTGGTCTGTCTTCTTCCAAGCCAAATTTATTTTTTCTGCGAAAAAAAATTCTGCGATTGGTGTCTTAATGCTGATTCTTAATCTGCTCTGCTCCGTGTATACAGTAGAACCATGGACTGTATAGAATAAAATGAGGCCGTTTTGCCCATTGTGACCACGTCAGCTCCCTGAAACAGGAGTGTCCTTTTTCCTGCCCTTACCCCATAACCCTTAGGATTTCTCTATTTAAAATATTATTTCAACCCTGCGCAGTGCCGCCCCCTTCCTGTCTCTATGTAGTGATGTCCCTCTCTGCCCTCTTCAAAAAAAAGTAATAATATATTGTTCACTTCAATCCACGACTGTTTGTGGGACACTGTAGGGTGCAATTGGCTGCCGCGTTTCGTCGACAAAATATACAGTCAATTCACTTTACAGTATATTCTTTGAGATGTCTCGAAGATATAAGAAGCTATATCAAATGCAAGGATTATTATTATTTATTATTATTACTACACAGTGCCAGCCCTCCCACGCAACCTCCAGAGTAATAAATGACATTCACCACCAGAGAGGCACTTGTGTGTGGGCGGACAGATGTGGCCCATCGATATGTCAATACCCAGAGCTTTGCACTACTCCACTCCCTTTCAAGTCATGATTCATGTTAATCAATCACCACAAGCGTTGTGTTAATATGGGGGAAGCATACAGGGATCTGTGATAAGTCTATAGTGTAAGTGTACAGTGTAGCTCAGTGTACAGTAAAGTGCAATGATCTGTACAATGCAAAATGCAGGTATTTAGATTTATCATCCCTGGTCCATTCTGAGTTAGGTCCAGAGTGACCCACAGGTTTCCATCTCCCAATGCATCTGTGGGACTTATTTATTTTCTTTTAAAAGTTCTTCTTTCGTGCATCTAAATAACGTTGCTGATCACAGAAAAACGCCGAATATAGAAGATGAGTCTGTCAACCTTAATTACGATCATTACTTTGAGGGTTTACAGAAGGGCAGCCTTTAACTTTGAGTGAACTTTGGCATGTTTACATATTGTTTCTCTGCTTCCACTCTGCTTTTAGTGTATAACCTCAAGAATGAATAGCTCTCAGATAACGGTCAGGTGCTCGCTGAGAAGTTTTGCAACTGTTCTTTGTTGTCCTAAAAAGTAAACTGCTTATCCTCACATATTTTGACTATCTGTTTGATTTAATTTACATACAATATGCTTCCTCCAGACTTCTGACTGTGGTAAACTAGGCTGCGACTAGTTTCTTGGATGTTGTGAGTGAGGGAGCATCATTTGTGTAACTCATAATCTCCTCGCAGCCTCTTGAGTATTACTTTGAAGACGACCTGTCTCTAGGAAGCAGCTGTTTCTTTCAGGAGAACAGGAAGAAGAGTTTGAAGGTTATGGCTTTGAATCCCAGCCTTTGTGTTGAGTTAACGGAAAACAGTACTGGATGCATTACAAGTGGCCTCGGTGCCCCTCTCCAGGAGGTTCATGTTCCTGATCACTGTGCAGTGACCCCCTGCTGGAGATGGAGAACCTGCTCGTTTCAATAGGGTTACTTTGGGATCGCCATGATAGTGTAATCTGACACTTAACATGGCTCACACGACAACAATAACTTGCATTTATATACAACCCCTCATGCAGGGTAGCGTCGCAATGCGCTTAACAGTGGCAGAGTGTGTCGCAGAGCCGGGGGTGGGAGGTGACTGTAAGCACGATCAAAGGTCTTCAGGCACGACCTGAAAGTGGGGAAGGAGGGGGGCAAGGTGGAGGGATTCATAGAATCTTACGGCACAGAAGGAGGCCATTCGACCCATCACGCCTGTGCCGGCTCTTTCAAAGAGCTATCCAACTAGTCCCACTCCCCCCTCTCTTACCCCATAGCCCTGCAGATTGAGGGATTGGCGAAGAGTGTTCCAAAGTTTCAGGACATAGTGGATGAAGGAGCGGAGATTAGCCACTTGGAGACTGCTGGGGCTGTGGGAAAACAGGTCTCTATAACATCACAGGCAAAACTGTTTTGTTGTGGTCAGCCGGGTGTCTAGCTTGTGCTTTTACCACGCTTAAGAGCAACCCAGACTGAGAGTACGCCAGCGACACATGGAAATTTCCCAATGTCTGGACTGGAATGTGTTCTCGCTCTCTCTCTCTCTCTCTCTGGAGGGATACACTCCGCTTACCTAATTCCAGAGAGTACGAGGTGAGAGCCAAGCATTGGAGACGCAACAGTGAATGCCTCACACTTTTGGGCACAGTTGCTGCCACTTGTGCTGTGAGTTATGGGTGTTTGTTCACACTTGTCACTAACCCTCCTCTGTCACTGTTCCCACCCCTTCTGCACTGTCACCATTCCCTTATCAATTATTATAATAAACCTTGCATTTGATGTAGCACCTTATCAGGTATTCGAGGCATCTCAAAGCGCTTCACAGAATATACCGTAAAGTGAATTGACTGTATATGTTGTGGGCAAAACCAATTGCGCACAGCAGTGCCCCACAAAGAGTCGTAGATTGAAAATGACCAATTTATTATTGTTTTGTTTTGGAGGAATCCGTAACCAGGGGACATAGTTATAAGCTAACCACAAGAAGAGCGAAAGAAGAATTTAGGATATTTTTTCACCCAGAGAGTGGTTGGGATGTGGCGAGGCTCTGCCAAGTAAAGTGATATAGATGGAGTCCCTTTAGCTTTCAAGAGGGAAGTAGACGGGCACGTGAAAGAGAAGGCAGAGGTATGGGAATAATGCAGAGCGGTGGGATTGAAGGGATATCCTTGCTCTTGTGAGCCGGTGCTGGATTGATGAGCTGAATGGCCTCCTTCTGCGCTGTAGATTTCCATGTATGATTTATTGAACAATATGAATGCTAATATTGCAGTTTAAACAAACCATTGGGGTTTGATGTGGGCTGGGAGATGGGTGGGTGGGGGGAGCTTTCCTCCTTCACACTCTTTTATCCCATTTTTAGTCATACAAAATAAATAATAATCCATGGATTTGATATCCCGCCTTTCATCTCGGGAGGGCTGGAGGCATCTCAAAGTGCTTCTCACGATATACTGACAAGTGTAATGACTGCACATTTTGTAGACTAAAGGAAGAGGTTTGTCTTTTTTCCCAGTCCGTGCCAGATTTCTGTCATCTCAATCATTTCAAATGCACCACAGGGCTTGGGTTAGCAATGCTTCCTGTCTAGCATACACGTTGTTGCAAGTATGCATTCCTTTCACACGATTCCTAGCAAAAAAAACTTAAGTCTCCTCTATTTTTTCACCAAAACTCTCCGCAACTGCCAAAAAGTTCCGATAGTTTCATCTTGCACTGTGTGTGTGTGTTTGTTTTTCTGGTAGAAATTCTTGTAGAATGTATGATTTATTCTTGTCGAAGATGTTTTTCTCTCTCTGTTTGACTCAGTTGGTAGGTCGGATGCTGACTCTGGAAGGCTGTGGGTTCAAGCCCTTCGAAGGGATTTTGAACTCGCATAGTCTAGGCTTCCTCCCTTCAAGGCCGGTCTCAAGACCCTTCTCTTCGATCGTGCCTTTGGTCGCCCTCCCACCTCTCTGCCTTCCCTCACCCCTACGCCACCCCTCCCCCATGCTCGGGCCCCGACACCTGACTGTTCAGCGCTTTGGGACGTCCTCCCAACGTGAAAGGCGCTCTATAAATGTAATTTTGTTGTTGTTGTTTAAGACTTGTGGGGATTAATAATTCCTTCAAAAACAAATGTTGTCACTCAATCCACAATTATTTGCGTAACACTGCTGTGGGCAATTCGTTGCTGCGTTCCACCACAAGATACACAGTCACTTCACTTTACAGTATATTCTGCAGCTTTCAAGAGGGAAGTAGACGAAAGAGTATGCTACATTTTTTGAGGTGCCGTCCTTTGGATTAGACTTTTTTTTTTGTGTAACAAAAAGCGTCCCACCTGCCTGTTCAGCTGAATGATAAAGATCACATCATAATTTGAGACAAGAAGGGATTTGGTCCCAGGGTCCCGGCCTACAATCCGGTGGCAGGGAATTAGGGAGAGAGTGCGCATTCCATTCCAACAACCTCGCTCTGGAATTTTTATGTGTAGGTTGGATGCACTAAATTCTCCATTTCGATTACCGCGTCCGCGACCCCATCACTCCCACCCTCGCCCGACTCAACTGGCTCCCGATTCCCCAGAGGATCGAGTTCAAGATCCTCATCCTCACTTTCAAGGCCATCCATGGCCTTGCCCCCTCCTACCTTTCTGACCTGCTGACTCCCTACCAGCCTGCCCGCTCCCTCCGTTCAGCGGGCTCTGGCCTGCTCCATCTCCCGCCCTACCATCGGTGGCCGGGCTTTCAACCTCTCTGCTCCCACACTCTGGGACTCCATCCCACGGGTCCCTTCGCCTCGCTTCCTCCCTTCAAGGCCGGTCTCAAGACCCTTCTCTTCGATCGTGCCTTTGGTCGCCCTCCCACCTCTCTGCCTTCCCTCACCCCTACGCCACCCCTCCCCCATGCTCGGGCCCCGACACCTGACTG
The DNA here is from genome assembly GCF_018977255.1 of Callorhinchus milii. NCBI lineage: Eukaryota > Metazoa > Chordata > Chondrichthyes > Chimaeriformes > Callorhinchidae > Callorhinchus > Callorhinchus milii. Next base: position 63,380,902 of record NW_024704746.1, on the reverse strand, counting down.
TTCAGCGCTTTGGGACGTCCTCCCAACGTGAAAGGCGCTCTACAAATGTAATTTTGTTGTTGTTGTTTAAGACTTGTGGGGATTAATAATCCCTTCAGAAACAAATGTTGTCACTCAATCCACAATTATTTGCGTAACACTGCTGTGGGCAATTCGTTGCTGCGTTCCACCACAAGATACACAGTCACTTCACTTTACAGTATATTCTGTGAAGCGCTTTGAGACGTCTCAACAACGTGATAAGGGGCTATATCAAAAGCAAGGATTATTATTATTATTACCTCTTCGACCGCGCCTGCACTCACCTCCTTCTGGGCTGGGCGTCCAAAGTGGAAGCACTAAACTCCTGATTTGCTGCTGGGATTAGACGGAAGCAAATGACAACTGTTCATTGCACTGAAAGGCTCCTGGTTTATGGCAGTGATTCACCACTACACAGTGAGTGTAAAGAGCATGTTGACAGAAGCCCAAAAGGAGTTGAGCTGCTTCCCTTTACCTTCAGCAGGAAACAGTGACCGGCAACAGCAGGTAAGAGCCCGACACAGAGGTAAATGTTGTTGGTCGGGGTGTAGAGGTGGGTGGTGGTAGAGACGGGTGTGTGCGGGCAAGAAAGGAAGAAATTAACAATGCGTTAAACGTTCCTCAACATGTTAGCTCGGTTAGGTTGATAGGATTCTCTCTCCCCTGAGCACGTAGAGTCAAATTCTCAGCAGGAGGAGACAGAACTGAGAGCCCCGAGGTGGGGAGGTGGAGAGGTGTCGCTGCCTTGTCAGAGTTTCTTTCTGTCAGTGGAGATGTGAAGCCCAAAGTGCCACCTGCTTGTTCTTCAGGCGTTCGCTAGCGACACGGTGAGAATATTTGTAAAGAGAGAAGCGAGCTTAGTGTCTTGGCCAACACGCCTTCAAAAACCACCAACTTGACTGTGATTATCTGCGAAACGCTTTGGGACGTTTTGACATGCTGAAATGTTGTAAAAATGCGAGTACTTTTTTTTTAAAAGGTTGTCTGGCCTTGTCATCGCTCGGGCGGTCTGTTTATAGTGGGATTTTTAAAAAAAAAAGTGTTTGGTGAATGCAGCACTAACTTGATACTGTTTTAATCCTGATGGGTGGGGCAAAGCACCCGGTGAGCTTTGTAACGTCAATGAACACTTTACCAGTATAGAAACGATTTACCATCTAAGAGCATCAGGAATGCCAGACAAAAAAAAGACCTCGGTCCACCTCGTTCGCCTTCCACCTTCCTGGCGGTCGCACGCACGTATGCCCGAAACTACCTATGTACTATATTTCATAATGTTATTATCCTAAAAGAAAACCATCTAATCTGTGTTTGAAGGAGTTCTTGCAAAGTTTTTGATATAAGACGTTCGCAGAGAAACATTTTAACAACGCCCATCGTAGCTGAAATGCCGCAGTGGTGTTGGGCTTAAACCAGCCACCGGCGATGGAGGGTTTGAGCGAGCGAGTGAATGAGCAACCTTTGTACCACCACACGTGTTGGGGATCTGAACAGTCGTATCAAGCCACGAGATTTAGGCACAGTCGAGTTTGTAGCCAAAGTTTAGTTTCACGTCGATTTTGCGGTGAGCAGTCCGTTTTTACACTGGGCGGGAGGGGGATAATATTCAGGCAGGACATTTTCGTCAACCTGCTTACAGCGTAGATTCTGCAAGTCACTTCCTGTTGTCAAACGTGTGTCAGCTGGCCTTGTTGAACGAAAGTCTGTGTGGGAGTGAAACTTTTGATTATTGACCAGACACCCTGAGATGGATAGATCCGTAGATAAATCAACCGAGATAGGTACATAAAGACTTCCCTTTCCTTTACCGGAATGAACGTTTGTGGTTATTAATTGAGAACCTCTGGCCAGTCCTTGCAGGCTCTCTCCTTGTCGGTCACTCATTCCAGCATCTCTCCTCTTCCTTGTTTTCAAAGGTCTGCCTCAATAATAATAATAATCCTTGCATTTGATATAGCGCTTTTCACGTCGGGAGGACGTCCCAAAGCGCTTCACAGAACACACTGTAAAGTGAATTGACTGTATATTTGTGGGCGAACGCGGCAGCCAATTGCGCACAGCAATGTCCCACAAACAGTCGTAGATTGAAAATGACCAATTTTATTATTGGTTTTGGTTTTGGAGGGATTATTATTAGGCGCTGTGTGGAGTAAGGAAACTTGCCCAAGGTTTCGCCCTCTGCCTGGAATTGAACTCAGGTCTCTCGCTTGCAAAGCGAGTGCTCTAACCACTGAGCTACAGGACTCCACGACTTAGTCAAAGACTTAGTTAAAATCTTGACAACATGGGCGAAAGTTTTTTTTTAACTGTGTGTGTAACTGGGGGGATCGGGGGAGGAAGAGAGAGAGAGAGAGGTATTAAAGAGATAAAAGATAAATGAAACTGAAGATGATTTAGAATCGTTGAATTATTCTTTGAATACAGAAGTAAACATGGAATGTAAATTGCAGTTGCAATGACTTGTGATAGTGTTGAGGGGGACTGGGATTGACCGCATGTCATTCATTCTAACCTAAGATTTTAATTCAGGAAGGCAAATGGTGTAAACGGTACAACTGTAGCATTTTACTTAACGTCACAGTTCTTAATTGGTCACATTGCTTAAGATTATCCAAACCAGATAAGAGTTCCACGTATGTACACTACCTACACTTTTCTCTGTGTCTGCCCATCTTGGCATTGAGTAGTTGCAAATGTATCTGTATCATCCAGCTAAACGCATGGTCAAACGACAAATTTCTTAAGAGGGTTTCGAAGGCCGGGAGAGAAATAAATGGATTTGGGGGAGAAAATTCCTGGGGTAATCGTGGTCCATAACATAAGACCTTTCACTAGATACAGGAAGTGTTTCGGACTTCATTACAGTGCGTTTCCACGTTCTATCCGAATCTGCAGTTTAACAGGGTTGGACTGTGTGCAGTAAGTGCAGCACACGTTGAGCTCATTGCCTTGGCTCATTGCCAATCTATCTCTGGAATTTCCTTGTGCAAGTGGAATGCATAGGATTCTCAGTTTGGTTTTTGGATACTCTTAAGCGCGGTGATGGGTGTGTCAGACCCCCGCCCGGCTGACCAACATCAAAAAAAAAAAGCCTTAGCAGCCATTCCAATGCAGTCAAGGAGGAGTGCTGCATTGTCTTGAAACAACACCTTACAAACAAGATATCAAACCGAGGTTCTCTTTGACCGCGCCTTCAGCTCCCCTCACGACTCTCTACCCCCCTCCTCGCTCCCTCCCTTCCCTCCCCTCACCCTGACCATTTCCCCCCCTTGCTCGGGTCCTGACCCAACTGTCCGGCGCCTTGGGACGTCCTCCCGACGTGAAAGGCGCTCTATAAATGAAATCTTGTTGTTGTTGTTGTTGTTCAATCAGCCTGTTCAGGGAGGCATTGAAGAGACTTTCTCCCAGTATCTTGGTCAACAGTCCCCCAAATTGATAAATATTTGTTAGGTCAAGGTATTATGATCAGGTCAGAGACTTGTGGAGTCCTATAGCTTAGTGGTTAGACCACTGGCCTTGCAAGCGAGACCTGGGTTCGATTCCTGGCAGGGCGAAATGTTGGGCAAGTTTCCATACTCCACACGCCTCTGTTTACCTAGAAGTAAGTAGGAACCCAGTTGTTAGTCGATTGGCGGATCGCTTTTCCAGTAGTAATAATTCCTTCAAAAAAATAATAATAATGAATTGGTCACTCAATCCAGTAAGTAAATAAAAATTGGTCATCTGATTGCCTCGTGGCTGTTTGTGACATTGATGCACTCAAATTGTCTGCTGCGTTCACCTACAAAATACAGTCGTTGCATTTTTCATCAAAGGCGAAGCCCTTTGAAACATATCAACAATGTGATAAAGTGCATCAAATGCAAGGATGATTATTATCATTATAACTCCTTAGCTTGCTCTGTCTCCATCCCAAATAGGGATTTAAAGAGCACTGTCTGAGCCACTTATGCTGAACAAGCCTTTCTTTTGGGGGTATTTGTTCTGTTAGTCACCGTATCTTGACCTGGAAACACAATCTCTGAAGTGGGTGGGGGCAGGTGGGGAGATGGGGAGAGATGGCAATAAATTACAAAGGAAGCACCCGGCAAGGAAAAAAACGCATCGGAAAATAGTCTTGTTTCATTCCTCGGGACATGTTTGTAATTGCTGATCTGTCGAGAGTTTCAGACCGTCAAATGCTTGTCTCATTAAGTTGCTTTACCCTTCGCAAGAATGTCACGTGGGGTGTCTGTGTTTATTTTAAAAAAACACAGAGTGCGGAGCTCAGTGGGGAGTTAATTGGGCCTGCGATTGTGTTTGCTGGTGCAGTCGGACAATTTATGCAGAAGGAGACAGCTAATTATCGTCTGCCTGGTACTACAGGAGTGAGTTGCCCGGTGTAGGAGCCACAGCAAATTCAGCTGTGCAGCATTAAAGCGCTCAGAAACCAGTAACTGACTGGCCTCCACCCACACATGAAACCTGGAGTCATTCACATTCAGAATAGATTAGGCATTTTTATCTGTTTGTGAGGAATGTCTGAGTGTATGCATTTGTTGCTCTGTGGTGGTTTCCCAATGTTTCTCAAGATTTGGATGTTTATAAAGCACAGATGTTTGTTTCTCAGTGAGAAAGCAGCCCAGTCGGTGCTCAACCGTTTAGCCCGTTAACACTTGCATACTTTCTTCCTGTGTTTGAATTGTGGCAGACCATCGGCCTTCTTCCTCTGTGGCTGCAAACCCTCCTTTACCTCACTTTACAATGTGGCTATTATACGTGTAACCTGCCTTGGTTGGCGATTTCACTACGGTTTTCACGTCAGGAGGAAGTCCCAGTGCCTTAGGACGACCTGCCGATGTGAAATAAGCTATATCAATGCAATTTGTTTTTGTTGGTTTGTTGTTGTGTTTTGGGGGGCAGATGTCACCAAACCATATTACTCACAACAACTAACAAGTGTGTGTGTGTGTTTATGGGAAACCTCGTCATTGCTGAGTCGCGGTGGGAACAAACCCTTATCATTGCCAAGTCCTGGCATTTGATATAGCGCCTTATTGTGTCTTCGAGACGTCTCAAAGCTCTTCACAGAATATACTGTAAAGTGAAGTGACTGTATATTTTGTGAGCGAAATGCGGCAGCCTATTATGCACAGCAGTGTCCCACAAACAGTCGTGGATCGAGTGACCACATATTTTTTTTTGAAGGGATTATTATCCCCGGAAAGCGATTTGCCAATTGACTTAACAACTGGGTTCCTACTCACTGCATGGTAAAGAGAGGCGTGTGGAGTAAGGAAACTTGCCTAACGTTTCGTGGATCTAACCCGAGTGATTAGGTGAGTGCTCTGATCACTAGGCTACAAGATTCCATAATGAGTAAAAAGCCAAAAAGGCCTGTTAACTGAAGGTCAAAGTTTACAGTATATGAGTCAGTCCCGCGCTCCGCTGGCCAGCCTTCATTGACAGTAGATGGCGTGGAACCAGCTTTCCACCACTTAAACCGTCCTCGGACTCTGCAGGATTGCCGCGGTTTTGAAGTGGGTACGATAGCCGAGTGAGTGATTGCTTTGGTGGTAGCCCCACACTGACCCTGACCCTGACGCACCTCATTTATAGCTCTGATCTGTCCTCCGCAGTTCTTGTGAGAACGAACCTTGGTTGCTACAACTGCAGCAACAACTGTATATTTGTTGGGTCTGGGGGAACAGGCTCCCTAGGGAGACGGTTGAAGCAAGAAATATTGATTCCTTCAAACGCGGATTAGATAGTTTTCTTTGAGGAAATAACATTATGGGATCTAGTACGTAGATAGTTCGGGACATATGTGCATGCGACCACCAGGGAGGTGAACTACAACATCAACAACACTACCATCTTGTACTTATATAGCGCCTACCTCGCAGGGAGCGGGGGAGGGGATATTCATATTTTGACATGATCTTTGGTGCGTGACGTAACCTGAAACGCTATAATCTTTGAAGCGACAGGACTCGCCCTGAAATTTAACGCTATCTTTTGGCAAGCGTGTGGGTCAAAGACCATTTGGCACAGTGTGCATCTGCGTAATGTTTCTTTAATGAATGGTAAGCCGTTTAATTTTCACGTCGGGTCCAATGATGCGGAAGCCTGCATCGGTGGCTCATTGTTTGCTTTTAGGCTCGTTGGCTCTTTCTGAGTTTATCCTGTGCCTCTGGCCAAATTCTGAGCCATGCTCAAGAGTGTTGGCTCTCTTGGCCACCTGAGTGTTGTTCGCAGTGCAGCTAACTTTCAAAAATTCCTGTTGTTTTTCTTGTATTTTGCATTCCACGGGCGCATGGAAAGGTTTATTTGTGTTTGTCCTCCAATCGACCGCTATTGAGATAACACAAGCAAGAGGCTGGGGGCTGCTCCTGAATATCATATTTTGCGCACGACCCTTTTCCCAGTTGCACTGCCTGGAATTCTCTACTGCGTAACATCGCTGTGATTTATTTTATTGCACGGTTTGCTTGCGTCTTGTATGTTGATTGCTCCGAGGGCTGAGTGCGATAATAATAATAGTCCTTGCATATGATGTAGAGGCTTTTCGTGGAGTCCTGTAGCATATTGGTTGGAGCTCTCGCCTCGCAAGCGAGAGGAACAGGGTTCAATTCCCAGGTGGGGTGAAACCTGAGGCAAGTTTCCTTACCCCACACACCTGTTTACCTAGCAGTAAATCGGAACTCGATTGTTAGTCGATTGGCGGATCGCTTTCTGTAGGTAATAATCCCTTTAAAAAAATATGATAATCTGGTCACTCAATCCACAACTGTTTGCGGGACGAGCAATTGGCTGCCACGTTTCGCCCGCAAATACGCAGTCATATTTTGCAAAGTTACTATTTCAAACGCATGGATAATTATTATGTGGACCGCTCAGAACCCCGAATACTGTAATAAGCGCTGGGTACAATAATAATCTGTGTGTCAGCAAAGCACACTGACTTGCCTCTGAGTCAGAGGTTTGTTGTTTGAAGACTCATATCAAGGGCTTGAATCACAGACTAAGCTAGCGTCCCAGTGCTATAGTGGAGAGGCACTGTGTTGTCAGAGGTGACGTCCTTCAGTTTAGACATTAAACTGAGGTCCCACCTGCCCGTTCAGGTGGACATTAAAGATCCCATGATACAATTTGAAAAGAGATGGGGATTTCCTCCCAGTGTCCCTCCTGCTGGCTACTTGTGCAACTTTCCTAAGCATAAGATGGTTGCCGAGTAAATAGTCCGTCCGTACATTTGACAATGTTTACTACGAAGCTGTTTGAGATGCGTGCAATAAAGTACTATTAAAAACATTCTGGCTTAAACTGTGGCCTTTTCAAAGATCTGTTTTGCAACCCTCCTTCCCAACAGAGTGCATTGAAACTCATTGTGACACATTGCAGGAAATGGCATAAAGATTATCTCGTTGCTTTGTATCAGTTGTTAAGCAGAAAGGCCTTCCAGTAACTGCTAACCCCCTAATGTTTACAGGTCATTGATGCAATTCCTGTGCAAAAGCAAAGATAAATCCGCTGTACTTTATGATAATCAAAATAAAAATTTTACAGAGCAAAGTGCAAAATCCCTTTGCTATATTTCGTCGCTCCCTGCCTTCAATTTTTTTAAAATAAAGCTATCTCTGTGTTTCGGGTCAGCTTCCTCAGCTCTGCATGTCAAAGTCGCAATGATAGGATAAATTGTATAAACTGTAACTATAACTTTTATCTCTCTTCCTGACTCCTCTGCTTTTCATGCTAATACGATTCAGCTCTATTTGTTTTGAAATTACAGTTATGTGGAGTGAGTGGGTGGGTGGGTGGGTGAGTAAGTGAGTGAGAAAACTTGCATCACATTATACCGCAAGATATATTCCTATAAAAAGGGAACACGGGATAAAAATCGGAAAAATAATTTATGGAGAGGTTAGNAAAAAAAGTCGTTGCTCAGAAAGTGGTTGGAATGTGGCATTCGCTACCATAAATCATCATTGAAGCCAAAAGTACAGAGAATGAGCAGGAGAGTAGGATTGTATTCAGTGTCTCATGTGGAACATAGTGAATTGGGAACAGGGCAAGACTTTTCAAGACTGAGGTGGATGGATGTTTGTAGGTCAGGGTATCGAGGGATATGGGGAAAAGGGGTGTAATTGGACTTGAGGTACAGGTCGGCCATGATCTAATAGAATGGCAGAACTGGCTCGCGGGGCTGAATGGCCTCCTCCTGTTCCTATTTGCCCAATCGGAGCTTGCTCTGCCACATACTACATCTGCCCCGTCTCAATGACCTGCTGCTGAGCTATAACGTTCTCTGTCTGAGCTCCAGTGCGCTGCATTATTGGAGATACCACCCATCGGATGAGACGATCTGTCTGCCTGAGCTTGCGGATGTTAAAGATCATTACTTGTAAAAATAAATGGGAATCTGGCCAACAATTCCCCAACTTGATCATGCACTTCACAGTGTTTTGTGGAACATTGCTGCGTACATATTGGGCTGTCATTTTCGCCTACGAAATGCACAGTCACTGTACTTTACAGTAAATACTTTGAGACATGTCAATGATACGATGAGGCACTATAACAATGTAAGGAATGTTGCTATGATATTTATTAAAACATCTTGCTCAGTGCAGTGTGAAATTCCTTTGAGTGCATCAGAATCCAGTGTACGGATTCTCCTTGTAATTCACAGGTGAACAAATTTATTTTGAAGTTGAAAACAATTTTGTGTCAATTTTGGAGTCGCCCATTTCTTCGCCCCTCCCCCCCCCGCCCACATTACAAACGTATATAAAATAATTAAGTTGGCAAACATATCGGTGAGGCCTGGGTTTTGTCTCCAGCTGTGTTTAAGTGAGTACTGTGGCACATGCAGGCCATCTCCGTATTATCCCCGAAGATTATGAATTTGCTAGACAAAGGAGACGAAGGTTCATCTAGTTCTCCCAAACTATGTAGTGTATCCCGAGATGTTATTTCCCAACTGAAATCTATCTAATTTGTTCTTGAAAGAATCAACTCTTTCTGCTTCCACCGTCTCCCTCGGGAGCCTGTTCCATACATTTACTTACTCGCTCACTGAAGTTGCGTTCTGGCAGATTTGTTCTGCCTCCCTTCAATCGCAAAGCCGTGTCCCTTGGTTCTACTGCCCATTAATCCCTTCATTACAAAGCGTCTTCTGTTTTTTTTTGGCTGTAAGGAATCCTTTCGCCAAACCTTTTTGCCTTTGTTTTTCTTCCGGTATCGTTCTTAGACATTCATTGTGTGCAGCCTCTCCCCTTTCTTTCTTTTCCACTCCCTCTTGATTTTATCTCTTGGCATTGGCTATATGGAGCATCCATAATGATGCTTCTCTCTCATTGAAACTTTAGGAGAATAAATATAGGAATCAGTCCAGGAATGAGCGGTTTCATAAATTTACACCACAAATTGATCTTGGCTGTGGTTCTGAAATTCTATCATGTTGAATCACTCAATTATTTCTGAAAAAAATTCCCTTCATAAACTGCTGTGTCCTGTTGTGTTCTTGTACCAGGTGGACATTCAAAACTGGTTGAAAGTGTTTTTCTTAACGAAAAAAACGATTTAACTATCAGCTTTGAGCACTCGTGCTATCTTGTGCCAGTCGTGGGTGGGTTATATTTGGGTTTTATTGTTGGAGGCCGGTGCTGTAGGTTTGCTGAGCTCAGCAAAAGCTCTTCAAGAGATGTGGGATCCTGTAGCTTAGTGGTTAGAGCACTCACCTAGCCAAGCGAGAGGGACCCATGTTCGATTCCCGGGCAGGGCGAAATCTTAGGCAAGTTTCTTTACTCCACACGCCACTGTTTACCTAGCAGTAAGTAGGAACCAGGTTGTTAGTTGATCACTTAGTTGTTAGTCATCACTCAACCAACACTGTTTGTGCGCAATGGGCTGCCATGTTTTGTGGCTGATAAGGCTCTGTATCAAATGCAAGGATTATTATTACTTATTTTTTAAATACCAGACCCCCAGAAGATGTTTCATGGGTGCTCACTTTCTTGTCTTCAGTAGTTGCTTTAACATTCTCCCAGTCGCACTGTATTTTCAAGTTTTTGAAATGAAAGCACTAAATAAACTTGCCTTTTTTTTATTATTCAAATGCGATCCTGTGACTTATGAAGATTTTAATGCTTCACTTGCTTGACGCTGACAATGCCCCACGTTTTACATTTCTTATATGTTTTACATTTTTACATGTCAACTGTTTGTGGGACACTGCTGTGAGCAATTAGCTGCCGCACAAAATTCACTTCACAGTTCATTCACTTTACAGTATATTCTGTGAAGTGCTTCGAGACGTCGCAATGAGGTGATAAGGCGCTATATCAAATGCAAGAATTATTATTATTTGCAGAAATTATGTCTTGATTTTTTTTAGAAACAAATGTACGTTACTCACATTTCAAAGAGAGCCTTGTAAGGTTTTTGTTTAAAATACGAATCCGGATTTGCTTAAATATTTATAACTTGCGGGGAAGGGGCTGGTTTCAATTTCGAAAATCAAACTCTTGGTGAAGGTCTGAGTGTGTTTGTACTGTCAGTGGTTGGAGCTATTACAGTTGACATAACATGCCTTTGAGGGGAGACTTGATTGCTCACATATTATGTCTGAGAAATCTAAGAGCTCCCTCCATCTACCTCAGTGTGGGCTGACTGGATTGAATTTGCTTTATTACTCACAGTTGGGGTCCTTAAACTTAACCAAAGTACCACTTCAGAGGATATTATTTTTTTTAAAAAAGGGGGTATCAGCTCAGCCTGTCTTCTCCCTGCTGCGGAATCCCGTAGCATGTTGGTTGACACGTTTGCTTCACGAGCGAGAGGATCTTGGTTTGACTTCCGGGCAGGATGAAACCTTAGGCAAGTTTCCTTGCTCCACACGTTTCTGTTTCGCTAGCAGTGAGGAGGAACCCAGTTGTTAGTCGATTGGCGGGTCGCTCTCTGGGGGTAATAGTCCCCCCCAAAACAAAAATTGGTCACTCATTCCATGACTGTTTGTGGGGCACTGCTGTGCGCAATTGGCTGCCAAGTTTCGCCCAGAAAATAGTCATTCCAGTTCACAATATATTAAGTGAAGGGCTTTGAGACGTATGTGATAACTTGCTATATCGAATGCAAGGATTATTATCATTACTGACTTGGGATCTTTGCCCGCTGTTTTTCTTCTTCCTCTTGCCTTGCCTTTACGTTACGTTCTTTATTACGTCGTTATTTTAAGTATCATATGTGACTTCAGAGATGACTGAACGTCCAAGCCAGTAGCAGATACTTTGTGGAAGTATTGGGTTTGGGGTGGATTTCACACGCTCTGTTTCTGAATTGCTAACACAGTGGGAAATGGCAAGTGGACTTGAAAGGAATTAAAGTCCTCGAAAAAAGAGAGACATCTAGAAGTGTGCAATTTGCCCTCGCGTTTAACCATTTCTGAGCCAGATGAGGGCACACGAGAAAGAAATGGATTGTCTAAGAGGTTTGGGGCTGCCTTTGGTGTGTTCCTGCCGGAGTCTGGGTTTTGAGTTGTAACTGAAACAGAATGATCGCACGTCTTTAACCGCTTGTTGAGAAAGGAGTCAATGTTGCACTGAATCATTAAATCCATTCAGTGCTGGAGTGACCTTTCAGAGTGAATCAGCAAATATCCCCGAACTCTGTCTGTGTTTGTTGGTCAGAAGTCACAATGATCATTGTGTGTCCGCAATTCTTTGTTTATCCAGGCGGAGGATACTGAGGTTCTTGTGCAGCGTTCAGAGAAATGCCTCAGGTTAAATCCAAACCCCACTTGCTTCATATCTGGATCAGTTTGCAACTCCACTCCAGTGTAATGCCTGGATGTGCTGCATTATTGAAGGTGCCGACTTTCATATGAGACACTAAACCTAGTCCGCCTTTCATGTGGACGTTAAAGATTCCATGGCACTACTCAACAAAGCATTTCTCCTGGTCTCCCCTGGCCCAGAATTTCTCCCAATAAACTTGGTCACTCACTTACTTCGTGGTTGGCTTGTGGGAGGGACATTGCTGTGTTCACCCCCAAATCCACAGATGCTACGTTTCACTCTAAAATCCTGTGAAGCGCTTTGAGACGTTTTGAAGACGTGATAAGGCACTACAGTTATATCAAATGCAAGGATTATTCCATTCAAATCTTAAGATGAACAGTAATGTTGAACTATTTATCTCCTTCTCAGACCTGTGTACCAGAGCCCATGGCATGATTCAAAAACGAAAAGAGAGTTTTTCTCACTCTCGGTGTTCTTGTCAACGAATTCCCCAAATAAACTTGGGCAGTCACTCCATGGCTGTTTGTGGGACATTGTTGGCTGCCGGGTTTTGCCCACAAACTACATAGTCAATCTACTTTTACAGTGTGTCCTGTGAAGCTCTTTGAGACGTCTTGATGATGTGATGAGGCGCTATATCAAATGCAAGGATTATTATTGAGGGAGGGTTAGAGAGAAGTGGGTCAGTGGATGCAATACTTTGTTTCTAACAGGGAGCAATGCCAAGCGAAACTTTTGTTTGATACCATCTGAAAAATTTGGCCGAAGAATATTTGCGTAGGGACTGTGGATAAATTGCCCATTGAAATCACGAATGAACACATTTCAGTGTGAGTGGTTTCTTTAAACCGTTTTTTTGCGCTCCAGTTCCAATTGGTTTCTCTTAGAGCTAATGAGACAAATGTGTAACAATGACTTGCAATTACATAACATTTTTCACATAGGATGATATCTCAGAGTGCTTTGCAGGGTGCACTCATCTGGCTCAGAAACGGTTAAACGAGTGGGCAGAATGCATGTCTCTGGTCGTCTGCCTTTTTCAAGAACTTTAATTGCTTTCAAATCTGCTGGGATTCATCTTAACTTGCGTTGCGATGTCTCAAAACAGATCTGATGTGATAATGGTCGTTGAATTGTGGGCTGGTGAGTAAGCAGGTCAGAGATGTAGGGAGGTGCCAGGGCATGAAGGGATATGAAAACGAGTGTAAGGATCTGGAAATCGATCAAAATTAAATAGTCATTTGGCCAAAAGAAAAGATTTTTTCCTGCAAAATACACTTTTTTTTTAAGATTCACTGTCCATTTACTTTTTTTTTCACATTTCGAAACCTTCTGATATGCTACTCCTTCAATTAAACAATTTACTGCAATCATCCCATTACACACTGCATATGGCTCTCGTGTCTCGTTCAGTGTAATTAAGGGTGAGCTTCAACCACCGTTTGGGTGCTTTGCATGAACATTAAAGAAGAAATCACATCACATACAAGGGTCTTGATTGCAGTATTTCGTAATGGCATCCATCAATAACAAATCCAAGTCAAGGAAATGTGCACAGCTTCTGGTAACCATCTGTACATTGTGCCAACTTGTGTGGCTGTTGGTGGAAAATTGGAAGTGACTTGACTATGATAGTTCCTTGCCAGTGTTGTATAGGCCGATTGGTGTTGTACGCATGACAGGCACTATTGGTGGGATTTTTCTCGTCGTCTAATTAACCAGCATAGGGAGGGCAATGGTTAGAAAGTGAAATAAGGGGGAAAATGCTCCGATCAAGTGGGAGACCCGGGAAACCAAGAGAGTGTAGACTGGAACAAGACTGGAGGAATGTAACAGGAGACTTGAACACCTGCAGTTTACTCAGTGGTATCTCACAGTAACTCAGTGATTAGACCACTCGCCTCACAAGCCAGAGTTTGATTCTCGACAGGGCAAAATGTTGGGCAAATTTCCTTACTCCACAGGCCTCTCTTTACCTAGCAGTAAGTAGGAACCCAGTTGCTAGTCGATTGGTGAATTGCTTTTCCAGGTGTAATAATCCCTTGAAAAAAATAATAATTATAATAATAATAAATTGGTAACTCAGTCCATGACTGTTTGTGGGACACTGCTCGAAGACGTCATAAGGCGCTGTATCAAATGCAAGGATTATTATTTATTTATTTATTTATTTACAACCAGTCAATTTGCAACGACTGAAAAGGCGCCCAGCAATACCTCTAATGAGTCTAATCTCGTGCACTAAACACTTTCGACATTTAAAAACTCGCATTGCGACTTGTCAGTTTGTTCAGGTGGAAGCAGATCTGTAGTGTGTGTGAATCTACTTCTATTGAAACCTGTTGATCTGTTACATTTTGTATTTGTTCAATCTCTCGCGTTCCTGCAGTTTAATCCTGTCGTTGGCTGTCGTTTTTTCTAGAAAAAATGCAGTCGCTTCAGTTTTTCCTGTGAATTGTTTTTCGAGCAACTGTAACTGGCCACTTCTTTCTGAAGTTTGTATGAATTTCCCTTTAACATAAGCAAAATATCTGCCTCGATTGTACTCCTGCAATGAGGCATGAAGTGTGCAGCAGAACTATACATTGGTAATCCCACTGTTGTGTACTGTGTTTGGAACGAGGTGGGGGATGGGGGGAGGGAGGAGAAATGTGGTATTTGCTAATCTTTTCTTGCTTGTAGACATCTCTCGAGGGGCCAAAGAGTCTGTCATGAAGCGTGAGTTATGGCATTGTTAAGAGTGCAAATCCCAACTGAAAAGGTCTACACATGACACTCGGAACGATTAGTGGAGCATTTAGTTTAATGTGGTCGCACGGCAAATAACTTTGCTAAGTCTTAGTTCCCCATCCTGCCAAGTAACGCAGACGTTTCTTTAAGGCGGTAAACAACGAATTAAGGGGGAGGGTGAGGGCTTTTGGTGCTGAGCTCCCGCTTGCTGGTTTTGCTGCCGTTTTAATGCCTAGTTTCATCTCGTTGCATCAGCCATGTTAGTCTTGCATATCTGGGATTTTCCATTGGCTTCAGATACAGCCTTCAGGGATTACAAAGGGGGAGGGGAGTAAAGAGAGTAGGAGGGAGCAAAACAGAATAGGAGTGGGAGAGTGAAAGAGGGTTGGTGATGGGTGGCTGCGGCGGGGGGGGGGGGGGGGGGGGGAGTAGGATGGAGGAATAAAGGATGCACAAGAATGAGCAATGTATTTTCATTTTGACAATGTGTTCATCGATTTGTTTCAAAGACTGAAATGAGTTAATAATAATCCTTGCATTCGACATAGCACCTTAACCCGTCATTGAAACATCGCAAAGCGCTTCACAGGATATACTGTGAAGCGGATTGACTGTGTATTTTGTGGGCGAAACGCGGCAGCCATTTGCGCACAGCAGCGTCCCACAAGCAGTCGTGGATTGAGTCACCAAATTATTTTTTTGTGGCAGAGCCGGCTGGCTCGTGGAGACCTGCCAGCGCTCTTAAGGCTTACGATTATTGCACAAATGTTTATTGGGTTAAGTGCGACTGTTTTTTCTTCAGCACATCGGTGCTAGAATTCTGTCTCATCAGTGTGACAACACTGGCTGCTTCTCTGGCTCAGTTGGAATAAATGCCCTTGGAGTAGAAACAATCAATCACACAAACATAGGTCTCTGATCACCTGTGATTACTCAACAGACATGCCTGGTGCTCCATAAACTGTGACAGGCGGGGGAGGTAACTGAGCAGAGTGCAGACTTGGGAACAAAATCTCGACTGAGCGGTTCCCCACTCGAGTAAAACTCATAATAATAACCCTTGCGCTTGCTGTAGGGTTTCACTGTTGTGAAATATTCACTGTGTGTTTTATCCTTTTGCCTATTACGCATCAGCTTTCCTCCATTCTCTCCCCTCTCTCCCCACCGCCCCCTCCGAGGCAATCTGAGAATCTGAGAGGGACTGGATATCTATAAAACTGAAGAATTGTTCCTTAAGATTGAAAGCAATAAAAAGTTACTGTCTACATACACCAGCAGTAAAAACCAGATATAACCCTATCAACGGCCGATCTAATATTGGAAGATACGTTGCAGTATGAATGAATATAGATTCCTTGAGTATTGTATGTGAAGGACCTAGTTGTACCGAGATGTCATTACCATTCTTCATACCAACTTCCTGAAATCAACTGGTGCATTTACCTTCAAGGTTCATCCCTTCCGCGATGGATTTTTTTTTAGTAAAGTCCAGTTAACCAGCACCTGAAAGCCTCCTGTAAACTGGAATGTTGGGCAAGTTTCCTTACTCCACACACCTCTATTTACCTAGTAGTAAGTAGGAACCAGGTCGTTAGTCGATTGGCAGATCGCTTTTCCGGGGGTAATAATCCCTTCAAGCTAAATAAATAATAATAATAATTTGGTCACCCAATCCACGACTGTTTGTGGGACACTGCTGTGCGCAATTGGCTGTCACGTTTCACCTACAAAATATAGTCAATTCACTTTACAGTATACCCTGTGAAGACGTCTCGAAGTTGTGATAAGTGCTATGTCAAATGCGAGGATTATTATTTTTAAGCTCTGGGTTATTTAGATTTGATACTTAAAGAATCTCTCCTAATTTGCAACGATGATTATTATTATATAAATGCAAGATGTTGTTAACATAGGAACATAAGAATTTGCTAGGCAAAAGAAGACCAAGGTCCATCCAGTTCGTCTTCCACCATCCTAGCAGTCGTTTGCACAAGTTGTGTCCCAAATTATATACCGTATCCCCGAGATATTATTTCCTAACAGAAATCTATCTAATTTTTTGTTGTTGCGTAAGGCGGTTTGTGTGTGCGTCTGTCTGTGCGTATGTAATTTGTAAATTATTGCTGTGTGGCTGGCTGACCTGACCTGGCAAATTCTTTGCCCAGATTTTTGACAATCCTTCGGCGTGATTTCAGCTGTGGTAAAATCGAGGTCAGATTTTCACAGGACTTCACAGAATGTGAATTACCACAACTTCAGAGGAAACTGGTGTTGCTGCACTCTTAATTTAGTTTCTAGGTATTGGTGCAAACGTTGATTGCATACGTTTGAAGAAACATTATGTGAGCAATAGTTACATTCAGACTTGCAAGCTCCATGATTCAGACAATATTTGAACTTTGTTATAATAGTTAGTGTGGAGTCCCATGGCATATTGGTTCAGAGAACTCGCCTCTCAGTGAGAGGACACAGGTTCAACTCCCGGACGGGGCGAAACCTTAGGCAAGTTTCCTCACTCCACACACCTGTTCACGTAGCTGTAAGTAGGAACCCGGGTTGTTAGTCGATTGGCAGATCGCTTTCCAGGGGTAATAATCCCACCCAAAAAAAAGCATTTTGCTTACTCAATCCACAACTGTTTTTGGGATACTGCTGTGCGCAATTGGCTGCCGAGTTTTGCCCTCAAAATATATAGTTAATTCATTCTATGGTATATTCTGTGAAGACCTTTAAGATGTCTCAGGAACATGATAAGCCTCTATATCAAAGACAAAGATTATTATTAATAGTAACAATTATTGATGATAACACTTCATGCTTTGCACCTTATCAGATTGTCGAAACATACCAGAACGCTTCACAGGATTTTACTGCAAAGTATGGTGTCTGTGTATTTCTAGGCAAATGTGGCCCTTAATTTGCATACAGCAAAGTCCCACAAATAAGTCATGAAGCGAGTGATTGACTTTATCTGGAGTATTGTTGGGCAGAACACCTTTCTGTTTAAATTAGTGCTATGCGATCTTTAACGTCCGGCCGAACAGACAATTTAACGTCTCATCCAAAGGATTGCATCTCCAACAATGCCCCTCCCCCTCAACACTATCTTGGAGTGTCAGCGTAGACCATGAGCTCAAAACCCCGATGTGGGAGGGGAGCCTGAACCCACAGCCTTCGAGACTTGGAAGGTGAGACTAATTGCTACCAACTGATTCAGGCTGAAACCTTGTGGTAGAATTTCTACTCCAGAGTAAGTGAAACATGTCGGGGGGTGGTGGGGGGGGAGATACTTTGAGAATATTGTGAGCTGAGAAATATGCACTGGTGCTGAAACGTTTCATTAGCCAATTTGTAACCATCATTAATGAAAATACAGTGTTGAGTGAAAGTGTGCATTTTGAGAGTTGCGGAATGCGTCATATCCCCAAAGAGCGATGGGCTTAAAACTACAGTGTTTGGCTGTGTCAGTTTGGAAAGCTATTGTAACCCTGGTTCCTTGCAAGGCTACATTTGCTTCTCAAATGAAGGATCAGGTTCCCTAATCAGCTCAGGCTTGTTCCGCCTGGGCAGGAGCTGTGATGCTGATGTCCTGCCTATCTTACCTGTTACTGTACATACAGAGCTCCTTATGATTATAGGGTAATTGTACAGGTTGGTACGAATGTGCAGATGCTGTTTCTTCGAACAACCACTAACTTAGCTCCCCCCCAGCCTCACACTCGCACGCGCACGCACACTCACACTCACACTCACACCTCCACACGCAAAACAGTGCCGAGGCAAAATTTACAATCATGCTTGAAATTTGTATTTTCACACTTGTTCTCTTCTCTCCTGTGGAGTGTTGTGGCAGCGTTTCAGGTTGTGTTGTGTCACCAGTGGTGAGCAAACTGAAGAAAACTCACGTAAACCTTCAAATCTCATTCCACTTTGCGAGAAAATACAATATATAGTTTGGGACACGACATGTGCAAGCAACTGCCAGGATGGGTGGAAGGCGAACTGGATGGACCTCGGTCTTCTTTCGTCTAGCAAATTCTTATGTTCCTGGTGCAGGTTGCTCTGAGTTACACAAATTGAACCCTGAAAGAGGTTTTCGTGCTACAAAAACAAAGTTTACAGAAATGTGTAAAAAGCCAGTGGATTGAAAGACTGAGCAGTTTTAATATCTTTGCTGCCTTTGTTTATGCTGTGTTTGTGCTTCTGTGAGCTGTGTTTGTAGTTTCACCCACAAAAGACGCAGTCACTCCACTCTACAGTATACCCCGTGAATTGCTTTGAGATGCCTCAACGGCACGATGAGGCGCTATATCAACTGCAAAAATTATTAGCATTATTATTATCTTATCCTGTATCGACACACTCCCCGTAAAACTGTTCGATAGAAGCGTTTCTGGGTGAAAGATGGTGTTTAAGTTGTTGCCCTGTGAATTCACGGATGCAGCAATAAATCCTATCTTCTGTCCCAGTATGACTGACCCAGACCTTGTCGCCATGACGTTTGATTTAACTGCTCCAGAAACTGGTTTGACTTTGGTTGTGTAATAAAATTCAGTGAGGGCGGATAATAGGATCACAACACAAGGGCTTTTAAATGGGGGAGGTGGATGAGTCTAATAACTGGTTGGAAAAGACGGCTAAAATATCAGTTTGTAAAGTAGTTTTTGCTGACCTTCACATTTATCTCTTCCTCCTCTCCGTCCTGTCCATCGCATCCCTGTCTGCATCTCCAAATGACTCACTTAGGTCTTGTGACGGGTGTGTGAGTATTAGTCATGTCATATAGACTACCTTTCTGCTGTTCTTCTGGTTTTTAACCATTTGTAGTTAAGTATTCCTCCTCCCCCATCCCCCGCGCCACCCATAATCTAACCCTTTTGTTGACCTCCTAGACTGATGTCTAGGGTGTGGGTGGCCGAGCTTTCTGCCTCTTATCAGCCGATCAGCAGGAGGCAACAGAAGCCAGTCCTCTTCGCTGCCCCGCGAGACAAAAACATTGCCTCTGGGCTCGGAGAAACAGCTGATGGGAGGAAAAAAGGCCAATGAGGTTTGATTTCTGAAGAGAAAATGGGGAGAGACGGTGCGAGGTGGAGAGATTTCCGTTGAATGGTGGCAGCTTGGCTGAATGAAGTTGTTTAAATGTCGGCCGGGTGTCTTGACACCTGTGGAAACCCATCACCGTGCTTAAGAATATCCAAACCAAGCTGAGAATTCCATGGCATCCCACACCTACGCGTTGGAAATCCCAGAGATAGACTGTTGGAATGGAATGCGCACTCTCTTCTCTCCCTGGAGGGACTCATCCTGTTTACCTGCCTAACTCGCAGGTTGGCGAGAGCCGAGGCTTGGGGGACCCCAGAGTGTGCGTTTGGGTAAGATACACACTCCTGTTCAGAGTAGCATTGACCCAGTGGAGTTGGACTTGAACCTGCAGAACAGCGTCAATCTGATTTCATGCTTCAAAGTTAGGTGCACACGTGGTTGATCATTAATCTTGTCTGAGTTGTAACGACCAATTGCTGTTTACCCAGCAGGTAAGTAGGTTGTTAGTCGATTGGCGAATCGCTTTTCTGGGGATAATAGTCCTTAAAAAAAAAATTTTAAATAATAATTTGGTCACTCAATCCACGACTGTTTGCGGGACACTGCTGGGCGCAATTGGCTGCCACGTTTCACCTACAAAATATACAGTCAATTCACTTAACAGTATATTCTGTGAAGCGCTTTGAGACGTCTAGAAGACATGAAAAGCGCTATATCAAATTCAACAACAACAAAATTACATTTGTAAAGCCCCTTTCACGTCGGGAGAACGTCCCAAGATGCTGGACAGTCAGAGTTCCAGAAATGCAAGGATTATTATTATAGATTTACAGAGTCCAGGCTCGGCATCTCATTTGTCGATGCTGTGATTTTATTTTAAATGTTAGCTAAAACCTGGACTGCTAAGGTTATCTGAATAGAAATGCCAAACTGTGTGGCTTCGAAACATAGGAACATAAGAATTGGAGCAGGAGTAGGCCATTCGGCCCCTCGAGCCTACCCCGCCATTCAGTAAGATCATGGCTGATCTTCTAACCTAACTCCATCTGCCCGCCTTATCCCCATATCCTTTAATTCCCTCTATCCTTTAGAAATCTATCAATCTCCGTCTTGAATATGTTCTGGGGTAGAGAACTCCATAAATTCACTACCCTCTGAGTGAAGAAGTGTTTCTCCAACTCTGTTCGAAAGGGCTGTCCCTTAATATTAAGACTGTGACCCCTAGTTCTCGATTCTCCTACCGGAGAAATAGTCTCACACTGTCTACTCTGTCAAGCCCCTTAAGAATCTTATATGTTTCTATAAGATCACCCCTAATTTGTTTATATTCTAGAGAATATAGGCCTAGTTGACTCAACCTATCCTCGTAGGTCAACCCCCTCATCCCAGGAACTAACCGAGTGAATCTACGCTGCAGCAGTAACTTGTGCTCCCTGGAGAGTCTGTTGAGTAAAGACAACAAAGGGCCACGCAGACTGACTGGAAGGTCACGGGGGCTGAATGTGCTGAGTTGGCTGATCTCAGCAGTCCTGACAGTAATATTGGCCCCTGTGCCCCTGGGTTAGGGAGGAAATAAATCAGTCAGGTTTCCTGTTCCTGTGCCTGATCGCTGTAGGCGAGGTGTCAAGTGTGGACGAGCTTGCGATCCCGGCAGTCAGATGGCCTGCCGACCCCAGCCATCAAGCCTCTCGCACGGGAGTGATAGACATTTGAGTGAGGTCTAATGGCAAGCTGTGCGTTTTAGCTGGTTAGCTAAAGCGCTCTGAGACGCTACTCTGTGTAACCGGCGCTGCATAAATGCAAGCTGTTGTTGTTGGACTCCAGGAGTTACCCCCAACACACACTCTGGGGTCCCCAAGCCTTGGTTCCTGCCAACCTGCGCCTGATACTCTCCGGAATTAGGTAAGCAAGATGGGTCTCTTCAGGGAGAGAGCGCACATTCCAGTCCAACAATCTTATCTCTGAGATTTCCATGTGTAGGTGGGATGCAGGGAATTCTTAGTTTGGTTTGGATACTCCTAAGCACGGAGATGGGTTTCCGCACGTATCAGACACCCGGCTGACCCGGAAAAAAAAGATGGTGGCGTCGGTGGGTGTGAACCGCAGTAAAAGCCGAGAGGTATTACAATGCCTTGAAGAGTGCAAAGAGGGAGAAAAATGGCAAACAAAATAAGCGCTAATCGTAAAGCAAGCATTACGGAGCGTACAAGAGTGAAGTGCTTACAAACAAACAGGAAGATTTGCAGGTTAAAAGCGCTGATTTGACAAACGTACGGTCGTAACATTAGGTTAAATGGGGAACCAGGCGAAGCTAAGATGGCTACGTGAATTAAGAACTGAATCAAGCTGTAAAAATGCCCCCTATTGCGGGGGAAAGCAATGCTCCGCGTGTGTGCCTGACCGATTGCTTTGATATGCCGCCCCCACCCGCCCACCCACCCGCCTACCCCAACCAGGAGGTAGAGTGGGTGAGGTAGAGCCCACAGCAGAGTTGAGCTTGTCTGCCTCTTCACATTCCGCTCTTATGTAATTTTCCGCAAAGATTTCTTGGCTCTTCAATGCAGAAAGCTGCTTCTAATGAACACAGAACTGTTATATTATTAATGCAGAGGTGTAAGCTGAGTCCTGAAAATTCTTCACCTTTTTCTGATCAAGGAAATCCTGCTGGGGATTAATGAGCCTTTTCAGAACACGGTTAAATCGGCTTTCTGAAGTTCACCGGATTAGACTTATTCAGTCCACGTTTCTATCCCTTCCCAACCGAATGTCCGGGACCACTTCCAGGAATTCACTCTACATAGCTGATGTGGGAACATTTATTAATAATAATCCTTGCGTTTGATACGGCGCCTCATCGCGTCGTCGAGGCGTTTCAAAGCGCGTCACAGAATATATTGTAAAGTGGATTGGCCGTGTATTTTGTGGGCAAAGTGCAGCAGCCAACAGTGTCCCACAAACAGTTGCGAAGCGCTTTGAGATGCCCCAACGACGTGATAAGGCGCTCTATCAAATGCAAGGATTATGACTGTAAATGATTCCTCTTTCTTGGAAAGGGCACATAGGACTTCCCCCTAGGTCGGCATTTGGATTCCTCCTTCCTGACAAGTGCTCACACGTTTGCATATTTGCACTTCTTACTTGTTTTGGCAATAGTTTCGGTCCAGCTTCTTTAATCCGGTCTGTTTGGTTTGTGGACTGAAGGGCCACCACCTGTTCAGGCCTGTCACCTGTTGGCAGATTGGGTATGAATGACCCAGTAGCACGCTCCAGATTTCAGTAGGGTGAAACCACCACAGAGAACGGTGACCCATCTTTCAGTGCTGACGCAGGCATTAAACAATAAGCATTTAACCCCTCTCCTTCCCCTCCCCTCCTTGATGTCTTTTTATGTGAATTTTCACATAAAATTAAAATTTTATGTGAAATGGGTGGAGGGCCCCACATTCTTATTGGCAGGAACCCTGCTGGGAGCTTTGACAGCAAGTGGGAGAGCGTAGAGGGGTCTTAACCTTTGCTGCATCTACAAGTTACTGTAAGGCTACAATTTGAGCACAAGATTCTCTCACAGAGCCTCCTCTTCCCCAGTGTTGTTTTAGCTGGTCGAACATCAGAAGGCCCACAAAAATAGAAGCGTCAGTGGGCATGTGGATGAGAGTCCTAACACAGGTGGTTGATGCTGTAATGGTTTAATACTTCCTTTGGGAAAGAACTGGATTTGCATGGGAATAGCATTAGTCTGTCGGGCTGGGTGAAGACTGAGATAGACACATTCTGCTCATTTAACACTACCAGCTCCGGGTTTATCATGGGAATGAATAGATCAACAACAACAGCTTGTATTTATATAGCACCCCCTCACGCAGGATAGCGTCCCAGAGCGCTTGGCAGTGGCGGCGAACAACTCCGAGCCGTGGGGAGGAGGAGGTGACCATAGGCACGGTCGAATAGGAAGGTCTTCAGGTGCGACCTAAAAATGAGGGAGGATGGGGCAAGGTGGAGGGACAGCAGGAGAGTGTTCCAGAGTTTCGGGGCGAGGTTCGGAGAGATAGGGATTTGAACACGATCAAAGATCAGTAATCTCAGCACAATGTAATCCCATTACGTTTGTGTATTTTGCAAGTAAAATGCCCAGTCATACATTTCACAGTAAAATACTGTCAAATCCTTTGACGTGTCATACCTGTGCATAATGCGCTACATCAAATGCAAGGATTAATTATCATCCCCTCTGAGTCAGAAGGTTGTGGGTTCAGATCCCACGTTGGGACTTGAACTCACATAGCTTAAGATGACACTCCAATACAGTCCTGGGGGTGTGTTGCATTGTCAGAGGTGCCGCCCTTTGAGTGAGACCTTAAACCGAGGTCCCGCCTGCCTGTTCAGGTGGACGTTAAATATCCCACGGTACTATTTGAAAAGAGAAGGGAGTTTCTCCCAGTGTCCTGGCCAACAATACCCCCAAATAATATTGGTCGTTCGTTTCATGTCTGTTTGTGGGACATTGCTGTGCGCAATTGGGTTGCTGCATTTTTGCTTACCAAATACTCAGTCATTCCTCTTCACGCTAATCCTGTGAAGCGCTTTGAGACGTGTTTCCGATGTGTTAAGGCACTATATCAAATGCAAGGATTATTATGATTATCATTAAATTCAAAAGGAGCCATTTATCAACCCATTCGAATTATCCCAAATTTCTCTTTTGCATACAAAAGCGGAGCTAATTATATTCCTTCTTGTTCACCTATGATGAGGGATTAATTTCTTTCCAGACGAACTATGTTCCCAAAGGAACACGCTTACAGTACAGCGTGTGTTACATAGAAAAACAGTGACTATCCATGAGCATCACCGTAGTGATTATAATGGTCATCGAAAGTTTTAAAGGCAAGGTTTTACAGCTTGTAAACTATCCCATTAAAAAAAAGTTGTTAAAAATGATGCCAACAATACATTGGATCAAACGTTTTTCGATGCTTCTGAAACCTTTCCAGTATTTTCGCCGTGCAGATTTTCCCCAATCACCACTTGTGGAAATGAATTGAGGCTTTAATCACTTACGGTAACTTCCAACTGTGATAACTGAATCACGAAAGCTGGAAAATTCCCACCTATAAATATCAAGTCTTTCATTGGCTCACTTCCTGGAATGACAAGGTTACATGAACTGTTAGGAATTTATCCATTTGTTTGCATGTTATTTCTGGTGAATTGCAACAGACCATGAATACGGCTTACAGTGGTGATATAAATCACATTTATTTGCTTCAAGTCCTTCTGAGTTCAGGCTGTAAACCTAACTCAGGCAGGTAAGGCAGTTTTTTTGGGAGAGGTATTATTTGGGGGGAAAAAAGCTGCTGTTTTTGTTATTAAATCATTCCCTGAAATGATTGAAGCACAGATGAGGAGAAATTCCAGCCCAGTCTAGATTTATGCTATTTGCGTGGCTCTTTAGAACATCCAGAATTTGGCAAATGCTTGAAAATTGAGTCTTAAATTCGAAGTCTGCTTTCTGTAATGCTGCATAAACAGAGTAAATCTAGACCCAGGTGGAATTTTTCTCCAGGAATGTGTTGATGCTGGAGAGACAAATGATTCAGGCTGTGTGTTTTGCTAATAGCGACAAAGCCAAGTAAAATCATGTTGAGAGTAGAAGTGATCCATGTGCTTTGATTTCAACTCGTAAGAATCTTTTACCTTTTGAACTGCTTGCTTTTTTGGTGCCTCTCCATCCTGCCCTTTCCTTAACCATTGGCTATTTGTGTTCAAAGTAGAGCTGTACCTTTTGTGCCTCTTGGCTACCAATGCAGGAGCTCCTTGGGTCCAGGTGATTGATGAATCTTCGTGAACGTAGGAGCGGGAGGAGGCCATTCAGCCCCTCGAACGTCTAAATCCCGGAAGATTTTTGAATCCCATTTTCCACCTTATCCCTCTTTCCTTCTCAAATATCTATTGATCTTTTTACAACAACAACAAAAACAAATAACATTTGTATGGGGGCTTTCATGTCGGGAGGACGTCCCAAGGCGCTGGACAGTCAGGGATTTCGACTCAAGCTGGGGGTTGGGATCAGGAGAGTCGGAAGGCAGGGAGGGTGACCGAAGGCGCAGTCGAAGAGGAAAATCTTGAGAGGTACCCTGAAGGCGACGAGGGAGGGAGCGAGGCAAAGGGACTGTGGGATGGAGTTCTAAAGGGCGGAGTGAAGCTGAATGCTCGACCTCCGATAGTGGGGCGGACCGGACAGATATAATAATAATAATAATCCTTGCATTTGATATAGCGCTTTTCACGTCGGGAGGACGTCCCAAAGCGCTTCACAGAACACACTGTAAAGTGAATTGACTGTATATTTGTGGGCGAACGCAGCAGCCAATTGCGCACAGCAATGTCCCACAAACAGTCGTAGATTGAAAATGACCAATTTTATTATTGTTTTTGGTTTTGGAGGGATTATTATTAGGCTCTGTGTGGAGTAAGGAAACTTGCCCAAGTTTTCGCCCTCTGCCTGGAATTGAACTCAGGTTTCTCGCTTGCAAAGCGAGTGCTCTAACTACAGGACTACACATATGGAGCAGGGCAGAGCCTGCTGAGTGGAGGGAGCGGACAGGTCGATAATTCAAACATCCCGATTGAGGGAAGCGTCATCCTCTATCTTGCTTGTCAATTCCCTTTAGAGGCATTGGAAAGCTGTTGTGTGCTACAGTCGTGCCTGGTTTCAGTAACCCACCATTGAACAGGAGTCAGGAGCATCCATAATGGGTAGCATGAAATCAAGGGGCCTACAGGAGAATTGGGCAATAAGATTGGCATTAGCTGAGCCTTGTCCTGGCAACACCAATACCAAAGCGCTTCACAGAATATACTGTAAAGTGAATTGACTATATTTTGTGGGCAAAATGCAGCAGCCGATCGCACAGTGCAGTCTCCTACAAACAATCATGGATTGAGTGACCAAATTCTTATTGTAATTTTTTTTGAGGGAATATTATCCCCGGTTAGCGATCTGCCGATCGACTAATAACCGGGTTCCTACTTACTCCAAGGAGGTGTTTGGAAACTTGCCTAAGATTCCGCCCTGCCCGGGTATCAAAATATTCTTGATTATAAAGTGTGGGCGAAATCGAGCAGAAAATGTAAGAGCGGAGTGATCGATTACACTCACTCTTCATTTACAGTTCACCCTCCTGCTGGTTAAACTACCCATGCTGTGAATCTATTGAATCTACACAAACCTGGGAGTAATGAGGCAACAGATGAATCTATAACGAAACAGTAATCTCGCTGAGAGCTCCATTAACTTTCTCAAACTTTGGTTAACCCCAGAACGACCAAACATCTGTCGAGAGTCTGCTAGGTATGTTAGTCATTCACTTCATGACTGCAAGCTCTTTGTGTGACGCTTTGCCGTTTTAGGTGCTGCGCTGAACGCAAGGATTATATTGATAATAATCCTTGCATTTGACATAGCGCCTTATCACATTGTCGAGACACCTCACAGCGCTTCACAGAATATACTGCAAAGTGGATTGACTGTGTGTTTTGCGGGCGAAACGCGGCAGCCAATTGCGCACAGCGACGTCCCACAAACGGTCTGGGATTGAGTGACCAATTATTATTTTTTTTCTACAATAATCTAGAAATATACGCAGATCGTGCAAAAGTCTGTACGTTCCACTGACACAAGTCATTTAGCATCTGCTAATGAAGAGTGTGACACCTGCTCGCCCACACAAGCCACATCACAGCAGAATTGCGACAGATCAGTGTGAAAAATCTCGGTGTGGCTGGGGTTTGAAACTTGGATTTTTGCAGCGGGGGAGAAAGACCAACTCCCTGAATGCTCCCGGTCTCAGTAATACTCTTAACAGAAGGCAAAATTCTGCAGACGTTGGAAATCAGAAATAAAAACAGAAATCTGAAATAACTCACTTTCCTCTCTCCATAGATGCTGCCCGACCTGCTGAGTGTTCCCAGCAAACTCTCTTTCGCTCTCCTCTGTCTCCCCTCTCTCTCTCTCTCTCTCCTTACGTTTCTAAACCTATCGCTGGGAACACTCAGCAGGTCGGGCATCATCTATGGAGAGAAGAAAGTGAGTTAACGATTCAGGTCATCGACCTGCTGAGTCTCTCTCCTCTCTGTTACGTCCCTCTCTCCGTACAATCTTCCAACATATGAGACACCCATACGGCAGCTTCATGATGTCTCTTTGCACAAAGAGAGAAAGATGTTCTACGTGTAACAAGGTTTCCACCTGCTTCAAGTGGACGTACAGTAGAAATGTTACAACGTGGGTTTGCTTGCAGTGCAGTTGGGCGTGACACAGACAGACGGGCGCAGGCAGCAATCTCACATTAAAATCCACATTAAAAAAAATGACCAATTTCTGAGTCAAGTCAAAACTGATGCCACTCTCTGTACACACGGAATGATTAAATGACCATCATTCATGTGTGAGCGCAGATCGGGATTTGTACCTGTGACTTTCTGACCCGATCCTGTATGAGCCAGGGTTGCACTAGACCAAGTAGGCTATGGGGGTACGGCGGGGTAGGGGGCTGCTATTTTATATGTATTATGTTATCGAAGAGCCAATGTGACATTTGCGTTGTTACTAACTTTAGGGAGAACTTGAAAGGGCAGTATGGTAAGGTTTTGAGCTTTTTTTTCATTGTACCTTTCAGCTGTCTGCAGCTTTCTCATGGGGCCAAAATTGTTCCTGGTGTTTTATTTACATTAACATCAGGTTTTTCCCTGCTCGGGCCTCTTATTCTCAGTTATGCAGAACACGGTTTCCTCTTTGTCTGTATAGGTTCATTTTTCTGCCCTTGTTTTGCTCCTTCCTGTTTGCTTCTCTCTCTCTCTCTCTCCTCTGTCTCCTTTCTCTCTCTCTCCTAGTTTGTGTTACGTAAATGTGGTTTCTTGAACCCCAGCTGTGGTGGTGATTCCTCTTTTAGTTCAGAATAATGCTAATAATACTACTAACAATAAACCTTGCATTTGATACAGCGCCTCATCACGTCTTTGAGATGTCTCAAAGTGCTTCACAAAATATACTGTACAGTGAATCGACTGTATATTTTGTGGGCAGAACACGGCAGCCAATTGCACCCAGTAGCGTCTCACAAACAGTCATGGATTGAGTGACCACATTTTTTTTTGAAGGGATAATTACCCCCGGAAAAGTGATCTGACAATCGACTAACAACCAGGTTCCTACGTACTGCAAGGTAAACAGGCGTGTGGAGTCGGGAAACTTGCCTAAGGTTTCGCCCTGTCCGGGAATCAAACCCAGATCCTCTCGCTTGCGAGGTGAGTGCTCTAACCAATAAACTACAGGAGCTTACGGACTTGGAAACATCCTCCTTGAATTGAAAGGCTATACCAATTGCAAGGAATATTTATTAATATTGCTAGAATTCCTAATTTAGGATCAGAAGCTTGTGGGTTCAATCCCCACAGCTCACCCTAGGCTGAAACTCCAGTGCAGTGCTGGGAGGGAACACTGCTTTGTCAGAGGTGCCATCCTTCAAATGAGATGTGAAACTGGGGGGTCCCGTTGATCTGTTCGGGTGAAAGTTAAAGATCCTTTGGCAACATTCAATGAAGCAAAGGGGAGTTTGCCCCCTGTCTCCTGGCCAACATTCCTCTACAAAAGTCATTCATTCATTCATTTCATGGTTCAGCGCATGTTGGCTGCCACACTCCCTTTCATATAGTCACGACACTTGAAGCACTTGTATATTTTGATGCTCCAGCTGCCATATCAAATGGTAGGATTTTTATTACTAATCTCGGCAGTGGCCTTGGTTGGCATTGCTTAAGCTGTACTTTTTTCGACCGCTCTCTTCCCTTCCGCCTACTCTCTTTGATTAGGTGAGTAATATTTCACGGCGGTATGCAGTTCTCGTCAATAAATTCAATAATAATTTGGTCGCTCAACCCATGACTGCTTGTGGGGGGCACTGCTGTGCGCAATTGGCTGCTACGTTTTAGCCCACAAATATACAGTCAATTCACTTTACAGTCTATTCCGTGAAGCGCTTTGGGACGTCCTCCTGACGTGAAAAGCGCTATATCAAATGCAAGGATTATTATTATTATTATTATACAGTCAATTCATTCACTTGGCAGTATATTCTGTGAGGCGCTTTGAGACGTCTCAACGATGTGATAAGGCGTTATATAAAAAGCGAGGATTATTATTATAATAGTTATTTTTATTTCCTGAAATGACTTGACCAAGAGTAGATGTTTGCGAATGGGCCCTATTGATGCCTCCGCTGTTTGCCAACATAAATACAAAGGAATGTCTGGCAAATCCAAGTGCTCCTTCTTGGCACTCAGTGACTTTTCCAGGATTTTTTCTCTTATTCCCAATGCAACTGGTACAAACAACACATCCCTCTTCTGGCAGAGTGCATGCACGCAGTGTCACTGCCGTTTACGAGAGACATTCACGGAGAGTGAAGTATATTCCCAACTTTTTCCTTCGCAAGCTGCGGAGGATCATTCAGAGCTCTGCAACTCGTGTCCTCTCCCGCAACAGACTCTGTGACCCTATCACTCCTGCTCTCTCCCGGCTCCACTGGCTCCCCATTCCCCAGAGAATAGAGTTCAAATCCACGGTCTTGCTCCTTCCTACCTGTGTGACCTGCTAACCCCATGTCAACTTGTCCGCTCAGTCTGCTCCATATCCTCCCGGCCGGCCGGTCCCACCTTCAGCCTCTTTGCACCCACGCCCCCCCCCCCCCCCCCCCTTCCTTTGCAACTCCATCCCACAGTCCCTTCGCCTTGCTCCCTTCCTTGCCTCCTATAAGGCACATCTCAAGACCCTCCTCTTCGACCACGCCTTCGGACACCCTCTTACCCCTACCCACTGCCCTCCACCCCTCCTGATCCCAACTCCCTGCTTTGGTCCAAATTCCTGATGTCCAGCACCTTGGCTGTGCAATTGGCTGCTGCTTTTCGCCCACAAAATACCCAGTCAATCCACTTTACAATATATTCTGTGAAGCGCTTTGAGATGTCTCAACGAGATGTTAAGGCGCTATATCAAATGCACATCTTATTATTAAGGTAAATCACTTTGGAGCAGGGTTCCCGCAGGTTGACACAATGTACAGATGGTTTCCAGAAGCTGTGCACATTTCCTTGACTTGGGTTCATTATTGAAGGATTCCAACACAAAATATTGCAAACAAGACCCTTGTATGTGATGTGATTTCTTCTTTACCGTTCGTGCAAAGCACCCAAACAAATGGTGGCTGCAGCTCACCCTTAATTACACTGAACGAGACACGAGAATCATATGCAGTGTGTAATGGGATGATTGCAGCAAATTGTTTAATTGAAGGAGTAGCATCTCATGAGAGAGTTCTGTTGATGTAAGAGAAGGTATGGAAATGTTAAAAAAAAGTGTATATTCCAGGAAAAATCTTTTTTTTGCTAAATGGCTACCCAATTCTCTCTTGACTTTCCTGACCTCCTCATCTATCTCCACCACTATAATAATCCTCGCATTTGATATAGCGTCTTATCGCGCCATTGAAATGTCTCAAAGCGCTTCACAGAATATACTGTGTATTTTGTGGGCGAATGCGGACACCAGCTGGGCACAACAACATCCCACAAATAGTCGGGCAGTCCCACTAGTCAGGACAGTATATTCCACAAGCTCGGACAATAACAAACTAATGCTCTGTCTGACGTCTCCAGATTATGACCCCTCAGTTTTGCGTCTGGTGCTCCCATCACACGCTACACTGACTCCCACCGCCCCTGCACACCCCCACACCATCCCTCTCTTAATTTGCCTTCACGAATCTGCCATCTGTAAACAGTAGTCTTTGTGGTACATTTCACAAACCACCTGCATCTTTAGATAAGATTATGCAGGATCAAAAGACCAACATTTCTAAGATTGAAAGCTGATACCTGAAGCATTTGATAAAACAATGTCTGTTTTCCCAGGACATGTTTGTTCCTGGTTAGTTAGTTCTACAGAACATGTAACACAACATACATTGTACGGTTTCTTAACTAAGATGAAAGATGGCCAGGAGCTTCTCAAACTATTGAGGATATTGTTGCCATTCTAAATCTAATCCTGTGATCTGACCTATAGTCGGGAGCGTTGAAGATGTTGGAAATTGATTCTGCTCTGCAAATTGAGATTGGAGGAGTGACTGATGACAATGTTCAACCGTTGCAATACTCATCTGTTCTATTGTATATAAACTTGAGTGGATCAGATATCTATATCCAAGTTTTAATGGATAACTGCAACTAATCCTAGAAGCAGGGTAGTTCCAACTCAAGTAATAAGCCGTACATTATAAAGACAGACTAAGTTGTAAACTAGATTATGGTGTGATGTAAATTGGTCACTTCAATTCATGACTGTTTGTGGGACACTGCTGTGCGCAATTGGCTGCCACGTTTCGCCCACAAATATACAGTCAATTAACTTTACAATGTATTCTGTGAAGCGCTTTGAGACGTCTAGAAGACGTAAAAAGAGCTATATCAAATTCAAGGATAATAATATTAATATACAATCAATTACTTTACATCCTGTGAAGTGTTTTGAGACATTTCAACGACGTGATAAGGCGCTATATCAAATACAAATACAATGATTATTATAATTACTTTTGAGGTAGGGCACCTGTCTGAACATGAAGGGTATCGCTGTGAAACTGAATCCCATCCTTGGCTGAGGTTCATTCCAGGAGCTGGAATGAGTTAACAGGAAGTGCGATTGAGGCTAGCTCAGAATGAGGAAAGAAGAGAACAAATTAGACAAAGGGTCTATTGTGGCACTCAGTGAGATCAACCAACACAGAGCAAGGCAGAGCTTGATCCTGGGACCTTGTGGGTCCACGCAGTTCAGTTCCATTGCGATCAGCAGCTTCACTGACAGCCCAAGCCTGCACTTGGCACTCGTTGGACATCAAATGCTCAGAACTGCAAACAATTGGGTCACTCAATGCTGCGTTTTGCACACACAACACAGTCAATCCACTTTACAGTATATTCTGTGAAGCGCTTTGAGACGTCTCAATGACATGATAAGGCTCTA
Source organism: Callorhinchus milii (assembly GCF_018977255.1). Classification (NCBI taxonomy): domain Eukaryota; kingdom Metazoa; phylum Chordata; class Chondrichthyes; order Chimaeriformes; family Callorhinchidae; genus Callorhinchus; species Callorhinchus milii. Next base: position 63,348,250 of record NW_024704746.1, on the reverse strand, counting down.
TATCAAAATGCAAGAATTATTATTAACTATACTGTAACTCGTGCTCCGAGACGTTGCCCCACTCAAGTTACTGTTGTAGTTACTATCCTCTGGGGGTGGAGGTAAGCGGTTTCTCCTTGGAGATGAGCTGGCTCCATGGTACATGCTTTGGCAACAGAATGGCAATATCAGCTTATCTCTCTGTGGCAGTCTCGGTCGTCTAGTTCCTGAGCAAGGTGGGTCCATAGTACTCCAAGGCACTGCTGGTAACAGATCAGTTAGCTCTTTGGCAGGACTTGGAGGGGCAAACTGGTCACTGGGTGCAGGGATTCTTTCTACTCTGTATTAAGAGCAAACTAGGGTAAGTCCTAGCTGGGCAAGTTGGTTAAACTCCCATCAATAGCTCAATGCACACTCTGGGGTTACTCAAACCTTGGCTCTTGCCTAACAGTCTTCATAATCAGGTAAAGCTCCTCTAAGACATTTCCATGAGTAGGTCGCATATATATGTGGAACTTTTAGTCTGCTTTGAGTACTTTTTAAATAGGGAAGTGGGTTCCTGCAATATATGAGACATTTTGCTCACCAAAATCGAACTGACCTCATTGGGAAACGTTCAAATTTAGAACGTTACCCAATGTGCAGTCATCAGGTTTGGCTCCAAATTGTAACAGTGAATGAATAGAAATAGGAAAATGAAAAGGCCAGAATTATCATGGAAACTAAGGAATTCATAAAAGTGAAGAAAAGTAGTGGCGAGAGTTATTTTTGTAAAAATATTCATTCCAATTTTTTTGTATGATGCGAAACTGCAAATTTCCACATGTTTCAATCCACTGTGACTGAAGATCGTGGGGTCCTGTAGCTCAGTGGTTAGAGCACTCGCTTCGCAAGTGAGAGACCTGCAATCAATTCCCGGCAGGGCAAAATGTTTACTCCACAAGCCTCTGTTTACCTAGGAACCCGGTTGTTAGTTGATTGGCGGATCGCTTTTCCAGAGGTAATAATTCCTTCCAAAAAAAAATCCAATAATAATAATTTGGTCATTTTCAATCCACGACTGTTTATGGGACACTGCTGTGCGCAATTACCTGCCACGTTTCATCCACAAAATATACAGTCAATTCACTTCACAGTATATTCTGTGAAGCGCTTTGAGACATCTCAAAGACACGATAAGGTGCTATATCAAATGCAAGGATTATTATTACTATTATTTCGGGCTCCTCTTATCAGGATTGAGCATTCCCTTATTTATTGTCTGTCCAATGTATTCCTCCCTCTCTTAAATTGCCTGTGATCAATCCCTGATCGCTTTGAAGTACCTTAAGACGTCTCAGTGACTTAATAAGGCACTAAATCAAATGAAAGCATTATTTTATTCTTATGATAAAAGACTGTGTCTGTGGAGAGAGAGAGAGAGAGAAAGAGATAGGGGCTGTTTTCTGCATTCATTTAGATATTAATCCTTGCATTTGGTATCATGCCTTTCACATCGGGAGGAAGTCCTAAAGTGCTTCACACGATTTACTGTGAAGTGGAGTGACTGTATTTTGTGAGCCAACAAGCACAGTATTGTCCCACAAACAGTTGTGAAGTGCGTGCCCAATTTTATTTGAGGGCCAGGATTGTTGGCCAGGACAGCAGGAGAAACTCCCTTCTGCCTTCGAATAGTGCAATGGGATCTTTAATGTTCATCTGAACAGGACCTTGCTTTAATGTCTCATTCGAAGGACAGTACCTCCAATAATGCAACACACCCCCAGCACTGCATTGGGGTGTCAGCTCAGACAGTGTGATTCCAAGTCCTGACGTGGGGTTGGAGAAAGCTGAATCCCTCCGTCATAAGTACCTTAGATTAAACATGGAATTGATGAATAATGACATGGTATACATCCACAAATACAAATAAAGCCTTAGCACGTCTTCGAGACGTCTCAAAGCGCTTCACGGAATATACTGTAAAGTGAATTGACTCTATTAACTTGTGAGCGAAACGTGGCAGCCAATTGCGCACAGCAGTGTCCCACAAACAGTCGTGGGGACTGAGGGACCAATTGCATTGAATGAATGAGCTACAACCATGAAATTCAAGTAAGGCCTGAATGACCCAAAATGAATTGGTCACTCACCTCGTACAGTGCGGCCCCACTATTTGGATATAATGCGGCTGAAATATGAACCCCAAGAATTTTCCCGCAGTGTGCCCTGAACCCGAGGTTTCCGATGGATTTTAATAATAATAATAATAATAATCCTTGCATTTGATATAGCGCTTTTCACGTCGGGAAGACGTCCCAAAGCGCTTCACAGAACACACTGTAAAGTGAATTGACTTTGTGGGCGAACGCGGCAGCCAATTGCGCTCAGCAATGTCCCACAAACAGTCGTAGATTGAAAATGACCAATTTTTATTATTGTTTTTGGTTTTGGAGGGATTATTATTAGGCTTTGTGTGGAGTAAGGAAACTTGCCCAAGGTTTCGCCCTGACCTGCCTGGAATTGAACTCGGGTCTCTCACTTGCAAAGCGAGTGCTCTAACCACTGAGCTACCGGACTCCACATTTTGTGTGCAGTTGCCGACAAGGTAGAGAGAGAGGGGAAGGACGTGCTACCCAAACACATGTTTTCAGAGTGAGGTTTGTTCCACTGATCTTGTGCTTGGACTTCCTCATTTGAACTTCGGATTCCAGCATTCATTCATATTTTAGCGAACTCGCATCTGGAAATCATTAACCACAGGAGCCAAGGGAGGTGCTTCAAGCTGTGCTGCAATATTATGAATTGTCAAAAGACCTATGCCCTAGGAAGAGATTTTGTCCATTATTCCTCGGAATGTCAAGCTGTGTCTCTCTTCCCTCTCCCCTTTACCCCCGCGGCTGCTGTGTTATTTACTCCTCCCTTTCTGTCTCCCCCACTCCCCCCCACGCATACAGATGCTAAATTCCTGAGCTGAGTGTGGAGTGCAGATGTTTCTCAATGTTAAAGAAGAGAAGAGGCTCCTTCATGTTCTGCTCCTGTTCGCAGGGATTATTATGTTGTACCTAAGAATTTGTCAGGCGAAAGAAGACCAAGATCCATCCTTCCACCATTCTGGCAGTCGCTTGACATTTTGTGTCCCAAACTATATACTGTATTCCGAGATATTATTTTCCAACAGAAATCTATCTAATTTGCTCTTGAAACAAATGACACTTTCTGCTTCCGTTGTCTCCCTCTCCTCCCTACCCTGAGTGGCTTAGCCCAGGGAACTGAGCGCGAGCGTATTGGCAAAGGGCAAGAATTTAAAAAAAACTTAAGGAACTAATTTGCGCCTTCGGCCACCTCACACCTAACAGTGGCATAAATATGGCCTTTTATTATCCGATCCATATGACCCAGGCTTCACTGGGCCTCAATTTGGACCAAAATTGCATCAACACGTTTACAGTAGCACCGTTAAATGTTTACCAGCTGGCAGTCGGGCAGATTCCCTGCGGGTCCAGCATTGTTCATGATGAAAGGGAAATAATTGAGTGAAATGGGGGCAGGGTAGCATTGTAGTTTCAAGACTTTCGATACTTAGCTGTTTTTTTGAGGGAAGAGCGAGTATACGGTAAAGGCTGCAGTCCATCAGCACACATCCAGCCCTCTCGCAGATGAATTATAGTGTCCTGTAGCATATTGGTTAGAGCACTCACCTCGCAAGCGAGAGAACCCGGGTTCGATTCCCGGGCAGGGCGAAACCGAAGGCAACTTTCCTTACTCCACGCACCTTTGTATTACCTAGCATTAAATAGGAACCCGGTTGTTAGTCGATTGGCAGATTTAGTTTCCAGGGGCAATAACCTCTTCAAAAAATAATAATAATAATTCAGTCACTCAATCCACGACTGTTTGTGGGACACTGCTGTGCGCAATTGGTTGCGCATTTCGCCCACAAAATATACCGCCAATTCTCTCAGAAAGACTTGATAAGGCACTGTATCAAATGCAAGGATTATTATTATTTATCTCTCTTTCCAAGATCGCCCCAGTCAAGGGGCTAATTTCCATTCGGCCAGGTGTGAAAAAGTAGCATCTTTATTCACTTGCTTACTGTGACTCTTTCCCAAGGTAATTAGCCAATGAAAAAAAGATGTAAAAGGCATTGCAAATAAACAGTACAGTTCTGTTTCATTTAGATGGCCCGTATTTTATACCTCTATATAATGAAAGGCTTTTGAAGGAAGAAATGAACTCTTCGACTACCAATGGGTCTGCTATTCTGTATAATGAACATCCTCCCCCTCCCTTCCCATTGATAGTAGAGTAACAAGAACACAGGAAATCCCCATCTCTCAGTTGGCATTCAAAAAGAATGTGAGGCTAATGTTTAATGATCCAGGCGTGACCCTTCATCTGCACTTGAACAGGGTTGTGAAATCCCCTTTTAAAGCCCAGAGAAGTAAACTGTTGGGGTGGGAGTTTTACAAAGAGATTAGAAAGTTATTATGTCAGGACACGAGCAGCCCATACACAGATAATTAAATGTTATTAATTGGGGGAGGCTGGAGAGAGAAGAAGACAATAACAAAACAACTTGTATTTATATAGCGTCGCTCATCCTTATATAAATGCATATAAGTCCGAGGTTGCTTGACAGGGGCAGAGCATGGTCGAAGGGGAAGGCACGACCTGAAGTTGGGGAAGGAGAGGGCAAGGCAGGGAAATAAAACAAACGAGACAATGGTGGTGTGACAGGCAGAGAGAAAGACAGAGGGAGAGAGACGGACAGAAAACAAACCTAGGATGGAGAGGGAAATGGAAGATATAGCCAACGTTTGTTAATGTTCAGGTACAAAGAGATGAGTAAATAATACTAATAATTTGGTCACTTAATCCACGACTGTTTGTGGGACAGTGCTGTGCGCAATTGGCTGCCGCGTTTTGCCCACAAAACACACAGTCAATTCGCTTTACAGTATATTCTGTGAAGCGCTTTGAGACATCTTGAAGACGTGATGAGGGGCTATATTAAATTGCAAGGATTACTGTTATTATCCTATCGCTGATGGTTGTTTTGAGCTTCGATGAATCAGATCAGCGTGGTTGGCCAAGGTTACAGAGGTTGGAGTGAACTTCTTCTTAAGGAGCGAACAAGATCATGTTTACAGACAAACTTAAGATGGTCAGCAAAGAGCACCTGCATGTAGTCTTGCAACAATCATAAAACTACACAGCTCTGTACAAAGTGAAGGCAGAATAGGACGTTGGAAGAGGTGCTTGTGTATTGTTGACAATAATATACATAATAATACTCCTTGCTTCGTAACAAACAGTGGGCGAGGAATGTGAAGCAGGCCAGTATATGCTGAGCTGAAAGAGAGAGGAAGGTCGCAGAGTGGGGCGAGGCTCCGGAGGCATTTGAAAGTTGTTGGAAGTGTCATCCTTCAGATGAGGCATTAAATTAAAATTGGACACTCAGTTGGGATACTGCGGTGCGCAATTGGCTGCCGCGTTTCGCCCATAAAATGCACTTGGCAATGTATTCCGTGAAGCGCTTTGAGGCGTCTCAAAGCGCTTCACGGAATAAGGCGCAATAAGGCGTTATAACAAGTGCAAGGATTATTATTATTTACACTGAAGTTTTTCAGGTGGATATCAAAGATCCCATGGCCTATTCGAATACAGAATGGAGTTTCTCTCAGTGTCCTGGCCAACAATCTCCCCGATAAAGTTGCTCATTTTGCTTCTTGTGAGACATTGCTGTGTGCAAATCGACTGCCAAGTTTGACTGTTAAAGTACGCCATAAATCCTGTGCAGCTCTTTGAGATTTCCGCCCTACATGAAAGAATCTGTATCAAACGCAAGGACTAGGGATTATTATGTTATTTGTGTATCGCTTTGTATTCTTCCTCCTCTGAATTTCTCTCCCTTTTGTTTGTTTTTCTCCAGTTCGAGTTTGGACATGTCTGCTTGGAATTGGATTCTCTGCGCATTTGCCTGCATTTGTTTAGCGTTCACTCGTGCAACCCAAAGAGATGGCCAATTTAGAAGCGACACAAAGCTGCTCCATTTGGCAGTGGACGACGAGACAGGAAGAGTGTACGTGGGGGCAGTGAATCACCTGTATCAGCTCTCCATGACTCTAGGCGTAGAAGCAGATCTTCACACCGGTCCCAAAAAGGACAACCCAAAATGCATTCCGCCAATAAACCCAACTAGCTGCAAAAACAGTGAAGACATGGACAATTACAACAAGGTTCTGCTCATCGACAAAGAAACCGAAAAGCTTGTGATATGCGGAAACATCTTTCGAGGAATATGCTCGCTGTACAATTTAAATAATTTCACTGTCTTTTACAGTGACGATAACGGGGGCGAGTCCACCTTTGTGGCAGCCGTCGATGCTGCCACGCCCACCGTGGCGCTCGTAACCACCATCACGTACAGTGAAGGCAGTGAGAGGGTCATGTTTGTTGGGAACAGTCGATCGGAGTACTCCAATGCATTGGTTAGCACCAGGACACTCACTCAGAGCCGCTTAAAGTCATATTTCGAGCTGGTGCGGGACTCCTCGTTAGCTGCGAAACCTTCCGTGCCGAAGCAGTACCCCTACAACTTCCGGTTCGTCTTTCAGAACGGCCAGTTCGTTTATTTTATTTTCTCCCGCACGAGGAGAGAGGACAATTCTCCTCGCACCTACGTACTTCGCCTGTGCAAGGACGACGTGAACTACTATTCTAACATCGAGATGATGCTGGAGTGCAAGGACGCTGCCAACAACTTTAACCTTGTCCAATCTGCCTACGTTTCTAACCCAGGAGAGAAGCTGGCACAGGCCATGACTCAGTCGGGACACTATGGGAACGTCACAGTGCAGGATCAAGTGCTTTATGCTGTTTTTAACCAAGGTGGCCTGAACACGGATTCCATCAACAGATCAGCGTTCTGCATGTTTTCCTTGAACCAGATCAATGAGAAGATCGAAGAGAATCGGGAGACCTGCTACAGTGGCAATGGGATGAAAAATGGGGTTAAAGTGATTTATCCCCCATACCAGGACAACACTGCATTCAAGTGCAACGAACTGGCTCCGGTAACTATGGCCTCGATATTTAAACTCCGGGACACTACCCGTGTGAAGGGCGCTATGTAAATGCAAGTTGTTGTCTGTTTTTTTTTCTTGGGTCAATCTTTTTTCGGGTTGTTTCCTTCACACATGCTGCTACTCCATACATGCATGGAGTCCTGAAGAGTATTGGTAAGAGCACATGCTTCGAAAGCGTGAGTACCCGGGTACGATTCCCGGGCCGGGCGAAACCTTAGGCAAGTTTTCTTACTCCATACACCTCCATAATAATAAGTAGGAACCTGGTTGTTGGACGATTGGCAGATTGCTAACCAGAGGTAATTATCCCTCAAAATAAATTAATAAAATAATAATAATAATTTGGTCACTCAATCCACGACTGTTTGTGGGACACTGCTGTGCGCAATTGGCTGCCGGGTTTCACCTACAAAATGTACAGTGAATTCGCTTTACAGAATATATTGTGTGAAGCGTCTTGAGCCGTCTCACCCGACTTGATAAGGCACTATATCAAATGAAAATATTATTATTATTAAACCCACAAGGGGAGTTTCTCCTGATTTCCTGGCCAACAAGCTTCCAGAAGAATTGATCATTCACCTCATGGCTGTTACTGGGACCTTGTTGTTGACCGGCAAATAAAGGTTCAATTCAGATGAAATTCAATTCATTGTACCACGTAAAAATAAGTAAAAATAGGAACTGCGTGTTCTTCATAAATGGGGTAGAACTTGCCATGAGGGAAGTTGAAAGAGATCCACGGGTGATTGACTCATTGCTCACTTTGTTGAAATAATGTGAAACAGTACAATAAAAAATTACATGTGTATAGCGCCTTTCACGTCAGGAGGATGTCCTAAGGCACTGGACAGTCAGGGATTTGGACTCGAAGAGGGAAGGGGCATTGGGATTAGGAGGGACGGAGGGCAGGGGGTCTTGAAACGTGCCTTGAAGGAGCCAAGGGAGGGAGCGAGGCAATAAACGAGGCAAACAGAATGCTGGATTTTATTGGCAAATCATTTGAGTTGAGATCCCCCAGAAGTCACACTCAAGCTGTACAGTTCTCTTGCTGCACCTGGGGAGTTGCACATTTATTCAGCTGGATGTCTAACACACGCGGAAACCCATCACTGTGTTTAAGAGTATCCAAACCAAGCTGAGAATTCCAAGCATCCCACCTACACATGGAAATCCCAGAGATAGGTTATTGGAATGGAATGCGCACTCTCTCCTTGTAGGGACGTATCCTGCTTTCGAATTCCAGAAAGTATTGTTTGGTGAGAGCCCAGGCTTGGGACCCTAGAGTGTTCGTTTGGGTAACTGCTGGTGTACCAGCTAAAGCCGCATAGTTTGCTATTGATACCACTGTTTGGCATGTTTTACCACTGCTTGTTCAGTGAGGACCGCCCTACCCATTAGGGCTTCGGCTTGCAGGGTGAACAGAAGCTGTATGGGAGGATTCCTTGTCCCCAGTGACTGGTCTGCCCTTCCAAGACCTGCCGACGAGCCAGGTTGGCTTTGCTTTCACCAGCAGTGTCCTGGAATACTGCAGACCTGCCTGGCTCAGGAACTGGACTACTGAGACAACCACAGAGGGCTGGCTCGATTCTGACATCCCATAGCCAGATATGTCACATTGGAGCCAATTCAGCTCTAAGAAGAACCCCCCTCCTACCCCACACACACTCCCAAGAGGGATAGTCACTAGTTCGTTGATTGACATCCGGTTTGAGCCCACACTAGGTGGATGATAGGTACGAGGAACTCCCTGGGAGCTTCCTGGTGGGCAACACAACTCAGCATGTCACCATCTTCGTGTCCGCAGCTCAGGCACACTTCCCACTTCCCATTGAGCGATGGTTCCATCAGTTGGAAGTGTGGAGCTTAAGTCAGATGCAAGGATTATTATCACACGTTGGTGAGTTTAATAACCACATTATTTATTCAATTTGGCCTTTAAATGTTTTGGGGATCTCAGCTCGAGATACTTCTGTCCAAGACATTCCATATTTTAACTTCCCTCTTAATTTTTCCGGATGCACACCATACCTAATACCCTTCAGCATTGTCCTGTTCAATAACAACAACAACAAATTGCATTGATGTAGCACTTTTCATGTCGGGAGGATGTTGCAACCTGTATGGGTTTCTTGGGCATGTGCCAAGTTAGAGGAACAGTATTGTCTTCCAGTTGAGATCAGTAAACTCTTTTGTCAGAAAAGCAGAGGTAGCATATCATTTTGTCACAATGCCATCTTGTTCATTCAATGATGTCTATTCAGTGGGGTTTAGCTTATTTCAATGAGTGCTTGTTTGTAATTGGAAGAAAACTTGCAGAACCTTTAGTCTCCCTTTATACAGCTTGATTATTGATGATTGGTGATTACCAGCAAAACGCAATAACAACAACAGCGGATTACATTTGTACAGGGCCTTTCGCGTCAGGAGGCTGTCGCTGGACAGTCAGGGATTCTGACCTGAGCTGGAGGTTGGGATCAGGAGGGGTGGAAGGCAGGTAGTGTAGGGGTAGGAGGGTGACCGAAGGCCCGGTCGAAGAAGAGGGTCTTGAGACGGGCCATGAAGGACACAAGGGAGGGGTTGAGGCGAAGGACTATGGGCTGGAGTTCCAAAGGATGGGGGCAGAGAGGCTGAAAGCCTGACCGCCGATGGTGGAGCGGGCAGTGCAGGAGACGTTGCAGGCCGAAGCCCACCGAGCAGGGAGAACAGACAGGTCAATATGAAGGAGCGAGGCTGTGGATGGCTTTGAAGGCGAGGAGAAGGCTTTTGAACTCTATCCTCTGGGGGATGGGGAGCCAGTGGAGCCTGGCGAGGATAGGGGGTGATACATTTCATCATGTAAATGAAAACTGACTTCTGTCTCTGTGTGTTTTTATTGTTGCTCCGTTAGGGACAAACCAAAAGCTATCCCTGCAGCGGTGAACATCTTCCCAACCCCATCGCAAGCGACGAAGGCGTCATCGTCAAACCATTGAGGATGTACAACACCAATCTGTCAGCGGTGGCTGTGAGCGTGGAGAATGAAAACACTATTGCCTTTTTAGGGAATGTAAAAGGAGAAATTCACAAGGTAAGAAAAAATTGTGAAGACGTTTTTTTTCCCCCCCCAAACAAAAATCCAATCACAGGTTCAGGCCTGGAAAAGTCCGTTTCAGCTTTTGGCGTTTTTATTTATATATAAAAGAGACTTCATATCTTTGCACATGGAATCATAGACATTTGCAGCACAGAAAGAGGCCGTTCAGCCCATCGAGCTCTCAGAGCAAGGTGTTCATTCAATCCCACTGTCCTGCCTTTTCCCGAACACCTTCAAACTTCTGCCTCTCGTAAATCTGTCTATTTCCCCTCTTGAAACTCGCTGGCATTTTTTTTTTAGTCAGCCAGGTGTCTGGCACATGTGGAAACTCATCACCGTGCTTAAGAGTATTCAGACCAAGCTGAGAATTCCATGCATCCCACACCTACGCGTGGAAATCCCAGAGATAGGTTGTTGGAATGGAATGCGCTCTCTCTCCCTGGAGGGAAGCATTCCTGCTGACTAATTCCAGAAGGTATTAGGCACAGTTTGGCAAAAGCCAAGGCTTTGGGGACCCCAGAGTGTGCATTGGGGGTAGCTGCTGGAGTCTAGCCAGCTAAAACAGCATAGCTTGCTATTGGTAACGCTGTCTGACATGCTTTCCCGCTGCTTGTCCAGCCAGGACCATAGTGTTTTGTTAGTGCTTTGGCTTGCAGGGTTAACAGGAGCTGAGTGGGGTGACTCCCTGCCCCAGTGACTGGTCTGCCCTTCCAGGACTTGCCGATTAGCCAGGCTGGACTGTGCTGCCATCAGCAGTGCCATTGAGTGATGAATGAGTGGCATTGACTGCCATGCTGAAGAGTGATAGACTGAACAAGCCTTGACAGTTTACTGTAGCTTTGAGTTTTGTGAAATGGACTGTGCAGGGAGGTAGTGAGGGCAGATTGTGCTACTTGGCAAAGAAATCAATCGAGGGGAACAACACATGGCGGTATACACCACGACGACAACAACAGGTTACACTTGTATGGCGCCTTTCACGTCGGGAGGATGTCCCAAGGTGCTGGACAGTCAAAGCTGTGTCCCGAGCAGGGGGTTGGAGTCGGGGAGGGTGGAGGGCACGGAGGGTAGGGGTAGGAGGGTGGCCGAAAGCACAGTCGGAAGAGGACGGTCTTGAGAGGTGCTTCGAAGTCTGGCTCAGCCTGGCTCAGCTGCAGGACCTTCATCCTCCTTCAGCCTGGCGGTCAATGCCACCCATTGATCGCTCAGTGGCACTGCCAGCCTGGCTCATCGGCAAGTCCTGGAAGGGCAGATCAGTCACTGGGGTCAGGGAGTCATCCCATTCAGCTCCTGGTAACCCTGCAAGCCAAAACACTATACTAATATACTTTTATTTTAAAACTCTAAGCCAGGTGACTCAATACCTGAGGCTAATAAATAGCGACCCCGTTATGACACACCCCGGTTTAGCATGGGTCTGGTGTGGATCCCCGACCCATCCAGCTTGAGGCAATGCCTGGCTGGGTTCCTGCCCACTGTGCTCTCGCTTTGCCAAGGAAGTGGACATCATCGCCACCTTCTGCCCGTAGCGTGCATGCACAGTGTGTAGGAAGTGATGTCAGTGACGATCTGATAACCTGGAAGCACTCGAGCAATTTATTCGCGCACCTCATTATAATGCGGGCGGTTGGGTTGATGGACCTAAACTTGCCGTGTTTTAGCGCAGTTGCTCTGGATTATTTCCCCCCCCCCCCGTTCTTAATACGCGTCATGGTCCCGATTCAAAATTCTGTGCGCGGTTTGTCTTCCGAAAGCGTAATCAAGCCAGGTGACGCTGAGCTTGCAAGTAGCTTGATGGATTTGGTCATCTTTGCTCTTATGACCTTAATATTTAATAATCATCATAATAATAGTAATCCTTCCATTTGTTATAGCGCCTTATCACGACTCCGAGAAGTCTCAAAGGGCTTCACGGAATATAATGCGAAGTGAATAATAATAATAATCCTTACATTTGATATAGCGCCTTATCACATCCTTGAGACGTCTCAAAGCGCTTCACAGTATATACTGTAAAGTGTATTTGCAAATTCTTTGTCCAAATTATGGCGATGCTCACCCTCATTTTGCTATTCCAGTGAGTGTTCTTTATGTCAAATTAGTTGAGTTGAGGACATTTTCCACACCAGGGAACCCTTGACAATGCCTTGAGATAATTGTGTCTGCTTTGCCTGGTCTGATCTTTGGAGATGACTTAACCCCCAGGAAGGTCCCACCTAACCATCCATTCCCAGGGTTTTCGAAGAAAAAACAACACTTGAAAGAGAAGGGGTGAGGGGGCAAAGTGAATCGTCTCATCAGAGATTTCTATTGCATTTCATCGGACACAGAAAATAATTCTGCAGCCCAAACGGAAATGTTTTCCATTCACAAACGCAATGCGGAATGACTTGGCATTCGGGAGGTTTTGAATGCATGAGTTACGAACACTATAGTGTCCCCATAAATGACTTGTGCACGTTTCCTACACAGCAATAATGAATGTTTACTTCCCAACAGGTGCACCTGCACGCTTCAGCAGATGAATATCAGACTTTGCATCTAGATCCCAACAGCAAGGTGAACAGTGACCTTGTTTTTGATGCAAAAAAAGAGCATCTGTACGTCATGACCGAGAAGAACGTATGTAATACTTTTATCTGCGTTTTATATTCTTTTAAAGATTGTTAGAGAACCATTCGGTTAGTTTTTCCCCTTTTTAAATTGCTTTATTATTTATTGCGATCTAAAAATTAAACTTCAGCTCTCGCCATAGCCATGGCCCCCCCCACCATCTATCACAGGGTGTGACTCAAAGGGCCTTAGGTGAGGAGACGCAAATAGTCTGGGGTTCCCACTGTCCGATCGCTGTTTGAGGTCCCCGCTAAGAAAGTTCCCTTGTCACATCAGGTAAGTGCGGGATTGGACTCAGCTGTGATGCCTTCTGCATTATAGTAGCCTCCTGATACTCTAACTCAGAACTAAGGCGCAGTCTTGTCCTGTATTTATAGGCAAATGCGGCAGCCAATTTTTTCAAGGCAACTTCCCACAAACAGTCATGAAATGAACGAATGATCTTTCTGGGGTATTGTTGGCCGGGACACTGGGAGAAATTCCCTTCGCTTTTTTGAGTCATGTCATGTGATCTTCAGCATCTACTGAAACTGGCAGATGGGACCTTGGTTTAACATCTTATCTGAAGCACAGGTTACCTGAGGGGCTGTTAATTCTCATGTCAGCACCTTCAGGAGAAGAGAGATGGAGAATATTAGTTTTTTTTTCCAAAAAAAACCTAACGTACCAATGTGAGAAAGACAATTCTAATGTATCAAGAGTATTTTAAGAGTGTGTGTGGAGAGCAAAACAGGTAATACTCCTTGCATTAGTGAACAGAATTCCTGGGAGAATTGAGTGTTTAACCGGGTTTAAAGAAGGAAGAGTGAGAACGAGGTGTTGGTGCTATCAGACATTGGAACTCATAGGCTGTCACAAAGCCGCAGGGAAATCCTCGAGTCCTGAATTGCAAATCTGTCCATACCACTGAGCATGTCTGGAGCAGGGAGAGACAACAACAACAAATTATATTCACATAGCGCCTTTCATGTGGGAGGATGTCCCAAAGCACTGGATAGTCAGGGATTTGGACCCAAGCAGGGGGTTGGGATCAGGAAGGGTGGAGGGAGTAGGGGTAGGAGGGTGACCGAAGGCGTGGTCAAAGAGGAGGATCTTCAGACGGACCTTGAAGGGTTAGGGTTAGAGACATCTGGGACCTAGCTCGTGTGTGCCTTCTGTGGTAACTCGGAAGAGTCCCAGAGCCTTGGGACCTCCTCCCGATGTGAAAGACACTATACAGGTGTAATTTTGTTTTTGTTGTTGATAGCATCGAATGTGAGGCCGAAATCAATGGAGTCGAGAAGCTGATGTATTGCAAATGATCGTGTCTTTTCCCCATCAAAAAGAAAGTTGCTGAAAAAGTGAAGCTGTGCACAAGAATTGACCTATAATTTGCCACCCACCATTGTGATTGTAGAAAACACGAGTGTGTGGCATTTACACTTTAATCATCTGCTTAATATTTAAATACAAATAAATATTAATGCATGTTTTGACATTTTCTTCATCCTGTTGTGCTCTCAATTCATTTTTCAGCAAATACAGATAATCTCGCAGAAGTCATATGAGTCAGGTTCATAATAATAATAATAATAATCCTTGCATTTGATGTAGCACCTTATCACGTCGTTGAGATGCCCCGAAGTGCTTCACAAAATATACCATAAAGTGAATTGACTGGATATTTTGTGGGCGAAACGCAGCAACCCATTACAATTGACCGTAACATTTAATATGACTTTCGCAAAGTACGAGTTGTGCATAAATTGGATTTTATACGACTAACGAATTATATCTGTACAATGTACGTGCCCTCATGTGCAGAAAAGACGTACAGTGAATGGCATGAACTCCTACAAAAAAAATCTGACCAGTGCAGAGAAATCAAAAGTGTTTTTTTTCCACAGGAAAATGAATGGGACTTGGGTGGTCGGCGATTCTATGACTTATAACGAAATCACTTATGCGAGTTCACCTGCAGTAACTTTGTGAAAAAAACACCTCTTCGTTTCTGAAGTGCATCACTTCAGGGTTATCGATTGATTGTTTTGCTTTGCAGATCAGTCGTCTGTCAGTACAGGAATGTAGCAGATACGGAAATTGTGCAGTTTGCATCGATTCTGGGGATCCTTACTGTGGCTGGTGTGTGACAGAGGGAATGTAAGTATTGTATGAATGTAAGATATTTGGAGCCGCTTGTGTTAAGGACCGTGTCTACTAGGAAAACCAGAGCTAAAATCTAAAATCTGTTTTCAATGGGAAAGACCGGTAATGTTTTCGGTTGGGGTCAGAGTTGATGTAAGCTCTGGCTGTTTTTCAGGGAGGTAGAGAGGGAGAGGGAATCACATAACAAAAAAAGTTAATGTTAAGAATAGATATGTGATTATAGCCCCCCACTCTTTTCCCCACTTTCCTCTCTTCCCCCCAACCACCCCCCATAATATATCAGTATATCAGCGGCTGCAGAAATGCAACAATTACATAACAACAACAACTTGCATTTATATAGTGTCCCTTATGCAGAGTAATGTCCTAGAGCGCTTGACAGTGGTGGAGCACGACACCTAGCCGGTGGGGGAGGTGGGAGGTGATTGTAGACACGGCCGAAGAGGAAGGCCTTTAGGCGCGACCTGAAGATGGGGAAGGAAGGCGGAGGGATAGACGAAGGGTGTTCCAGAGTTTCGGGGTGTAGTGGCTGAAGCACGGCCACCAATGGTGTGAAACCAATAAGAACGTAAGAATTTGCCTGGCGAAAAAAGTCCAAGGTCCATCCAGTTCGTCTTCCACCATCCTGGCAATCGCTTGCACATGTCATGTCCCAGACTACATACTGTATCCCGAGATATGATTTCCTAACAGAATCTTATCTGATTTGATCTTGAAAGAATTTCTTCTGCGTCCACTGTCTCCCTAGGGAGCCTTCTCCACTCTCACTCCTGGAGAAGATGTTTCCGCAGATTTGTTTTGAATTTGCCCCCCCCCCACCACCCCCTCAATCGCAGGCCATGTCCTCTGGTTCCACTGTTCAGTCCAAATAAAACAGCTTCTCACGGTCCACATTAACAACCTGCATTTATATAGATAGCGCCCTTCACGTAAGACTTTGGCATTGACTTGGTATTTAAACGCCTCTTTCCCTTGTAATTGCTTCTGGTTTAAAGACTAGAATTGGCGAATAAATCCCTTTTAGACAAACTGAAGTAGCATTTTTCCACAACGTGATCCAAAATTAATGAACTGTCCGTTCCCTCCTCCAGAGTGTGTGGTCAGGCCAGACAGTGCAGTTGTAGCATCATTGCATTCTGGAGCTCTTATTCTCGTGGATTTGTGCCATATTAAAGAGTCTGTCTCATTCAAAAACCTTAATTAAGTACTTCACAACTCTTCCCCTCCGCACACTGCAGATTATTCAGAACGCTGCAGCTCATGTCCTCTCCCACACTTGTGAGCCAGTCACCCTCGCCCTCGCCCGGATTCACAGACTCCCCATCCCCCAGAGGATCTGGTTCAAGATCCTCGTCTTCACCTTTAAAGTCCTTCATGGTTTTGCTTCATCCTACCTCTGCGACCTTTTAAAACTCCGCTATCCTGTCCACTCCCTCCGCTCTGTAGACACTGGCCTGCTCCACATCCCCCGTCCTTCAGCCTTTCTGCCCCCACCATATGGAACTCCATCCCGGAACTCCTCTGCCTAATCACCACCACCACCACCCACCGTCCCTTGTCTCCTTCAAGGCCCGTCTCAAGATCTTCCTTTTCCACCGTGCCTTTGGTCATCTTCCTTGATCTCCCTGTTTCCCCCCACCCTCCACCCTCCCCCACCCGTCCCTCAGCTCGGGTCCGTAACTCTGTCTGTCCAGCGCCTTGGGACATCCTCCCGACATGAAAGGTGCTATACAAATGTAATTTTGTTGTTGTTGTTGTACCCTCCTCCACGCCTATTGCCCTCAACCCCTCTCTGATCCTAACCCGCAGCTCGGGGGCAAACCCCACCATTGTGCAGCTCCTTGGGATATCCTCCCGACGTGAAAAGTGCTATATAAATGCAATTTGTTGTATTGCTGTTGTGGTCACTGCCTGAGGATGGAGGCCCTGCCCAATGAGTCTTGGTTGTACTGTACTGGACTGAATGTTTTGGATTCTCGGATATTTTGTGAAGTCCTAATATTTTTTGAAGTCCTAACCGTGTTCTTGTTTGTGACCTGTTACAACAGTTGTTCCAGGAAGTCGGACTGTAAGAGAGCTAGCGAGAAGGATCATTGGTTGTGGAGCCTGAACAAAAAGTGCATGACAGTCACCAGTACTGCTCCTCAGAACATGAGTCGCAATGACCCAGGCGAGGTAGTATTTTGTTACCGAGATTTGATCAGTAATGCAAGGATATTATCTCTTGTTAAAGTTCCTCAAAGTAAGGGGGGGGGGAAGGTTTCTTTTGAGAGCGACTGGCTCCAAGGATGTTGATGGCCAAACTCTGAAATCTCGACAGCCACGTTTAATGAAACATAACGGTGTTTTTGTCCTGGTGAACAAACACGTGGTTAGGAATTATTTTGATTCTATCAACGTGAAATGAAATAATAACAAAGCAGCCACTTTGGCACCGGCCTTCCAGTACAACATAAAAACGTTCAGACAAAAACAAATGCGCTTGTTTTTTTTGCAAATTCTTTTGACTAACAGGGTTATAAATGCAAACGCTGCGTACGAGAAGTAAAAATAAGAGGAACGGGAACTGAAAAGATGGGACAGAACTTGCTAAGGGTGCGATTGAAAGAGATTAGTTGACCCAGTGCCGACCATGTCTAAACAAAACAAACAGGATTCTGCACTGCGTTGCCAAATCAGTTGAATTCGGTTGAGTGGAAGTCAAGCTCAAGCTGTGAGTGTTCTGGTCAGGCTGCATCAACAGCTACCCCAGGCCCTTGAGGCATTGCAGAGCAGAGCAACAAGGCAGATAGATGACCCTACGTTCAAGTGATAAGCTTTGAGGAAGGACTGTTTAAGATGCCATTTGGCAGTAGAACAAGCGGTTACATGAGTCGCGAGAGAGAAAGGGAGAGAGAGTTCAACAGTTAGAACAGATTACCACAAAGGGTAGTTAAGAACAAGTAATAAACTGAGAGAATTCTATTGAGAAACTGGTAGAGTGGGTAATCTGAGAACTGAGACCTTCTTCCAAACCTCTCTTGTGATCCTAAGCATCCTATTGAGGTGAAGGTTCATTGGTACCACTAACTGGTGTAATTATCTCAGGGTCCTTTTATAAAATGTTTTCAAGTGGGTTTTTTTCAAAATTCTCTGATCCCGTTTTGGGAAATAATGGTTAACGGAGTTTTCATATCAGTAAAATTATAGTGATAGAATTCAGATACGAGTCGAGAGCACAGTAGGATTGAAAAAGGCCGAATGTATACAGTCAATTCACTTTACAGTATATTCTGTGAAGCGCTTTGAAATGTCTGTTTCTTCTCAGCCTCACTGTTTTAAGATGTGCTCGTTTGCTCGTGGTGTTGATCGATAAGTTTTGTTAATCTTCTGATGTTTACAGGTGCAACTGAAGATCGATCCGTTCCCTGATTTAAACAACTTTGAAAATATTGAGTGCTATTTTGACCATCGCAAAACAGAAGTAGTGAGATCTGAGGTGGAACCTGTCAGGTGTAAGTCGTTGCCGATAAATGAAATCCCTGCGACACCTTCGAATCAAGGTGATTTGTACTAACTATTGACATCATTGAAAGCAGTATTATATGTATATATATTGTGTGTGTGTGTGTATAAAAAAATCACAATACTGACTCGCTCACCACAGAGTGATGCCTCACAGTTAGGGTCAGTTTTGTGATATATTTTGTCCACCTTTCTGTATCCTGGTAGTCGTTCCATTGACTGAACACACAAACCGTTTGTGAATATTTCTGTTCGTTGTCTTCGACGGATGTAATCCAAACCCGAGGAAGTCTTTTTTTTAAAAAATTGCAGCCGTGTAGTTTTAACTGGTTGAACTCCAGCAGTACCCACTGGAGTTTCTTTCTCCTTAGCCTCGGCTTTTGCTAACCTGCGCCAAATACTCTCTGGACGTAGGGTGCGCCCCGACAGAGTGTGCGTATACCGTTCCAGACACTGGGAAATTTCCACACGTATGTGTTGTAGATGTGTGGAATGAAGTGTTTGATCTGTGACTGTTTTTTTTCTCTCTCACCCAGCTTACAAGCCAACCATGTTCTGCGATGCTCATATACAGCAGTGCAGACTGGAGGTTATTTGTAAAGACTGAACCAAATAGCTCATTGCATAGTAGAGAATTTGGTTAACTTGAATTGCAAAAAAGCTTTATTAGTTTAGGCTGTAATGTACAACATGCGGTTTCTAAGAAAATGTTTACTTCGAAAAGCTGATTGAAAAGCTATGAACCTCTTGTCTATAGATTTTGTTGCTGTTGAGGTGGAACTAATATACAATAATGGAGGTTCTCTTGTGTCCCTCGCAAAGACCCACTATTCCTTCTATGACTGCAAAGCTGCCATCAACCGTGCTCCAAACACTCCGTAAGTATCAGTTGTCGGGCTTTTATTGCTGCTCTTCCACGAAGTAACTCAATGCATTGATCACGAGCCAGATTCACTTCCCCAGATTGAAATGATGTGGCCGTACATGTAGAATTCACTGGTAGCGTGAACCTGTCCCGTGCGTATTATCGAGTTGGACGCTCGGTGCATCAGCCGCCTGTTCACTCTGCGCGCAACAACGGTTACCTGGGTTATTGCAAGACTCTGGTCTCTTCCTTGCCCTTCAATCAGTCACACGCAGATTGACAGTCTTTGCCAAACTTCTGCACCAGTCAACCGTGTTACTGACGGTTTGATACAAGCGCAGCTAGAATTTAACTGAAAAATGCATGGGCTGGACTGGCCTGACTTAGTAACTAACAGAGAGACAGAGAATCAGAGAATATTAGGAATCCCGTAGTGTCGTGGTTGGTGCACTCACCTCGCAACTGAGAGGACCCGAGTTCTATTCCCTTGACGGGGCGAAAGCTTAGGCGAGTTTCGTTCCCCCACACGCCTCTGATTACCTAGCAGTAAGTAGAACCCGATTGTTAGGCATTTGGCAGATCCCTTTCCTGGGGTAATAGTCCCTAAAAAAAAATATCAGTCACTTGTTCCACGGCTGTTTGTGGGACGCTGCTGTGCGCAATCGGCTGCCTCTGTTCACCCACGAAATGCACAGTCAATCCACCTTACAGTGTATCCTGTGAAACACTTTGAGACGTCTCAACGACGTGAAAAGGTGTTATATCAAGAGCAAGGATTGTTATTGTTATTTTCTTTAAAAATGGCAATTTGGGACTTGCCTAAACAACTGCTAACTCATCCATCCACTGGAGACAAATTCTCCACTCCCAATCCCCTGCTTTTTCTCTGTGTCCTTTTCTATTCTCTTCGCAGTGTTTATCCGACTTCCTTCGAAATGGTGTGGTCCTATCCTATGGTCATCACTTGTGGCCAAACTTAGTCTTAACTCTGTGTGAAAACAATCCCTGTGACCTCCCACTTAATTCTTCTCACCAAGGCCATGGACACAGAGATATTGATCAAACAGCACGTAGCGTATCATTGTAAACCTTGTTTTTTATATTAGGGAACCGTTTTTGTTTTCCCTGTCCTTTGGCATGTGTGCCGATATCTCGGAATCTTCCAACTGTGGAGATGCTGATGGGGTTGTGAGAAAGGTTCATCAATGTACAAAAGCGATGAATGAAATCTCTGCTCGGAAATCACACCGATTACACAGACTGTGATCAATGAAGACACAGCCTAGCAAGTTGTTTTTTCTCTTCCAACCTGTCGTACAGCGGGTTGGTTAGTGGGTGGGTTTTGGTTAGTTGCCCATGACCCTTCACACAGCAGCCTCTCAATCTGTGCTTGCTGCTGGGGTGAGGAAGAGCCAGGCCTTTCTGCACAGTGAGAAGAAATAGTCATCCAACCACAGATACGTCTGAGGAGAAAGTGCCAAGACCCCTGAGTATCTAATATTCCCTCTCTCAGCCAGCGATGCTACATGTGAGAAACGGCTAAGGAGGTGGGGAGAGGGAAGAGAAATAACAATCAGATCACAGTCCTGGTCATGCACTGTAATTCCCTGAAGGTTAGCAATAGAATCATCAAACTTCTCAGTTTAAAAAAAATTCCTGTTTTAAAGATAGATTATGATTATAATAATACTTACATTTGATACAGTGCCTTATCACGGCATTGAGACGTCTCAAAGCGCTTCACAGAGTATACTGTCAAGTGGAATGACTGTATTTTGTGGGCAAAATGTGCCAGCCAATTACACACAACAGTGTCCCATAGACAGACGTGGGTTGAGTGACCAATTTTTTGGGGGGGAGGAATTATTACTCCCAGAAAGCGATTCGCCAATCGACTAACAACCAGGTTCCTACTTATTTGATGGCAATACTTCAAAATATACAAAACGATATGATTGACGTTTATTATAGTGCCTTTCACGTCAGGAGGACTTCCTTCACAGAGCTTGACAGTGGTGGGTGGACATCCTAACTGGGGGAGAGGAAAGTGGATCGAAATTGCAGTTACCGTAAATAGACAGTTATCACTGTATTAAAGAAACATCTGTAATATGCAGACTGAGGTTTCCAGGCAGTGGTTGGAATTTGAGAACACATTTGAGTTGATTGACTATTACGTTGGAATAGATTTGTGAGCTCACTTGCAGATTTGTGGCTTGTCATGACTTTCAAAACAAAAATCTGCTCTAAAAGAACCAGAGGGGAGATGAGGAGAATCTTTTTTAACACAAGGAGTTGGTCTGGAATGCACTGCCTGAATGGGTGGTGGAAACAGATTCAATAACAAGTTTCAAAAGGGAATTGGAGGGGTACTTGAAAAGGAAAAATTTGCAAGGGCACGGGGAACAACAACAACAACAGCTCTTCCAAAGAGCCAGGGCAGACCCAATGGGCCGAATGGCCTGATTCTGTGCTGTAATATCCTATGATTCTAGCAACAAAACCTAGTTTTTATTTTGCCCTTGAACATCTGCATATGGAGTACTTGAGAGAGAGAGATGGATGGATATTCCTTGTGTTGTTTAAAGCCAATCATCGAAATTACAAAGGATGGGATTCCACCTGCCTGTTGAGTTGGACGTTAAAGATGGGTGGGGCAGGATGGTCAACCCTGATGGTGTAGTGGATAGAGCTGTGGTTTACGGACCAGGAGCTCGCTGGTTCGAATCCTGGTTCATGCTGAGTTGCAACATAATACAAACTTATGTACGTCTTTCATTTTGGGAGTTTGCTGTTCCTGGCCCAGATATATATTGGAGGCTAAATTGATCCCCAGCCTTTCCAGGGGTTGAGAGAGGGGGGGGACAAACATCTCAGGATTCCTTTTCCCACTACAGCACCCTCTACTGGTTGTGTGCACGTGTGGGCAGCTGTGTGGGGAGAGATCGTGGAATCTTATTTAGGGTGTCCAAATATTGTGTTTGTCCAACTATTGTGACTGGAGAGAGTCCTGTAGTGAATTGGTTACAGCACTCACCTTGCAAGCGAGAGGACTTGGGTTTGATTACCGGGCAGGCCGAAACGTTAGGCAAGTTTCCTTACTCCACACGCCTCTGTTTGCCTGGCAGTAAGTAGGAGCCCGGTTGTTAGTCGATTGGCAGATTGCTTTTCCGGGGTTAATAATACCTTCAAAAATAAAAATAATAGTAATAATTTGGTTACTCAGTCAAAGCGCTTTGAGATGTCCATCTGATGTGAAAACACTTGAAGATGCTGTTCTACGTGAAATACAAGGATTATTACAATGAGTCTTATCCTTGCTGCAATAATGACCAGGTGCTATGGTTTTGTACTGTCTTTGTTATCTACTGTTACTTTATACCGGAGAATGTAGTCGGTTTGAACTCTTCTCCGGCTGGGCAATCCTGGGTAACTAAGCTGGTGTTTTTATAGCTTTACATGTTTCGGTTTTGTGCATTTAACCTTTAGGTGCATGTCCTGTGTAAGCAGCCCATGGAACTGTCACTGGGAAATTGCAGAACACGAGTGCAAAGATGGCGATGAAAGTCAGAGTGTGGATGTTGACTCTGTGGTTCCATTCGGAATGGTAAGCTTCAGTAAACGTCTTACTGGAAAGAATGCCAACCTGGCGACAAGTTATCTACCTCTTTGACTGGGCCATTGGGCACCCCCACCTTCTCCATTGCTCAGCATCCAACCCCACTACTGTGAAGCGTTCCGAGATATAATCTTATATGAAGGATGCAATACAAACGCAAGTTGTTGCTGTTGGGGAGAGTCTGTGATGTAGAATATTGCACACAGACTGTGGAGGGAGTGGGCTTGACGGCCCAAGTGGCTTTTTTTGTTCCGTTGTCGCTTGTGTTTGCTTCACTTGACTGTTGTCCATAATGTATTGACTTGACCACAGTCCCTCCCGTGCCTCCTTCAAGGCCCATCTCAAGATCCTGCTCTTCGACCGTGCCTTCGGTCACCCTCCTACGCCTACCCTCCCTGCCCTCCACTTCCCAATCCCAACTACCAGCTTGGGTCCAAATCCCTGAATGTCCAATGCCTGGAACGTCCTCCTGATGTTAGAGGGAAAGCTTGCTGTGAAACTCTGTAAATGCTGTCACTGTGACTCCATTTGATTTGTGCTTTTCTTCTTTCATTCTAGGCATCATCCTGTCCGCAGTTTTTTGATCCTAGCCCTTTGTTAATTTCAGTCGGTTCCAAATCTGACATTACGTTTCAAGGGAAGAACTTGGATTTTTATAAGGTATGCGAGAGATGAAGAAACAAGTTAAATTGTTTTAAGAACAAATTCAGTAGAACACAGTTTATCTGCACGCCAATTAACCGCATGTTCGTTCAACTGCATAGACCTCCAATGCGAGTTGGATGCAAGCCACCAGATACCAGCAAAAATACTTTTGTGCACATTAGCCAAAGTTTCTAAGGATGCTCTAACACTGACTAAATTGCCACTTGTAACCTTGCACGTAATTTCACATGTGCGCACAAGTGTAATGTTTTTGCCTGCGACTAAGGTATGTCTAGAATTTCAGTGTACGGTTTAGGATTATAGGTAGAGACGGTGTAGAGATAAAGGTTAGAGCGACGCTCAGAGGGAGAGAAGAGAGAGCAAACGATAGACAGCGAAAGTGAGAGAAAGAGAAAGTGGCAAATTGAGGAAACGGCAGAAAAAGTGAGAGAAACCGAAAGACAGAGGGAAAGAGTAATGGGAGCGAGAGAGAGAAAGCCAGAGTAAAAGAGAGAGAAGGGCTGACATAACGTGATGTGACAGTATAACTCTCGATAGTTTTATAGTTTTAAAGTTTATTTTATCGTTAGCACTGTAGCCAATCTTTACATTGCGTACTGTCCAATTATACGCAAAGGGGCCGCTCCCACTTGGTGCAGATAATCGGCTTAACTGCTGTATCGATACTTTTTACTTCATCGTATTTTCTCTGACACAGAGCAAGAAATTCACTCTGACGACGGCTGACGATTTCATGAGAAAGAAACTTCCAATAATTTATGCCATCGATAACGAGTCAAAGCGTTACTATCAGTGTGATAAGATTGAGGTTAGTGATGGTGAAACTGGCTCTTCATTTCTATTGATTTGCAGTGTTTTCTTCAATTTTATTGTACTTGGAGTCCCGTAGTGTGTGGTTAGCTCACTCGTCTCGCAAGCGAGAGGACCTGGGTTCAATTCTCAGGTATTTCCTTACTCCACACACCTTTGTTTATCTTGCAGTAAGTAGGCACCCAGTTGTTAGTCGATTGGTGGATCGCTTTCTGGGGTAATAATCCCTCCAAAACCCAAAATTGGTCACTCGGTCCACGACTGTTTGTTGGACACTGCTGTGCGCAATCGCGTTTCGACCACAAATTATACAGTCAATTTTCTTTACAGGATATGCTGTGAAGCGCTACGAGATGTCTCAGCGATGTTAGAATGCCTGTTCAAAATTACCTGCCGCATTCACTTATAAAATACACCGACATGTGAATACACTTTACATCCTGTGAAGCGCTTTGAAACAGTGATAAGGCACCATATGCAATGCCAGGATTATTATTATTAATGTCTGTTTAGCTCCCCGATGGACCAGTCAGTCAATAGTAGTGTTTTTTCCAAACCCCAGATATTGCATGCACAAAGCCCAAATATTGCATGGTGGGGTTCCTTGTGGTGCAGAGCAATAACACAGCATTAACCCACTGCTGTATTACCACATTGGCTGAGTTTCACTGGAAGTGGTGTAGCCGGAAGGAATGGGTTGGGATTGGGCCCCAGACCACCTTGCCAGTCAGAGATATCAATGGCAAGCTATTGCTTCTTTAGCTGGTTAGACTCCAGCAGTTACCCCAACGCACACTCTGGGGTCCCCAAAGCCTTGGCTCTCGCCAACCTGCGCCTAATACATTCCAGAATTTGGTCAGCAGGATGTGTCCCTCCAGGGAGAGAGTGCGCATTCCATTCCAACAATCTTATCTCTGGGATTTCCACGTGTAGGTGGGATGCAGGGAATTCTCAGCTTGGTTTGGATACTCTTAAGCACGGTGATGGGTATCCACAAGTGTCAAGACACCCGGCCGCCACCCCCCCCCCCCACACACACACACAAAAAACCACAGTGTGCGTGCGTGCATGCAAATGAGTAACCTTTGCGTCTTTGGCTTTAGAGCACTGGGCAAATCTGGAGCCTGGCTGTACAGAGTCACTTGACAGTGCCAAACGGGCAGTCCTTGAGGGAGGCACCAGTGTCTAGCACGGAGGAGCAGTGCCAGAGTTCAGCTGCCAATGTCAAGTCTGGCTTTTTGTAACTGCAAAGAATCAGGGCCCCAGAGTCTGAGCAATTAATTTGCCGAGTGTAAATTGAAGGGTGTCTGTCTGAAGCAAAAGAGCCTAGTTCTGTAAAACTGAAAGGGCTTTGAGATTTTGTGTGTGTGTGTGTGTGCGAAACGCACTGGTGATCAGGTCTCTTTGTTAGTTCCTTTGTTCGTTCAGTTTCTATTGAATTCAACAGAGAATTCAACTCGGCCAATGTTAACACAAGAATTCAGAACCGGAGTCGTTACCCACCCTCCGCCACCTCCTCAGCTTCTCGGCTCCACCCAGCAGAGTGAATTCACATTGCTCGTAAAGCAACAATAATTTGTAGTTTCGGAAATAAATGATCCATTTCCCAGAACAATTCACACCTCCCTCCCGCAATCTCCAAATGAGAGATCGTATCTGCACATGGAACATAATGACTGCTTAAGCAAGCACAGGCTGGTCCCACTTCCAAAGCACACACACACACTCAGACAGTCACAGCCGTGCTGATTGCAGTGGGGAAGAGAATGTGCTTTTGTACTCAGTGGCTTCTTCTGTTCCTCTGACTTACAATGAGGGAGGGAGGGAGTGGTGTGGTGCGATGGAGATTGCTACCCTCTGTAACCGTGGCAGCGCAGCTCAGTGGCTGTCTTGAGGCAGTCAGTCGCTGCTGTGCTCCCCATCTCATGCAATGAGTGCACTGGGGTCTCCAATTAAACGTCTCTTAATTGCTGTGATCAGAGCGGCCTCTGTTCTTCCCACGAGCAGCTGTCAAGTAGCTTGCTACCCCGCTACAATATCAGAGATCTGTGCGCGTGTGTGTGTGAACGGACAGCATGAATCACAAAGATAACCCCGAGGTCTTTCCCTGAACTGTTCGTCTAAATGAGGGAATTAAACGTGTTGTTATGTGTGTGTGTACAGAGAGAGAATGACTTGGACAAGGGTTGTAATGCAGTGAAAGTTTCCATCTGTGGCCGCCCCATGTTCGGTCAGCCCTCTGGGCACCTTCCGACATTTCGTGCCATTTAGGTGTATTGAGTCGCTTCTCTGTAATTGATTTGGGGTTAAAGTTTATTGGAAGATGGATTTGAAGGTCAAGCCCTGCACAGCCGTTGAAATAGAGCATCCTGTTGATTGCGTGGTATCATCAGAAATGTGCTTTAGCACATCTCGTCTAAAGCACACCACCTGCTTTATCATTTCATGCTCTCACACCTCCCTTACCTCTCCAAACTGTTCACACTCACGCCTCTACCCACTCCCATGGCACCTTCAAGCCTCAATCCCTCTGCCTTCTCGCCTGTTTCCCCGTCTTCAGATCAAACCTGAAGATTTCCCTCTTCAATGGTGCCTATGGTTGCTTCCTCTTTCTCAGCGTCAAACTGTGCCATTGATCACTGCTCTCTGAGACTGCATACCCCGTGGGAATGGTCTATATAAATTCAAGCTGTTGCTTTAGGTAACAACAACAGCTTGCATTTAGATAGCAGAGTGGCGTCCCAGAGTATTTGGTAATGGGGTGTTCCTCCAGCACTGCTCTGGCGTATCAGCCTAGATTACGAGATCACATCCTCTTGTGGAGCTTAAATGCACAGCCTCCTGACTCCGAAGCCAGAGTTCTGCCCACTGAGCCAGAACGTTGAATAAAGGAGCCTGATGGACGCACCACCCTCGTTCAGATTATGTGTTAATTCTGGCGAATAAAGTTTTCCACTCCAAAAACTCTACTGGAACTCTGGGGCTGAGATGGCTGGGAGCGTTACCTGCAAGTGCTGAGTTATTGATAATAATTATATTAAAAATCCTTGCATTTGATATATTTTCAATAATTTTTTCAAGCAAGTTTCCTTACTCCACACAGAGCCTAATAATAATCCCTCCAAAACCAAAAACAATAATAAATTGGTCATTTTCAATCTACGACTGTTTGTGGGACATTGCTGTGCGCAATTGGCTGCCGCGTTCGCCCACAAATATACAGTCAATTCATTTTACAGTGTGTTCTGTGAAGCGCTTTGGGACGTCCTCCCGACGTGAAAAGCAATATATCAAATGCAAGGATTATTATTATTATTATATCGCCTCATCACAGCATTGAGGGATCTTCAAGTGCCTCACAAGATATACTGTAAAGTGGATTGACTGTGAATTTTGTGGGCGAAACGTGGCTGCCATTTTGCTCACAGCCGTGTCCCACAAACAGTCGTGGATTGAGTGACCAATTTAATTTGGGGGTTTGTTGGCCAGGACACCGAGAGAAACTTCCTTCTCTTTTAGACTAGTGCCGTGGGATCTTTAACATCCACCTGTACAGGCAGACGGGACCTCGGTTTAACATCTCATCCGAAAGACGACACCTCCCAACAGCAAATGCTGCTTTTTTAAAATGATTAACTCTGTACAAATCTTGTTTTATTTTTACAGTTTACCTACGATAGAAATGAAACTTTGATCCTTCAGTTCTCGGTAGAAGTAGATTCCAAGAAAATTGACAGCAACTTGGAAGGTACGTAAAGTATTATTTTTGAAGGGATTAAGACAAAAAGGGTGAAAAATGCAAGTATTTTTCTCAGCAAAAATCACAGTAGTTCAACACAAAGGTTGTGCTGCAACAGCAAAACCAAATTACTTTTGTATAGCGCCTTTCACATCAGGAGGACATCCTAAAGCGCTGGACAGTTAGGGATCTGCACCCGAGCTGGTGGTTGGGATCAGGAGGGCTGGAGACAGAGACGGTAGGGATAGAAGGGTGACCAAAGTCACGGTCAAAGAGGCGGGTCTTGAGGTGGGTCTTGAAGGAGGCAAGGGAGGGGGCGAGGCGGTGGGACTGTGAGATGAAGTTTCGAGGGTGGGGGCAGAGGGGCTGAAGACCTGCCCACCTTCATTAAGAGATAGAGAGGTAAATGGATCTCTCATCTGCACATCCTTTCATCAGCTAAACTAAATAGTTGTCTCGACAGTGCAATCGCTCTGTGACATCTTCCAATCTGAGTGAAACGGCCCAGATTGTGCTCGAGGAAGCGAGTCCCCTGACATACGAAAGGCCACTATTTAATAGCAGTTTGTTTCGTGTTCACAAACCCAAATATCATGTTATGACAATAGCGCAAAGTCAAAACGGCCGCTACTTCTCCCGCTACCCAGGCACTCAGGAAGTGATGGCGGTGGTGGCCACTTTGTCAGACAATGGTATCTCCCATATGTCTCACATCTACGCACAGCGCTTGGAGAATGATGTCGTGCCTGCCACCATTTTCTGCGTGGTCAGGATAGTATCTGGACGTGCGCAATAGTGAGGTCGATTATCCTGTAGATGGCTTGGAGGGAGGATTCTCCCCGAGGCTTAGACCCCTAATAACCTGTCCAACGAAAGTGTCACTGAAGCACGATTGAATTGCTCAG
This sequence comes from Callorhinchus milii, assembly GCF_018977255.1. Lineage (NCBI taxonomy): Eukaryota > Metazoa > Chordata > Chondrichthyes > Chimaeriformes > Callorhinchidae > Callorhinchus > Callorhinchus milii. The sequence continues at coordinate 63,319,256 of NW_024704746.1, read as the reverse complement.
ACCCCCCCTCCCTTTTCCCCGTCACTCACATCCACTAAATAACATGCCGCAAATCTACCTTCCCACCTCTGTCAACCAGAGATTGGAGCACAGGCCCATCTGTTAGTTCTAACTCCCTTCTAAGCATCCCTATTGATATCAGTGTGATCCGTGAATGTGCAGAGTTCAGGAAACTTTGCACCGCTATGAACAGCACAGTTTATATGAGATTGCCATGTGATTGTCTGATTCATCCTGATGTATAAACACAATGGAGGTAAATGTTAGTAAAGAGGAAACTGTCTAGACAAATCTCCCAGGATAGCTCCAACAAGTTCTCCAAGGCTCCTCATGGAATTGCATTGGCAGATGCGTGGAGAGGGCTGAGGTGGATAGAATGTTCTCCCAGTTGGCCAGGGAACATTTGACAACCTGGTAGCTCGGTCCATTCGGCGGTGGCTCGGAAGCGAAAGCTCCTGGGTTGTCGATGAGATGATGAGAACGTGCACATGAGACCCATTGAGCCAAAGTCCCAATAGGTGGTCAGGCCGAGCCAGGTGGCGAGTCCTGTGAAAATTATGGGTCCTTTCCACTCGTCAGCTGTATACTTGCCGTTTAATAAAAAGCTTTGGCTGATTAGAACGATATTAATATCCAGTTGGCGTTTTGGGATGTACCATTGCCTGATAAAATGGTCGACACTGACATCACTTACTGAGTGACTGACCGGGTAGCGATTGAAGTGGTGGTGGCCATTTTGTCTTCGCGTAATTGTCATAACACGATGTTTTGAGTTCATGAACCTGAAACCGACGGGTTAAAATACTGGTATTTTGTGATAATAATCCCTGCATTTGAAGTCGCGCCTTATCACGTCTTCGAGACGACTCGAAACGCTTCGCAGGCTATACTGTAAAGCGAATTGACTGTATATTTTGTACGTCAGTGGACTCACTTTCCTCGAGCACAGAGAGTTTTTATGTCTTTCACTTGTTTATTTAACTCCCCGCCATTCCCCAGAGGTGAGCTGCCTCTGGCAATGTGGTTCTATTGATTAGTGTCTGGGGGGGTAGGTGGAGGAGGGAGGGAGGGAAAGTGGAGAGATGTCTCTTCTCTACGTGTAAACCTAATTGCTAAGGGGCTTCTCCCAAAGGGGATGTGAAACCTCAGAGGAGGAGATAATAATAATAATAATCGTTGCATTTGATACGGAGCCTGATCACGTCTTCGAGATGTCTCAAAGCGCTTCACGGGATAAAGCGTGGTGACCATGTATTTTGTGGGCGAAATGCGGCAGCCGATTGCGCACAGCGGTATTGCTACCCTTAGGATTTATTTACTACTAGCGGGGGAAAAAAATCAATCTGTAAGTCAGTCTCAGCAGCCAGCCCATCAGCGCACACTTATGCTTTGGAGTGTGTCTGTCAGTCAGTCCCCGCCCTGACCCTTCATGTGGCCGCAACAGTGCAGACGTCTTTGTTTCTGAAGAGGGGCGGATTTCTCCGTGGATCAATTCCTGAGCTGTCAGTGCATCTGCTTCCTGTACACCAGGGATGTCCCTGCACGATATGGTTTAGTGGCGATAATAATATATATAAAAAAAACCATGTCTCGTCTCTGCTCAAAACCATCTGGTCAGCAGGTGACGCTTTGACTTCCTCCCATTGCAACTTGTTAGAAGTTTAAAACTGAGCCAAGGCTGAGAGCACTCACTGTCTCTCTCTCTCTCTCTCTCTCTCCACGGTGATGGGAGGGGGGGCAGTGGGGATGGGAAGCGGGTTGAGGGAAAGGTGGGGCAAGAGGAGATGGTGAGGTGGCTGAGCAGGTTACAGGGCTCAATCAGTGGCTGAGGTTTGGGAACTTATTATTATTTTCTTCCTCAAATGTGTTTCGGGAATACTTTTCTTTTTTCCCTTTTGGATTGTTTACCACATATTGCCCCCCCCCCTTCCACCCCATTTTGATTTCAACCCTTCTAGTCTCCCTCAAGATGCCCTTCCTGGACAAAATGTCAGGCAGTTGTTGCCCACTCTCTCTCCCTTAACTCTTTCCCCTCCCTCCCTCCAGCCTCCATTACAGTCACCTCATCTCCCATTGGCACCTCCCTGGTGCCCTGCTATTGTGTGTGGAACCTAGAGCGCCTTGGGACGTCCTCCCGACATGAAAGGCGCTCTATAAATGGAATCTTGTTGTTGTTGTAGAGGGAACGTATTAGGCTTGAGCCCTGACGTGTCTGAGTTAGCTGATCTTTGCTGGGCCATAGTGGAGCGGTGGTGGGGTGGTGAGGTGATGGGTTGGTGAGGTGGTGGGCTGGAGTAAAAGGAGCTACAGTTGACTTCAACACTTGCTGGGTTGTGGAGAGGGAGGAAAAATCTGACCAAGGTTCCCCCACTCTCGATCTCTCTCCGGTGACCCAGTGCTTGTGGGCAGTTGAATAGACTGCCACGGACGCACTGTCAAGACTCTCAACTTCATTATAGCCAATTGGCAAGGAACAGGGTGTTACAATACAATACACACATTTGCCCTTTCGCGTCCGGAGGACGTCTCAAGGCGCTGGACAGTCAGGGATTTGGACCCGAGCTGGGGATTGGGATCAGGGAGGATGGAAGGCAGGGAGGGTAGGGGTAGGAGGGTGACCAAAGGCGCGGTTGAAGAGGAGGGTCTTGAGACGTGCCTTGAAGGAGCCGAGGGAGGGAGCGAGGCGAAGGGACTATGCGATGGAGTTCCAAAGGGTGGGGGCAGAGAGGCTGAAGACCCGACTGCTGATGGTGGGACGGGCCAGGCCTGCTGAGCGGATGCCCTATGACAGCAAAGAGCTAATGCCTAGAGGAGCGGAGAACCGATGGGCAGAATGTAAGAGAAAGTCACAACCTCTCCCTCTCTTTGCAGTGACCCTGTACAATTGCTCGTACGGCCGCTCTGATTGTAACCTGTGCCTGGCAGCCGAGGAAAGGTACGGGTGTGTTTGGTGTTTGAAGGGAGCGATGTCCATCTGTGAATACAAAAATCTCTGCTCAAAAGACATAAACAGTTGTCCAGCCCCAACTATTCAGGAGGTGAGCAAAGCCATTTTACAATTGTCTTAGAAGTCGCTGGAAACGTTCAGCTGGTCGGGCGGCATCTACAGCGAGAGTCAAGTGAGATAACGTTTCAGTTCAACGACCTATCGTCCGAATCATTCCTCCCTCCATAGATGCTGCCTGACTTACTGAGCGTTCCCAGCGACTTCTGTTTTTATTTCAGATTTCCAGGATCTGCAATATTCTGCCATTTAGAATGGTCTTTATTTCGATTTTAGAAATAATTTTAGGCTGTTGTTGTTTTTTTTTAACGGGGATGGGCGCGGAGAGAGTTGCACCTTAATTTTTGCTTTCAATATAAACCTGCGTTGCCTTTAGTTGCTAAATATATGCCTGACCCCGTCTGGGTATTTTATATGTGAAGAATCACAGGAAATGGGTGGTATGCGTATGGACCTGTTGAAGAAGAATAGTCCACAATCTATTGAAATAAGACTATTTGAAATAAGAGCCTACATCAGGGTATGTGGTCATAAATTGCAGACAGATGGTGAGTGTTTGACGATGGGTTTATTCAGAGCAGACTCCAAAGACAATCTAGTTCCCATGATTCACCACCAAAAGTCCTGTGGATTCCTGTAGAGTGTTGGTTAGAGCACTCGCCTCGCAAGCGAGAGGACCCGGGTTTGATTCCCGGGCAGGACAAAATCTGAGACAAGTTTTCTTCCTCTACACGCCTCTGTTTACCTAGCGTTAAGTAGGAACCTGGTTGTTAGTCGATTGCCAAATTACTTTCTGGGGGTAATAATCCCTCCCCCAAAAATAATAATAATAATAATTTGGTCAATCAATCCACGACTGTTTGTGGGACACTGCCGTGTGCAATTTGCTGCTGTATTTCTCCCACAAACTATACAGTCAATTCACTTTACAGTATATTCTGTGAAGCCCTTGATTTGTCTGCTACATCAAACGCTAGGATTGTTATAAGATTCGGGCACTCGGACGTTTCTCTATAACACCAAGAAACTCTACTCCTTCCTGTCTGGCTCAACACAGATCAGGGTTTAGACCTGGGACTGTAGTGAGCTTTACCAACCAGGCAATCAAAAGGAACGTACTGGAACATTTTAATTCGGTCGTAAGGAGGGAGGGAAAGACAAAAGATATTTGTTTGCTCAGCCGGGTGTCTCACACACGGAAACCCATCACCGTGCTTAAGAGTATCCAAACCAAACTGAGAATGCCATACATCCCACCTCCACATGGAAATCCCAGAGATAGGTTGTTGGAATGGAATGCGTACTCTCTCCCTGAAGGGAAGCATCCTGCTTAACTAATTCCGGAAAGTATTAGGCGCAGGTTGGCAAGAGCCAAGGCTTGGGGAGACCCCAGAGTGTGCGTTGGGGCAACTGCTGGAGTCTAAACAGCTAAAACCGCAATAGCTTGCCGTTGATACCACCGAGACCAAAGGACAATTGGGGTGGATTATTTTGCGACTGCTTTACTTTAAAGACAAACTATTTCAGTGGTTGTCGCGGTTTTTCACATCTTCACAGAAAATGTAACCACTTGCACGTTCCCGCTGCTCCTCAGATCGATCCAATGAACGGGCCCCAGGAGGGAGGAACGCTGCTTACCATCAAGGGCTCGAACCTGGGAAAATCTGCCGAAGAAATCAAAGCGATCACGGTCGGAAATTTCCCTTGTGATCAAGTCCAGGAACAGTACCAAACGTCCACCAGGTACAGTGACAAAAAGGAGTAGAGAGCAACAGGACCAGCAAACAGCTGAGCAACACAACATCAACCCCAGACGCTAGATAGATACTGTGGCTCGGGTATTTGGTTACTCAATCCACAACTGTTTGTGGGACGCTGCTGTGCGCAATTGGCTACTGCTTTTCGCCCATAAAATATACAGTCAATTCACTTTGCAGTATATTCTGTGAAGCGCTTTGAGACGTCTCGAAGACGTGATAAGGCGATATATCAAATGCAAGGATTACTTATTATTGTTCAGCACGTGGTTGCTTTGCTGCCTTTTCTGCTTTGTTGGAAGTGTCCCAGCAACAGAGGCATTCAGGGCACACCTATACTTGTGCTCTCACCCTGCTATGCCTTTCAGCACTGTATTCTGCCCACTTTTGTTCAATAACAGAAACTAATAATTTGGTCACTCAATCCACGACTGTTTGTGGGACGCTGCTGTGCGCAATTGGCTGCCCCGTTTCGTCCACAAAATATACAGTCAATCCACTGTATAGTATATTTCTGTGAAACTCTTTGAGACGTCTCAGCGACGTGATAAAGTACTATATCAAGGATTATTATTATTATTATTATTAATTTGAATCCATTCAGAGCCCTGAAACACCCTCCTGATCTTAGCCTTGATACCATCGGTCTTAAAATTTAAAATTGTGCAGAATTGTTGGAGAATTTTCTTAAAATTCATTCTTAATTGGGAAGTCAGATTTCCACAGTTCTTTTGAAGCTTCATTTTATAGGTAACAATTGCATTTTCTTCACATTATTGGGCTCAGTGACACTTAGAATTACTGAATAGTACAGCACAAAGTGGGCCATTCAGCCCCTCATGCCTGTTCAGGCTCTTTGAAAGAGCTACCAGCTAGTCCCACTCCCCCGCTCTTATCCCATAGCTCTACAAATTTACTTACAGTCCCCTTCTCCCATTTTTATGTTTTTGGTATATTATAAATACACGTTGTTGTTGTCAGTGTTACCACAAAAGTGGTTTAAAATAAATCAGCAAAGTGATGATACAGTAAACCTCACATAAGTCATATCAATTAGGACCGTACACTTAATAGGATTTTTGCAAAGTATGAGTTATGTCAAACTTGCAGAGAATATAAACTCTTGAACGGAACTTGGGCAGATGTACGATTTATACAGATCAGACTTCTGCGAGTTTTACTGTGCTTAAGTGGATCACATTTCTTGGTCACAAGAGTGAAGAATGTTTCACGTTTCTCTTGCTATTTCCTGAATGTTTTTTTGCAGGGTTGTGTGTGCACTAAGCGCAGGCAGTGGTACTTCCCAGGTTAAGATCTGGCTGACCAATAACAAAAATGGCACCTCCTCCACAAGCTTCACATACAGTGTGAGTACTCGCTTTCTCACTGTTTGCCTCGCTGATGGCTAAAGTGTTTTTTGCGGCGTATTCCTTTGGCTTTGTGTTTCTTTTTTACCTGATGAAAGATTATGGCTGCACGGTTTGTAAAGGGAAGTGATGTTATACAGTGGCGTGGTGGCTTTCAACTTCCCGAAGCTTTGGAAGTCTTTTAGCTTTATATCTATATATATATAAAAAAAGAAATCTGCACGCAGTTTATCTGTCAGGTTGCTCGTAATGAGATAGAATGATTATGCTCACCAAGTCGCGCACTAACAAAACCGCTCGCGGTTTGTCAGTATCGTGAGGAATGGTGACTTCAGATGGAGCTAATGATGTCTCGATGTTTGCAGGACCCTGAGCCGGTGTCCATTGATCCAAAATCTGGCCCAATCGCTGGAGGTACCCGAGTGACGATTACAGGGAAGCGTTTGAGGACTGGGAAGATGGAGGATGTCACAGTGCTATTGAGGGATATCCCCTGCGAAGTGTAAGCGTAACATTTCCTCATTCGTCCCAGCTGGCGAGAAGATGTAAAATAATCCTTGCATTTGACATAGCGCCTTATCACGTCTTCGAGACGTGTCAAAGCGCTTCACGGCATATACTGTTAAGTGAATTGACTGCATGTTTTTTGTGGGCGAAACCCAGCAGCCAATTGCACAGTAGCAGTCGTGGATTGAGTGACCCAATTATTATTTTTTTTGAAGGGGTTATTATCCCCAGAAAAGCCAAATCAACTGACAGCCGGTTTCTACTTACTGCCAGGTAAACATCGGCGTGTGGAGTAAGGAAACTTGCCTGGCCTGGGGTCCTCTCGCTTACATGACGAGTGCTCTAACCACTAAGCTACAAGGACTCCCATCGATCTTGGGAAAACAAAAGCACACACGCAAGCTCGATAGTTGTGTTGAATTCTCCTCTGCTTCTCCCTTCGCTTCTCCCCTTACCTGCCTCAGCACAGAGTAATGAGAGTGTGCAACAGACCCCCAGTCAGCACAATGTCAGCAAGTCATAATTATTAGCATCCTCCCCCTGCCCCAGCAATCATTCCTGTGAGTGTGGACGGTGACTATCAGCAGGCTACTTGACCATGGCTATCACAGCCAAAGCCTGATTCTCCTTGTCTTTAAAAAGAAATAACTAAATAATAATAATTTGCTCGCTCGATCCACGACAGTTTGCTGGGCACTGCTATGCACAATTGTCTGCTGCGTTTCACCTGCAAAATCTGAGGTCAATCCACTTGACTGTATATTCTGTGACGCCTCAGCGAGGTGATAATAATAAAAATAATCCTTGCATTTGATATAGCGCTTTTCACATCTTCTAGACGTCTTAAAGCACTTCACAGAATATACTGTAAAGTGAATTGACTGTATATATTTGTGGGTGAAACCTGGCAGCCAATTGCGCACAGCAGCGTCCCACAAATAGTCATGGATTGAAGTGACCAATTTATTATTGTTTTTTTTGAGGGATTATTATCAGTCGTGTGGAGTAAGGAAACTTGCCCAAGGTTTCACTCTGCCGGGAATCGAACCCGGGTCTCACTTGCAAAACGAGTGAGCTACAGGACTCCAGAGTGATAAGGCCCTGTATGAAATACGAGGATTATTATTATTGCCCCCTCCCATCAGGTGGGGGGGGGGGGGTGGGAATGGACTGATCAGTAAAGTGTGTATGAAGAGCGAGGGGGAGAGTGGGATAAGACGAGGTGGCTCGAGTGAGGAAAAATACCAGTGCAGATATTATGGTCAGAATGGCCTGTTTCAGATCTGTAACAATTTCAATGAAATTGGTGACCTTATAATGTCGTGCGTGTGTGTGCGTGTGTGTGTTTCCTCGCTTGTACTACGCTGGGGCTCTCCCAACCCAGCTTCAGTTCGGATGAAAGGTCATGTTAAGAGCATTAGCCTTGCCCGTCTCTTTCAGAGGTTGATGGGCCCGCTTGGGTACATTACTCCCTTTGTTTGGTTCCCAGCACCTGCCCTTTCCTCTTTCTTCCCCCTCCACCCCCCGCTTTTCACCCGTTACATTAAGAGGCTGGTGCGAGCAGACTGTTTTATGGGGCATTAGACCTGATGGTAATGGAGTGCGTGCGTCTGTTGTGGCACTTGAATGATGCCTTTTGATCTGTGCGCTGAACCATACAAAATTAGCAGCACAGAGTGGATGTACTCTACATTCAGTGGTTTGGGAAGCAATTCAGCAGGTTGATGAGGACTGAAAGCCTCTCAGATTTGTGCTTCATTAAAGAGTATATTTTTCGCCCGCAGAATACACAGTCAATACACTTTACAATATATTCTGTGCAGCGCTTTGAGACGTCTCAACGACGTGATAAGGCTCTGTATCAAATGTAAGGATTATTATTATTATTATTCATGTATTGCTGCTTTGTCTTGCTTCCTCTCCTAGTATCGTGCATCTCTTGGAAATTGGTAGAAGTTGACACCATTGCATTTTCCTCTGCACGTTTAGAAGGACCATTGTAAGAATTACCATCAAGATTCAAATGCCCCAACTTCTGTTGAGCTAACTGGTCTCATTTGGGGCAGCTACGCCGAGAAAGTCACATTGTGTTCCCACCCCATCAAGCGCTCTGGGTCACTACCCTGCGTGAGGGGCTCCCATATAAATGCAAGTTGTTGATGTGATCCCCGTTTGTTTTCACAATCCCAACGACAATAAATTGCATTTCATATATTCCCTCATTGGGACGTCTCCAAGCACTTCACAGGATATATATTGTAAAGCGTATCCACTGTGTATTTGTTGGCGAAACAATGCAGCCAATTGCCCACAGCATTGTCCCACAAACAGTCGCGGATTGAGTGATAAAAATTTGTTTTGAGGGATTATTACCCCTGGAAAGCGTTTCTGCCAATCGACTAACAACCAGGTTTCTACTTACTTACTAGGTAAACGGGTGTTTATAATAAGCACTGAAACCCTGAGGGATGCAAAATACACAATTGAACGGTGTCTTTAACTATTTCCTTCCCACAGCAAAGAATTTGGCGAAAAACTGGTCTGCGTCACAGGTCGTTACAAAGGCAACGACACCCCTATGATTGTATCCATTGTTGTCCGTTACGGGAAAAATGCAAACAAGAGGATAATTAATGAAAAGTTTACATACGTCAGCAATCCACAAATTAAAAACTTTGAGCCGCACAAAAGCTTCTCCAGGTAACGAACGCTCTTCTGCTTGCCCACTTTTCATTTATATAGCGCCCTTCACACGGGCCGGCGTTTCGGAGCACTTAACTGGCGGGGCCTAATGGCGAGCCAGGGGGAGGGAGGAGGTGACCGTAAGCACGGTCGACGAGGAAGGTCTTCAGTCGTAATCTAAATGAGGGGAAAGAGGGGGCAAGGGGCAGGGACTGGGGGAGAGAGTTCCGAAGTTTCGGGGCGTAGTGGCTGAATTCTAGTTTATGTTTATCATGAGGTTCTTTTATGCAATTTATTGTTAAAACCAAAGCTGAACATCACAGTGTGATTTAATACAGAATTGTGTGATTTATTTTCTTCGTAGAAAAGGTTTCACAATTTAGCAGTTCTGCTTCTGTCTTGACTTGAGATTCAGTGCTGTTATAAAACAATAATCCTTCCATTTGGTAGAATGCCTTTCACGTCGGGAGGACGTCTCAAGGCGCTTCACAGGATTTACTGTAGAGTGCGGTGACTATGGGTTTTGTGGGTGAATGCACAAAATATGCTCATGCTGAATAATTGGTTGTTACTTGATGCAGCGGTGGCAGAAATATCACTGTGACTGGAGAGGGATTTAACATCATACAAAAACAGATGATCGGAGTGGATGTACGGCCACTGGATCGGACATCAGTTGCCGAAAACAACCTTGTTCAACGGGAGGTGATGTTTCCTTCTTTCCTCTCTACAGTACAATGAGGCTTTGATGGAATATAAACACCAGCATGACTAGTTATAAAATAATAATCTTTGCCTTTGATACAGCGCCTTATCACGTCATCGAGACGTCTCAAAGCGCTTCACAGAATATACTGTAAAGCGAATTGACTGTATATTTTGCGGGCGATACAGGGCAGCCAATTCCGCACATACAATCGTGGATCGAGTGAGCAAATCTTTTATTATTTTTGAAGAAAAACATCTTCGTCTTGATAAACTAAGCAAAGGGAACACTGTGAAACTGGTTGTTTAAACAGCAAAGAGCAGTACAGTACCTATTACAAGCACTGCAACTCCCCTTTTCTTTTGTCTCTCTCTCTCTCTCGTTCGATTTTGAACCGCAGGCGTTTAGAGGTGGCTCAGACTCCGTGCTGGTTTTCCCCTCTCCTCCGCTGAAAGTGAACGTGTCCAAGTTCGAGATCGTCACCTTCGTCATGATGGACAACTATAAGAAAAATCTCACTGGCTTTACCTACGTGAACGATCCACAGATCACTGCATTCAAGGACGGAGTGTACATACACCGGCACTCAGCCGATCCAGAACAATCGCCCATCTTCGTTGTGGTAATATTGTTCGGCTGTCTGTACTTATTGGCGTCTTTAACTCCTGGTCCCCGGGCTTTCTTCAGCCTGCAAAAAAGCAAAATACTTCAGACGCTGGAAATCTGAAATAAAAACAGAAGTCGCTGGGAACACGCAGCAGCAGGACGAGCAGCATCTATGGAGAGAGGCCAACGAGTTAATGTTTCAGGTTGATGACTCGTGACGAAAGGTCACCGACCTGAACCGTTAACTCACTTTCCTCTCTCCATAAATGCCTGACCTGCTGCGGGTTCCCAGCGACTTCTATTTTTATTTCTGTAGCTGCGTTTCCGAGCTGTCTCTTTTGCTCATACCTCTCGCCCTCCTGTTGTTACGATGCCCAAGACTTGCACTGTGTGCCCAACCCAATACATGTGCCCGAGCTACATTGTAAGGGTTTATCGAAAGGTTCCTGTGTACAGTTCTCTCAGTCTCAATGCAGGAGGGATGTTGGTTGCAGCAATTGGGAGGATACAGAGGAGGACGACCGTGGGTTTCCTCATGTGTCAAGACACTGGGCCGGGCAAACAAAAATCAGCGGGAACATCAGTAAATAATCTGGGTACAGTTTTTCATAGTGCAAGTTTCTTCGAACTAGTGTGCTAGTGCTCCATGTTTGTTATTGTCACACTGAACTGATAAGAACCAAGATGGACCTTTAGACTAATTGGAAGGAACATATAATGTGATATGATATTTTAGTGGCTGAGTTTTCGGGTGATTTTTTTTTTCCCCCGGATTGTAACTCTCCGTTGTTTTCCACGTCAGGGGAGCAACCTGAACGCAGCGACTACAAGCAAAGAGGTAAAGGCGTTCATTGGTTCCGAAGAGTGCAAGATTAAAACACTGACCGAGACAGAGTTATACTGCATTGCTCCAAAAACACAGCCAGCTCCCCGGAGGCAGAGGAGGGACGTGAATGACAACCTCCCTGAATTTATTGTACGTACTTCCTATCTTCGTAGAATCATAGAATTGTACAGCACAGAAGGAGACCATTCGGCCCATTGCGTCTGTGCCGACTCTTTTAAAAGAGCTATCCAAATCATTCCCACTCCCCCGCTCTCTCCCCATAGCCCTGCAAACTTGTCCTCCCCAAATAATTATCTGCTTCTCTCTTAAAAATTGTTATCGAATCGGCTTCCACCACCCTTTCAGGCGATGCATCCAGATCCGAGCAACTCGCTGTGTGAAAATATTTCTCCTCACCTCCCCTCTGTTTCTTTTAACAACTATCTTAAATCGGTGTCCTCGGGTTACCGACCCACCCGCCAGTGGAAATAGTTTCTCCTTGTTCACCCTATCGAATCCCCTCACAACTTTGAAAACTTCTAATAAGTCTCCTCTTAACCTTCTCTGCTCCAAGGAGAATAATCCTAGCTTCCCTATCCTTTTACCTCAGTTCATTTGTGGAGTCCTGTAGTGTATTGGAGCACTCGTCTTGTAAGCGAGAGGACCCGGGTTCGAATCCCGGGCAGGGCGAAACGTTTCCCCACTCCACACGCCTCTGTTTACCTTGCAGTAAACAGCAACCCGGTTGTTACTTGCATAGAAATAGCTTTACTTTGACAAATGCAAAATGCAAGGATTATTGTTCTTTTAAGAATGTCCTTCAGGCTAAGAGAGGAGAAATGTTGGGACTCTAGATGTTCTGCAACCTAGCTTCACCTTTTCCTGTTCTTATCAGGTGGAAATTGGATTCCGTAAGTGGAGCCTTGGAAAAGTGAAGTATGAAACGCCTGCACAAGTGCAACTGGGTGTTATTCTGCCCCTGGTTCTGATTCCCATGTTGCTGATTATTGGCGTCTCCCTTTACTGTTACAGGTACGCGGAATTATTTATAAAAAAATTTAAAATGTCTGTTTGTAGGCGTGTTTTCAAGCGCTCTGGGACGCTACCCTGCGTGAGGGGGCGCTGTATAAACACAAGTTGTCGTTGGGATGCCCAAATGTCTGCGGTCACAGTGGCCCACTTGTACATTGTTTTGTTTTAGGCGCAAGAGCCAACAGGCAGAGAGGGAGTACAAGAAGATTCAGCTACAGTTGGAGAGCCTCGAGGAAAGTGTGAGAGACCGTTGCAAGAAAGAGTTCACAGGTAAAAATGACCTGATCAGTATTGGGCGAGGTGACAGTATTATCAGGTGGAAAGTAAATATTTCTAATCAGCGCGATCGAACCTGATCAATACTGAGGGGAATATGCAGCCCCTCGAGCCCGTTCCGCTATTCTACTATGGCTGATTTGTACCTCAACCTCAATTACCCGCCTTTGCCCCATATGCCTTGATACCCTGACCTAACAAATATCTATCCTCCTCAGTCTTGAAAATTTGAATGGATCCAACATCCACAGTCTTTTGTCGGGGGTAGAGAGTTCCAGATTTCCAGTACAATGAATGGTTCATTCAGGGTCGCTGTAAATTCAATGTCGCAACCACGTTTCTTTTAAGGGAGCGAGGAGTGGGGGGGTTGTTGTTATTCCAAGCCATTGGAACTGCCTTAAACGGTAATAATTATCAAGCAGCATTTTCTCCTCCTGCTTCCCCTTCACTCGTAGTTTTCCAATAAATAGCCATCCCACAAATAAATAGTTTCGCCCACAAAGTATACAGTCAATTCACTTTACGGTATATTATGTGAAGCGCTTTGAGACGTCTCGAAGATGTGATAAGATGCTATATCGAATGCAAGGATTATTATTATTATCCCTCAAAACCTACATTATGTATTGTGTGCGGTTAACTTTCAGACCTGGTGACTGAAATGGACGATCACTTGAACGATGTGAATGATGTGGGAATCCCGTTCCTGGATTATAAGACCTACACCGACCGAGTCTTTTTCCTCCCCTCAAAGGATGGAGAAAAGGACGTCATGATAACTGGGAAACTAGACATCCCCCCAGCGAGGCAGCAGACAGTGGAGCAGGCTCTATACCAGTTCTCAAACTTGCTCAACAGCAAATCCTTCTTGATTCATGTAAGTCTTTGACCAGAGAGAAGCTCAATGAGCTTCGTTCGATGCAGAGAATTGCCAAAGGTTTTGGTGCAGTGACTGAACTTCACGTACTCAGCTCCCGTGCTGCTTCAAGACAGATATTAAAGTTGGTTTGCAACATCAGTAGGTAAACTACTTGGGGTGGGGAGGAACTATTAATGTGAGAAGGCTGTGTCCCCAAGCCTTAGCTCTTGCCTATCTGTGACTAATACATTCTGCCATTAGGTCAGTGACATATTGCACGCTCCATTTCAGACACAGAGTTATTTCCATGTGTAGGTGGCATACACATGTGGAAACTCTTATCTGGCCTGGATGGTGATGGATTTCCGCAGGCGTCAAACACCAGCTGATCAAAACAACAACAAGATTGCATTTATAGAGCGCCTTTCACGTCGGGAGGACGTCCCAAGGCGCCGGACAGTTGGGTCGGGACCCGAGCAGGGGGGAAATGGTCAGGGTGAGGGGAGGGAGCGAGGAGGGGGTAGAGAGTTGAGAGGGGAGCTGAAGGCACGGTTGAAGAGAAAGGTCGTGAGACCGGCCTTGAAGGAGGAAAGGGAGGAAGCGGCGAAGGCACTGGGGGATAGAGTTCCAGAGCCTCGGGGCTGAGAGGCTGAAGGCCCGGCCACCAATGGTAGGGCAGTTAGGGCGGGGGATGTGGAGCAGACCGGAGCCAGAGGAACGGAGGGTACGAGCAGGTAAGTAGGGGGATAGTAGGTCGAAGAGGTAGGAGGGAGCAAGGCCGTGAATGGCCTTGTAGGTGAGGATGAGGATCTTGAAATCGATCCTCTGGGGGATGGGGAGCCAGTGGAGGCGAGCGAGGGTGGGAGTGATGTGGTCGCGGTGTCTGGTGCGGGACAGTACACGAGCTGCAGAGTTCTGAATGACCTGCAGTGTGGAGGGAGGGCCGGGAAGGCCGACGAAGAGAGAGTTCCCGTAGTCCAGCCTTGAGGTGATAAAGGCGTGGACCAGAGTTTCAGCAGCGTGAGGGGTGAGGTAGTGCCGTAGTCTGGCGATGTTGCAAAAACGAAATAGAGGAATAATTGCATTGGCGCCTTTTAACTAAGGGAGTCCTGGGGTGAAAAATGAGATGATTCTGATGGATTGACTTCAGATCTGTCAAACATTGCAATGTCAGATGAAAATCAACAACTTTGGCTTAATGGTTTAGCTCAAAGCTGACGTTCATCTTTGGTCTCGATGTAGCAGCCTCCAACCAATTTTTGTTTCCGGTCGTGGGGAATTGTGTTTCACAGAATAATGCTCTTGCTCGGAGCTGAGCGAGACTGGTGACCCTATGAAGCCACAATGAAACGTGTCTTCAATTCCAATGTTACTTAACTGTTTCAGTGAAATTACATCACACGGAATCTGTTATGAATCCTCACTGGGGTTCCTGAGCCTTGGCTCTTACCAACCAGCGCCTAATACTTTCCAGAGTTAAGAATGTAGGATGTATCCCCCCAGGGAGAGAGCGCGCATTCCATTCCAACAATCTTATCTCTGGGATTCCCATGTGTAGGTGGGATTCATTGGAATTCTCTGTCTGGTTTGGATACTCTTAAGCACGGTGATGGGTTTCTGCATGTGTCAAGACGCCCAGCTGGCAAAAAAAAATTAGAAAAACAAAATCAGTCATCGTGTTTTTCATCCCATTGTTTCAGCAATGAACTGTGTGTTGCTTCCGGAACAAAACACTCAGTGATTTTCACTTGGCAATTTCAATGAATCATCCCTTAAAAAAAACACAAAGGAACTCGAGTGCATTAAATCATGAGAACATAGGAACAGGAGTAGGCCATTCAGCCCCTCGAGCCTGTCCCGCCTTCTATTAGATCATGGCTGATCTGGACCTCAACTCCAATCCACCCACATTGGGTGGATGATGATTCAACTCACAACCATCTACATGATCATTGTCAGTGCTGAGTTTTGCTAGTAATGGCTCTTGGTGGATCTGAATGCTATGGAAGATATCGCCTGGAATTCCTTCTCAATACCACGCTGGCTTTTTGAACTAACAACCAAGATAAGGATGAATGGGAGTGCTGCCTCATGCTCCGGCATTGTTACTCAGCCTTCTTTGATCCAGTGTTAACTAAGTCCAACTTGACTTGTTTTAACTTCCAGTTTATCCACACACTGGAAGGTCAGAGGGACTTCTCTGCCCGGGAGAAGGTTTACTTTGCGTCTCTGCTGACCGTTGCTCTTCACGGAAAGCTGGAATACTACACGGACATCTTGAGGACTCTACTGTTGGAGCTCATGGCCCAGTATGTGGCTAAAAACCCCAAACTCATGCTCAGAAGGTGCGTCTCCTGGTTACAAATCAAGAAGAAACCAAAGATTTTTTTAATCTAATTTCCCCTTCAATTCTTTTAAATTCGTCCTTTTTATTTACTCGTCCACTAGTGATAATGATTTGTTCTTTCACAGCCCTTTAAAATTTTGAAGACCTCTATCAGGTCACCCCTTAACCTTTAGAGTCCTGTAGCGTATTGGATAGAGCATTCGCCTCTCAAGCGAGAGGACCTGGGTTCGATTCCCGGGCCAGGGCGAAACCTTAGGGCAAATTTCCTTACTCCGCGCGCCTCTGTTTTCCTAGCAATATTTCGCTTGTTAGTTGCTTGGCAGATCACTTTCCTGGGGGTAATAATCCCTCCCAAAAAATAATAACAATAATAAATAAATAATAATTTGGTCACTCAATTTCACAACTGTTTGTGAGACACTGCTGTGCCAGTCGACTGCTGCATTTCGACTACAAGTCAATTCACTTTACAGTATATTCTGTGAAGCGCTTTGAGACGTCTAGAAGATGTGAAAAGCGCTACATCAAATGCAAGGATGATTTTTATTATTATTAATCTCCTCAGACAGGATGGAGAAAACCCTAATTTCTCAAGTCTAACCAAATCTCTTCATACATCTGCATATTAACCACTCATTCCTCATAATACTTTACATCTTTCTCTTTGTTGTGATACAATTTGCAATGCATTTATACATAGCGCCTTTCACTTCAGGATGAAGTGATGGGGGGGGAAGTAAATGAAATAGAAATGTAAATTTTCTTTTATTTAAAAAAAAGCGGAAATAAAAATGAATGAAATTGCTGAATCTCCTTTTCTTTCCCGTATTTTTGCTTCTCAGATCAGAAACCGTTGTGGAGAGAATGCTTTCCAACTGGATGTCCATCTGTCTGTACCAGTTTCTAAAGGTACCTGGCAAACACACTGTTGCCCATTCATTACCCATAGAGGTTCAAATTCCCTCCGGGGGGAGGGCTTGGAGCTGAGCTGCTTCCCAAGGTTACGTGCTCGGCAACAGAATCGAGTCCACCTTCTGTGGCAGTCATCCAAAAATGATACATTTATTTCAGCCAGGCGGGTCCGCAGTTCCCCAGGGCACTGCTGATGACAGACCAGCCAACCCAGTTCATCAGCATGACTTACAGGGGCAGGGAATCCTCCCACTCAGCTCCTGTTAACCCTGCAAGCCAAAGCCATGACACACGAGGGCCGTCCTCGCTGGACAAGCAGTGTGATACTTGACAGGTAGAGCTCTCAATGGTAAACTGCAGTTTGGGCTGGTTGAACTTTAGCCGTACCCCAAACGCACACCCTGGGGTCCCCGAGTCTCTTCCTAACCTGCACCTAATACTCTCCAAAGGAGAGAGTGCACACTGTGTTCCAAACACGGGGACATTTCCATATGTAGTTGGCACACGTGAGGGTGGCATATACAAGTCAAACTCATTTGGTTTGGATACTCTTAAGCATGGTGATGGGTTTCTGCACGTGTCAGACACTCAAAAGAGTTTAAGATTGTCTCAAAAAGCTGAAGTGTGTATTTTTTTGGACAAATCTAGGATTCGGCTGGTGAACCACTTTACAGACTGTTTAAGGGGCTCAAGCACCAGGTAGAGAAAGGCCCAGTGGACGCAGAACTGAAAAAAGCCAAATACACCCTGAACGACACTGGACTCTTGGGAGATGATGTGGAGTATAACCCACTGGTGAGCCCCACACAACTTCATTCATGTATCAGAATCATCAACGGTTTACTAGAAAACGATTCAGAAGCTTTGAAGCCGAACTGCTGACTCTCCAATACCCTACCGTTGCCTCCCCTTGACTGGCTCTGGCCGGCCTCCTGCTTGTCACTCGTGCCCTCCGTTCCACCACGGGTGGCCGCACTTTCAACCAGTACCCCCAAAACTTTGGAACGTCTCCCTCAATCCCTCTGCTTTGCCCCTCCTTCCATATCTTCAGCTCGTGCCTGAAGACCTTCCTCTTCGGCTGTGCTAACCGTCACCTCCCCCTCCCCGGCTCAGCATCGTGCTCTGCCATTGCTCTCCCAGTCCTCTGGGATGCTACCCTGTGTGAGAGGCGCTGTATAAATGCTATTATAGTTGTTCATTATTTGCTGTTGTGATCCTTACCTACTGAATTAGTACTTTACATAATAACCTTGGAGCACGTTAATATTTGGGCGTGAACTGTACAGTTACAGTGGGGATGAAAAGTGTGATATTTTTGCAGCAAATTGGATGTGTAAAATCATCACATTGAATCTATTAAGAAACAGTGGAATTTTAGGCCATAGTTATCAACTGGTTTCAGGTCTAACATCATTTTCCCCCCTCCCCAAACTTCAGTGTAATATATTTATTGGTAGTTCGCCTACAAACTATACAGTCAATTCACTTTACAATATATTCTGCGAAGCATTTTGAGATGTCTCAACAACATGATAAGGCCTTGTATAAAAATGCAATGATTATTATTTTAATATTTACCCTTTAAGGTTTCCCTCACCACTGAGAACATTGTATTATTTGGGGCTCAAAATAGCATTATGGCTTAACCCTCCCGGGTCAATGGAATCAACACTCAAATTGCTCTGCCAAATGAGGTGGTAAAAGTAGAGCTCATTGTGGCTTTCAATGGGAAGTGGACAACTACACAAAAGAAAAGGACTTTGAAGAGATAATGAGATAAAGTAGGGCAATGGAATTGAATGGACAAATTGCTCTGAGAGCCTGTGCAGACTCAATGGGCTGAACAGCCTCTTTCTACGCTGATAATGTCTTTGATTATGAATAGTGTTTTTGGAGAGGGTGGGGGGGGAGAGACGTCTCAAAGAGCTTTACTGTAAAGTGAATTGACTGTGTATTTTGTGGGTGAAACAAATTTAAAGAATTAGCATGTTGAATCCCTTTAGGAAATGTCGCATTTTTCTCCTTCCAACATTGAAACTATAGTCATCTTGACTTGGGAACATTCAAAGCACCAAAAGTGAGGCAGACAAGGCAATGAAACAGATGCTGCTATTTGTGGAAATGTGTGCGGCTAATAATAACAATAATAATCCTTGCATTTAACATAGCACCTTATCACGTCTTCGAGACATCTCAAAGCGTTTCACAGAAAATGCTGTAAAGCGAATTGACTGTATATTTTGTGGGCGAACCAATGATGTTGTGTACTTTTCATCTCTGGCAGATCGTAAATGTAACTATTCAAGGGGAGGCTGGAGAACCCACACCAGTAAAGGTACTGAACTGTGACAGCATCACTCAAGTCAAAGAGAAAATCCTCGACCAGGTCTACAGAAATGTTCCTTTTTCATTGAGGCCTAAACTGGACAGTGTTGTTCTGGGTGAGTCTGAGGCTGTTAACTGCTCTGATAAAAAGTGAAAGAGCGAGTGTCCAGTGTTGCAACTCAGCACTTTTTAAGGTTACAATTCTTCCTCTACATTTTAAGATTAACCTTGGAGTAACATTTGAGTGCATTCAACTGAACCCCAAACCAGCTCCATCACTTCCCTTTTCTGCTTCGGGTCTATTGACCCGGTTGACTAAAAGCTGTGTTTTAACTGCAAAAGGGATTGTTTCTTCTCTAGTGTGTTGAGAACAATACACAAGACTTTTGGTTGCTCTCAGCTCCACTTTAAAGGCATGGTTCATTGGGGCCTTACAATGATACAATAGCCCTGGGTTCTTAGTTTGAAGTAAACCAGTTAGGAGGAGAATGCATCAATGGAAATGAGTGAAACGCGCATTAAAACAGATAAAAGCACTAGAGTTATAAAAGCAGGTAATAAAGGATAATCGGGTTAGCAATAAAATGAGCTGTCATAGTACGAGAGGGAGGACCTTCGGAACATCAAATGGTTCTTTCTTATGTTCTTCTGAATCACATTATAACACAGTATAATTTTTACAGTGTCCTAAAGTGAGCAGGGTGAAGCCTTGCGGCTTTGCATGTTACATATTAGGAGTTCAGGGCGTGTGTGTGTGTGTTGGGTGAGAACAAGATCAGACTTAGTTGTGGCAAACCCAAATGATGAGTAACCTTCCAGCACCAAGAATGGGCACTTAGATAAGATATTAGATAAGGGAAGGCGGTTTGTGCATCTAGAACTGAAGCCCACAAGAGTCGGTGGCATCAGGAGAGGAAGGGAATACGGACTCTGATGTGCCCTCACAGGAGGTAGAAAAGATGAGAGACTACAATTAGTCCTTGTGGTTCGGCAGCTCGTGTCTAAATGATGAGAGGAGGACGTTGACGTGTTTGGATTTACTCCACAGAATGGCGTCCAGGCTCCACTGGTCAGATCCTCTCGGATCTGGATGTCACCTCGGAGCGAGAAGGAAAATGGAGGCGTTTAAACACACTGAAGCACTATAACGTGAGTGTATCCGTCTACTGCTCTGTTTTATTTCGTGCATCAGAAACGGTAGCCGATTTGGACTTAGTGAGGGGGCCTTTCGTTTCACTGTTGATAAAATATTGACATTTATGGGGAGAAAGCATATTAAATCTCCTTCACCCGCTCCTCCCAACGACTGAGTTTCTAAATAAAGCCACTTGTCCAGTGTGAAACTGAATCCTGAATCCAGAAGGCCAAAGTTGGGAGTGCCCAGTCTGTGCTCGCTGTTAGATAATAATAATAATCCTTGCATTTGATAGAGTGCCTTATTGCGTCGTTGAGACGTCTCAAAGCGCTTCACAGAATATACTGTAAAGTGCAGTGACTGTGTATTTTGTGAGCGAAAACTTGTGAGATACATAAGGTGACGAAAGATAAGGTGACAACAGGGAGGTTGCAAATCTTCCTGTGCCTCCTGGCTAATTCCTGCTAGAAAGCATGTGAGTTGATATCATGTGAGGATAGAATCAATGTGGGCTCTGATTCTCGCATGATCTCATGGTCGAATTATCTGCTGATACTCCCAGCAAATGATGAGTGAGTCACTTGAGTGAGGTGCCAATAAGATGGTCTAAAACCCAGCCTGAGTTCAACACTGTCAGGATAAACCGAGGGGAAAATTGGGAGGGGAGAGAGATTAAAGAGGGAGACTGTTCGTCTGACTGGGGAGAGCGTGCAATAGAACATCTTCAATACATTGATTTGCCCTGGTCATGCTCTTTACAGCACAATGAGGCAATGCAAATCAAATTACTTTCTCTGTCTATTGCCAAGCAAATTAAAAGGGCTTACAGGGACAGTGTGCTGTTAAATAATATGGTCCTACGTATCCTCTGGGTAAAGCACAGTAAACCTCTTAACTTGATCAGCCTCAACAATGTGGAGCTTCATTAATCAACTTACAGGACAGAAATTATTGGATCTCCATATTCTGCTGGGAGCTGGTCTCCTGGACGCAAAAGGCTTTTATTAAACGGAAAGAAAAGAACAAATCCTAGTAAATTTGCTTGCCACGTTTTCTAGACTTCACTCCAACCTGTCGAATTGAATGATGAGCTAAGTTATATTGCGAGTTTCAACTTACACAGAAAGACTTGGGTGATGTACATGGCACTTAGCTTTGTATGGGATACTTATAACAAGTGTATCCCTTGACCCTTACGGTATTCTCAGGTCCAAAGAATTTGTTTTTAGTCAACCAGGTGGATGTCTGACAAATGCAGAAACCCAAGGATTGGGGACCCCAGAGCGTGCGTTGGGCGTAACTGCTGGAGTCTAACCAGCTAAAACAGCATAGAAATGGCAATCATCCGAGGGCAAATAAAGTCTAGGAGAGAAAATAAGTAAGAGGCACATTACCATCAGTCCAGGGCGTTTAAAAATTAAAGAAGAAAGAAAGCACTTGCATTTTTATGCCTCTTTTATCGCATTGAAATGTTTCAAAGCACGTCACAGGTAATTAAGTGTCGTGAATGTTTCAAAGCAAAGCTGTTTTTAAAAGGTTTTATGTGATGGAGACGGAGGTCACCTTATCAATGTTGATGCCACGTGGCTTGCAAACCTCTTCACGATTTAGTGTCACGAGTAGGGCAGCATAATCAAATCCACGGCTCTTACACTGCACTATAAACAGAGACTGAACCTGAAAGTAGTCTTGGATCACTGCCAGCTTTGGAGAATAAATAGGGTTTGACCTTAAATTACTTTACAACACAGCTGCAGTGTCTTGAATCTTTTTTTTGAATAAATAGCTATTAAAAGAAGTTGTCACTAGTTTTAATAATTGAAACCAATTCTTCAGAACAAGAATGAGATTGACCTGCGTGACTAATGCAGCTACAATACATTAACACAAGATACAAGGCAGTACTTTCCTTCACGTGTCATTAAAAAAAAACCACGACTGGTTTGCGGGACACTGCTTTGCGCACAATTGGCTGCCGCGTTTCACCCACAAAATGTACAGTCAATTCACTTTACAGTGTATGCTGTGAAGCGGTTTGAGACGTCTCAACAACCTGATAAGGTGCTATATCAAATGCAAGGATTATTACCATTATTAGTATTATTACAGTAGGGTGATTCTATGAATGCGGGACTAGGCTGACATGTACTCCGCATGAAGGGCACTGTATAAATGAAAATTCTTGTTGTTGTTCTCTGCTGACAGCACTGCAGAATCTCAATGGTACATGTCGCTGCTTGTTTTTCCTCCCCAATCAACCAGCTGGAAGGTGGTGTCAGTTCCCTGACAATAGTTGCCTAGCATTCGCATTCAGCTGCTGACACAATGAAAACAATTCAATTTCCAGCCTCCAGGACGAGAAGCAACACACTGAGTGTTTTTGTTCCTCATGCTTAACGTCTGATGTCATTGAACGCTTTTAGTTCCAGGCACTCCTATTTTTGGCATCCGTCACTATGCCCCCCTACCTCTGGAACTCCCTGCCTTTATCCCGCCACCTCACCTCCTCTCTTTCCATCTAATTCTATATAATAATCCTTGCATTTGATATAGCGCCTCATCACGGCATTGAGACGTCTTAAAGGGGTTCACAGGATATACTGTAAAGTGGTTTGGCTGTGTATGTTTGGGCAAAATACTGTTTGAGTGAGTTTGAGTTTCTCTCCATCTTAAAATCAACCTCTTCGATCACTCCTATGGTCACCTTTCTCTTCCTCCTTGCTTGGCCCCAACCTTGCCACTATGAAGTACTCTTAACATTACTCCACGTTGAGGGCACTGTATAAATTCATGTTGCTGTTAGCTGCTCCACTCCCAAACTACACACCACATGTTGCACGTTTGCCAGTTGACATACGTACCATTGCATACAGATGCCAGAGAGGTGCAATGCTTTGCCTATTATTAGAAGAGGGAATTGGATAGGTACTTGAAAAGGAAACATTTGCAGGGCTATGGGTTAAGAGTGCGGGAGTGGGACTAATTGGATAGCTCTTTCAAAGAGCCGGCAGAGGCACGTTGGGCCGAATGGCCTCCTTCTGTGCTGTAGGATTCTATGATTCTATTCTATGAAGAGTTAGGTTGAAATCGGGGAGAGGTAAAGCATTCTGAGGCAATTTTGTGCGATCAGAATCCAAGAGAAGTGTAGTTTCATTCTCTCTTGCGACTCTTGACATGATCATTGTCAGCGCAGACAGAGGCCATGTCAAATATATGAAGACCATTCTGATACTAAACGCAGCATACGTCTAGTAGCATTCCAATACCTCAGGTCTTTAATTCAGGTTTGTGTTACGGAGGGACCTGCCATTCTGATGATGAGTATCCAACAATCAGTTAAACAAACAGGTTTTCAGAGATTAAACCATGAGTAACAAGTCTGACTCGGGCTCGAGAGCAGATTGTTTGAGATTGCTTGGGTGCTGCTTAATCACTGAATAAGCTGAGCAATTGGAGAGATTGTTGTCGGATAAACTGCAGTTGACAGATAATGACAGATAACTCTTCTTATGTTCTTACAGGTCCGGGATTACTCATCCCTCATCTTAGTCAAGTCGTCACATTCTCAGCAGCCAGATGACCACCAGCAGATTATCTACGGAGAAAGTTAGTAACAACTTGTTGCTGTCTGCTAACCAGTGCAGAGGACAGGCTGGGTGCTAACCAACAGCAACAACTTATATTTACACAGCGCCTTTCATGTCGGGAGGACGTCCCAAAGCGCTGGACATTCAGGGATTCGGATCTGAGCTGGGGGTTGAGATCTGGAGGAGTGAAGGGCAGGGAGGGTCGGAGTAGGAGGGTGACCCAAGGCGTGGTCGAAGATGAGGGTCTTGAAGGAGACAAGGGAGGGGGCTAAGCAAAGGGACTGTGGGATGGAGTTCCAAAGGGTGTGGGCAGAGAGGCTGAGGGCCAGACCACCAATGGTGGGGCAGGCCGGACAGGGGACATGGAGCAGGTCGGAGCCCCGAAGCTGAAGGAGCGGACAGGTCTATATGGAGATAGACTGTATTGGGAGATAAACCAATGCAGAGGGGAGACTGTATGCTAACCAACTCAGAATAGAGGCAGTGGATAAAGTCTCGATACGGTTTAGCAAAGCAAGGAGCTCACAAACGTGCTGGAACGAGTATTCTTTTTATTTGTTTGTTACAGAAAGTGGGCTTTTAGAAGAAGACAACAAGCGATGGCATTTGGTCCGGCCGATGGACGAGGTGGATGAGGGCAAGTCGAAGAGAGGCAGCGTGAAAGAAAAAGAGAGGACGAAAGCCATCACCGAAATCTACTTGACGAGGCTTCTGTCTGTAAAGGTAAGGTTCCCTCCCAAAGCCATTGCTTACAAGTGAATCATATGCAAGCGGAGCAGATGCAATGATCTTAACAACAACAATAATAATCCTTTTGAGGTTGCACCTTTCACGTCGGCCAGACAAGTCAAAGTGCTTCGCAGGATATACTGTAAAGCAGAGTGACTGTATTTTTGAGGGCAAACGTCGCAGCCAATTTGCGCCCGGCAATGTCCCACAAACAGCCATGAAGTGATATGTAAAATAGGAGTATTCGGCCCGTTGACTTTATTCTGCCATGTTATTAGATCACAGCAGATCATTTAATCCCTTGATTTTTCTCCATATATCTCCTTAATCCCCTTGCTTTCCAAATGTATATTGTATATGTGCATCCATGACTGTTTGTGGGACACTGCTGTGCGCAATTGGCTGACGCATTTCGCCCACAAAATACAGTCAATCTACTTTGCAATATATTCTGTGAAGCGTTTTGAGATGTCTCATTGACGTGATAAGGCGCGATATCAAATGCGAGGATTATTAATATCTCTCCTATCTCGTCTCAACTGATTCTATATATCCATGGTCTAATTAAGGAGGGGAGCTACAAGGTTAGTCATAACTTCTGTGCACTTATGCAACATGATTTTGCAGTTGAGAGATCTCACTGGGGGGGTGGTGGCACAGCTCATTGTGGCTGTTGGTTTCAAGTCCTTACATTTCATGGTCGAAATCCTTGTCTGATTCCAGGGAATCATCACCTCTCTCTGCTTGCCAGAAAGACGAGTCTGTACAAAATCTATCTTAATTCCTCAACAAACAGAGTATAACTTATTACTGTCAAAGATGGAAACGTTCCAGTGGTCGAGCGTCCACATGCCTCCCCTTAGCAAGCGCTGGATAGTGCGTGCTCAGGCGATGACGTGTGCAATGCCGCCTCCTGTATTGTTGTCTCTGTGTTATAGCACAGGAGTGAAACATGCTCAGCCTGGCTCAGTCAGCAGCACTCTCACCTCTGAGTCAGAAGTTGTGGCTTCAAGCCCCAAGTCGGGAGTTTGAACTCCCATCTTGGCCGGCACTCCATTACAGTGCTGGGTGGAGTTCTGTAATGTCCATACTTCGGACGAGACGTTAAAACCGAGGTTGGGTCTGCCTGAGAGATGTTAAAGACCCTGTGTTATAGGATCACAGTTTGAGAAAAGACGAGGGAGATTCTTCCAACCAATTCGTCATTCACTCCATGGCTAGTTGTGGGAGATTGCTGTGCGCAAATGGCTGCCGCATTTCGCCTACAAAATACACTTAACAGTGAATCCTGGGAAGCATTTTGAGATATCCTTCTGATGTCAAATACAACGGGTTATGGTTATTATTAGTATACTCGGTGCTTCGAGTATAAAATCAATCCTTTAAGATCGTTTATATAATGGCCTCTTATTATGCTGTGTACTTCATTCTTGACCTTTCCAACACTCGGTCAACAGTTCCCAACTACAGCGTCTCCAGGGATTTTGTTGACGGCTCAGAGTGTGAAGTTTTATATGGTTTCAAGTAGAGCAAACTGTTCGTTTTCATGGACACCCTTAGAGTAGTGGTTAGAGCACTTGCCTTGTAAGCGAGAGGACCCAGGTTTGATTACCAGGCAGAGCAAAACATTAGACAAGTATCCTTACTCCACACGCCTCTGTTTACCTAGCAGTAAGTAGGAGCCCGGTTGTTAGTCGATTGGCAGATCGCTTTCCGGGGGTAATAATACCTCTTTCCCCCCCCCCCCCAACTTAAATAAATTGGTCACTCAACCACGACTATTTATTGGACATTGCTGTGTACAATTGTCTAGCGTGGTTCGCCCACAAAACATACAATCAATTCACTGTACAATACAGTCTGTGAAGCGCTTTGAGACGCTGGACGACGTGATAAAGTGCTATTTCAAATTCAAGGATATTATCATCATTATTAATCTTATTGTTACAATATCTCCACGTGTGGCTGCCATGAATCGGGGGGGGGGGGGGGTGTCCGCTGTGAGCTTGGGGAGTGATGTGTATGCCTGACGCAGAGCTTGAACGCAGCGTTGTTCCACTTTCAATCTTGGTTGGGCTGTGGGCATTTTATCTTGATTTTACAAAGCCAGGACCTTAACAGCTTTTGATTTTTTCATCACAATCTGAAACAGGGTACGCTGCAGCAATTTGTAGATAATTTCTTCCAAAGTGTTCTGAGCACGAATCAGGACATCACCCCAGCTGTGAAGTACTTCTTTGACTTCCTGGATGAGCAGGCGCATAAACACGATATAGTAGACGATGAAACCATTCACATCTGGAAAACGAACAGGTAGGAAGGACGGGCCTTGTTTTTATATTTTTCTGAATATATATATATATACATGTATATTTTTAATTTTATATTTTTTTGTGTATGCCTGCCGTGTGATCACCTTATCAGAACAGAGGCAATCCACCTAATAAGTAAGCTGACTATTTTCTGGTCTGGTTCGCTCCTCTCCTAAAGGTACTGAGGTGAGGCTCCATAGGCACTGGCTGACCTCTCGTATCTCACCCAAGTACTAACTGCTCATGTGGAAACACAGACAAGGTCTGTCCGCAGGCCTTTCAACAGAGGGAGGAAGTGGGATGGAGTTGATTCACATTCAAGCCTTATCCTGTCCTCGTATGACATCCAAGTGCACGCACCTTGCACCAATAATGATCAGGAGATTCCATACTGGCTGTGTGGATCCCCTTCCGAGACAGAGCGGTAGCACTCTCACCTCTTGAGTCAGAAGGTTGTGGGTTCAAGCCCCCATGTTAGGACTTTGAACTTACAGTGTAGGCTGTCACTCCAGTGTGATATTGGGGGTGTCAATGATCTGCAAACCATATTAAATGATAGCTCCACAAACTACAACTGATTCAGAACTTTACCAGCCGTATTGTCACCCACACTAAACTCCGTACCCCCATCATACCAGTCCTCGCCAGGCTCCCACTGGCTCCCCATCACAGAACGGATCGATTTCAGGATCCTCACTCTTGTCTACAAATTCCTTCACGCCCTGGCACCTTCCTACCTTTCTGACCCCTGCTCTCCCCACTCTACTACCCACTGCCTCAGCTCAGCCGGGTCTGGCCTCCTGCTTATCCCTCATCGTCTCCGCTCCACCATCGGCGACCGTACCATCAGCCAGTACGCCCCTATGGAACTCTCCCCGCATTCCCTCCTCCTTGCCCCCTTTCTTGCCCTCAATCATATCACAACTGAAGACCTTCCTCTTCGATCGTGCTCACCGTCACCTCACCTCTTCCCCCCAACTCAGGGTCAGTGTACGCCCACCACTGTTAAGTGCTCCGAGACTCTGCCCCGTGTGAAGACCGCTAGATAAATACAAGCTGTTGTTGTTAAATGTATGGATTTAGTGATCATTGCATTGTCTGCTCCACAATATCTGTTACTGAGAGATCTGCTGGTTCTGTTTTGCAGTTTGACGCTCAGGTTCTGGGTCAACATACTGAAAAATCCACATTTCATATTCGACGTGAAAGTCAATGAAGTGGTGGACGCCTCGTTATCTGTGATTGCACAAACCTTCATGGACGCATGTACAAAGTCAGAACACAAGCTGAGCAGAGTGAGTATCACAAGGTGGACATCGTAATCTCTAAATCCGACGGCTTCAAGATATATTTTTAACACACGACTTGTTTGTGGGACACTTCTGTGGGCAATTGGCTCTTGTGTTTCACCCACAAAATATACAGTCAATTCACTTCGCAGCATATTTCTGGGAAGCACTTTAAGAGGTCTCATCTCAATAATTATTTCATATATAACGCTATATCAAATGCAAGGATTATTATTAATCATTCACAAGACTGGTTTGGATGAAGAAGGCCCTTCAGCAAGCCAATCACATCCTTCCATAATTCCCATCCCACCGTTCTCCCAGCACAGAATCAATCTGATTTTTAAATGAGTCCATCCTGACCTCAAACAACCTTCCTAGTAATTCTGGGTAAAGAAATACTTCCAAGTGTCTGACCTGAAATTGCTCAATGTCATCTTATTCTACTGTCTTAAGCGCACCAGAAGGTATTGTACTGGATTTCCTTTCTCAGTCCTATTTAAAATCTTCTATACCTCCATAAGATCCCCTCTTGAGTCATCCCCTTTCAAGACTGATTGAGTAAGAGTGTTGACTTTTGTTCTTTCAAAAGCACTGAATAGTTCAGACAGCTATGAACTGCCATGCAACTACCAAATACTTGAGCAACGACCATTATCCTCACTTTGTATCGTTGAGCCATGCAGACACAAGATCGTGTGTTATACTTTGGGTCTGTGCTGAATTAGCTGCCCTCAAACAGGAACAGCAGAAAGGGTGCTGCAATCGTCCTGGCACAGAGAGGGGGAAATCTGCCAGCCTTTCTGATTCCTGTCCAGCAATCCCAGCAGGAATCACGCGTGTCTATGTGTGTATGGTTATTGGGTGCCTGACTGTGATACCTCTCACAAGGCGAATGTCAACATTCACCAACTAGGCTCGTAAATAGAGAAAGACCACTTGGGTATGTCCTAGAAAACTATATCACCCGTAGAACAATATCCCAGTACAAGTGAGCACATTCAGGAGTAAACGGGTGGTGGGTGGTGGAATTGGCAAAATAATCCACACTGCTGTACTACAACAACAACTTGCATCTATGTAGTTCCCTTCACGCTGGAGGGCATCTCGGAGCGCTTGTGTAGGACTAATGGTAACAATTTAACAGGGTTTTGTTGTTTCAAGTAATAAAATGAATCCTCCTGTATTTTTTTAGGACTCACCGAGCAACAAGTTACTTTATGCACGAGAGATTTCAACGTACAAGAAAATGGTAGATGAGTAAGTGGAAATAAATCTGATGCATCTATCCCAACGGGCTTGAACCAATTAGACTAGCTTTAATGTTCAGTGGGTTAGTACATTCAACTCCAGGGCCCATTGGACTTTCAACTAAAAGACTGCAGTCCTAGACCTGTCTCACTTGATCTGCCAGGTCTATTTTTCCTTGAAGACGACTGCTGAATTCGCCATAGCCATCTACAGTAGTCAGGGAGCTTCCTGGAGGATTCCCGCAGTCTCTCTTGGATGCTAATCTGAAAACCCAACTTGGAAGAGAAAATAGAGGAGGGAGAAAGAATAGGTTGAATGAACAAAGCTGTATATTAATCCATATCAAAAGCTCCCTCCAATGACTCAGTAACTACCTGAGCCATACAGAATAAGATGTCTCCAGATTCGATTCCCAGTTAGTGCTGAGTTAGTTAATCTCACCTAGGGTGGCAATAGGGCACTGAAATAGGTCTCAGTTGTTAGGGAAGGAAGTGAGGATCATCTTGAAACTCAAGGAGTTGTTGAGGATAGTTTGTATATAGGAAAGGATCTTATAGTTCAATAGCCTATATTTTCCCAGTAATATTGGATCTAACTTGCAGTGGTTCATTAAGAAATAGGCAGATGTGGAATTTCTCAAATGATGAATGTTCTTCAGCATTTTCGGTTTTTGAGAAAGTTGATAATTACACATTTCTTATGATGGAAATACCGCAGATTAGGAACGTATTACCTCAGTCAGCCTGGGTTGGTTATTCACCAATAGAATTTTACTGCTCTGTCTGGGCTACTCAAAGTGCAGAGAACATTAACAGATTAACAGAACAATGATGTGGATTTTGCCTGAAGCCTGTGTGTTAAATTGTTCTGAGAGATTTCATCTCTGTTTGTTTTAACAGCTATTACAAGGGTATTCGACAGATGGTACAGGTCAGTGACCAGGATATGAACACACACCTAGCGGAGGTCTCGAGGGTGAGTTGAATCCATTTACTCCCTGATGTTCTGTCTTGTCTTGAATTTGGGTTAAGTGGTGTTATCCCGGGCTAGTTAGATTGTAAGATATTGCACTTAAACTAAAGAAGCACTAAAAACGTACCTTTATTTAAAGATAGGTCTAATCTCCATCATATAAAGTTTGGAGCCAAGTTACTGTTCTGTATTTGCGTTACTCTGTGCAGTGCTTTCACACACTAAAGTGTTGTGTTTTTTTACCTTTGTAAATGAGCAAAGACTGTGATTTTACTTTAGTGCCACAGTCCACTAGTTTAATTTAAGAAAGAATCTACCTTTCTAACGGTTGTGTGTTCTGTTCCAGGCTCACACAGACAAACTGAACACAGTAGTGGCATTGCATCAGTTATACCAGTACACAAACAAATACTACGATGCGGTGAGTTCTTTTGTATCCCTTTCAGCTTTTGACGATACAGTTGGTCTTCCAGTCTGGTTTAGTCGACAGCTCTCTCGCTTCTGGCTCAGAAACTTAAGGGTTCAAAGGCCTACAGCGAGCTTGAACCTTGCACTGGAGAGTCATGTCATGGCTAACTCCAGCACAGGACTGGAAGAGGGTTGTGTATCATCATTCATGTCTTTCGGTTGAGACATGAAACTGAGGTCCCATCCAGATGAACAACAACAAGATTACATTTGTAAAGCGCCTTTCACGTCGGGAGGACGTCCCAAGGCGCTGGACAGTGTACAGCATTTCAGACCCGAGCTGGGGTCAGGGGGTGAGAAGGGAGAGGAGGGGAAGGGGGGGGTGGCCGATGGCATGGTCGAAGAGGAGGGTTTTGAGGCGGGATTTGAAGGAGGCTAAGGAGGGGGCGAAGCGGATTGACTGGGGGATGGAATTCCAGGGGTTGGGGGCAGAGTGGCTGAAGGCTCTCCCTCCAATGGTGGATTTCAACAATGGATCTCACCGCACTATTCGAAGAGTTCTGACCATTGATCCTCCAGATTTAAGTTGGTCATTCACCTCATGGCTGCTTTGTGGCTCAAATGGCCAGCTACAAAGTCAGTCACAGCACTTGAACGTAATCAACTGTGAAGCACCGAGGCCATTCAGCCCCTCAAGCCTGTTCCGCCATTCTATTAGATCATGGCTGACCTGCACCTCAACTCCATTTACCCGCCTTTGCCCCGTATCCCTTGATACCTTTACCTAACAAAAATCTGATCAACCTCGGTCTTGAAAATTTCAGTTGAGCAAGTGTTTAACGTGCCGCGTCACACAAAGCACCGATAATAAAAATAGTAATAATCCTTGCATTTGATAAGAGCACCTTAACATGTCGTTGAGACGTCTCAAAGCTCTTCACAGAACATACCGTCTAGTGAATTTGACTGCATATTTCGCGGGCAAAATATCTAAATATGAATCCCAAGACTTTCTCAGCTCTGTTAACACCACAATATTTATTTCCTTTGGCTCCACAGATAATAAACGCATTAGAAGAGGACCAGGTTTCACAGAAGATGCAACTTTCCTTCCGCCTGCAACAGATAGCGGCCGCTCTTGAGAATAAAGTGACGGACCTTTGACCCTTACACAGTCGCGCTCTTGTAATGGAAGCTCAGATGTTAAATTTTATTCCCTAGAAGAGAAAATAGTATTATTATCATTTTTATTATACTGATCGCTTCTGCAGCCCTTCATGATTTCAGCTTTTGAATTCATTTGTTTTTTTTGTAAATTGACTAATATTCTATAATGTATTATAAACTTGGTCGATAAAAATCTTTGGACAGTCCCATCGAGTTTTTTTTAAAAAAATGTAAACAAAGCGAGGAGCTGAAAGGAGACAGTCTGTGCTTTTAAATTTTATATTCAAAGAATATAAGTTATTCTTGGGGGAGGGGGGATGAGGAAAAACTTTTACAATTTGACCTGCAAATGTACTAAAGTCACTTGTTTTAGTGGATAGGATTTTTGTACAGTTTAGTTTATATTGTCTTCTAATCCAGTCATTGTTAATAGCCTGATTTTTCTGAAAGAAAACTCGTTAACAGCAAACACTACTGCCATTTATATTCTCTTTGCACTCTGATAAAATGTGTAGAAAATTGTTATCCGATGGAAAATGGCAGATACTTGGTACTAAACTGGATGTCTTTGCTCAAAATCGATAGATAAAATAAGGTACACACTTTGGAAAACTCGTGACAGCGATTTGATTGCAGTCGAGGGGAGTGGGGGAAACTCGTTCCTCAATTTAATGTAATACAGACTGAGTAGAGAATGCCTGTAAATTTGTGTTCAAACTACATTTTAGAGGATTTTTTACAAGCGTAGATAGCAACTACTGAAATGTCTTGATATTTTTGATATAATTTGGGAGATGGTTATGGCAAAATAAATTCAGCTTTTTATTTATTCTTTTCTTGTGAATTAAAGTGTAATTCCTTTACAAAAAGAGACCCTTCTCCAACAATAGTGGTGTGATGACTTTATATTGCCCGGAATTTATATTAGCCGTCAAATGGGCTCCAGTCCCAGTCTAGACTTGCATCTACTTGATATAAAGTTTGAAATTCCTATTTTTATTTGCACAAAGCAGACATCAGATGTGTATTAGCTTTCACGGACATCTAATGCCTATTTTGATATCACTCCAAGGTATCACTACTTATGGTGCATGACTGACAAGAGTTTCACACTTACCTTTTATAATTGTGGTAAAGTAAGGTAAACAGGATCTCCTTGGAGCTGATGGCTCCAGAGTCATGTCAGAATCAAGCCAACCCTTTCAAGTGTCCTCGAGAGTCTGATTTCTGAGCCAGGCGTATCCACTGTCCTCCAAGGGCAATGCTAATGACAGACCTGCCAGACTGACCCGTCGGTAGGACTTTGAAGGACAAATCAGTCACTGGGAGAAGGTATTCTTCCCATTCAACTCCAATTAACTCTGCCACCAAAGCCCTAATAGGGAGGGTGGTCCTGGCTGGACAAGTAATGGGAAAGATTGCCAGGCAATGCTTCCAATGGAAAGCTATGCGTTTTTAGCTGGATAAGCTGCGGCAATTACCCCCAACACACACACTGGGGTTCCCCAAGCTTTGTCTCGCACCGTCCTTCATCTAAAACTTTTAAGAAAGTGGGGGTGAATCCCTCTGGGGCAAGAGAGTGTGCGCATTCCATTGCAGAACAGAATTTTCCATGTGTAAGTGGCGTACTCATGTGGAACACTGTCCGATTTTGATACACTTAAGCCTGGTGATGGGTTTCCACATGTGTCAGCACTCGCCGGATCAAAAAGGGAAAGATCTGGCTTCAAAGAACTTCTCTGCGTGTATTTTCTAAAACAAATTTTTATCCAATTTTAAACGGTTCGACACTGAGGGAGCGCTGCATTTGCTAAGGTTTCGCCCTTTAGCCGTGTGCATGTTCTGATGGGTTAGGTCACGGAGAAATAATAATAATAATCCTTGCATTTGATATAGCACCTTATCACGTCATTGAGATTTGAGGCGAAACACACCCACAAAATACATAGTATAACGTCCAATGCTTCTCAAAGACTGAACATGGGAGGAGGGTGTGGGTGACCATAGCGCAGTCGAAGAGGTAGGTTTTTAGAGGGGATTAAAAGACTGACAGCGGGAGTGAGAGGGAGGGCTAAAAGGAGGATTTCCAGAGATTGGGTCCATGGTTGCTGAAGACTGGGCTACTGATAGTGGTGTGGAGGAGATGGTGGAATGAACAGCAGTCCCGAGTTAGCCAAGCCGAAGAGGCGTGAGGAACAGAAGACTGAGGTAGGAGGAAGATCACAGAGACGGGAAGGTGCTGGACGTGAAGAGATTGGTAGGTGAGAGTGAGAACCACCAGACATTTAGTTGGGCTATGATACAAAATTCCACCAACCACCTCCTCACCCACACCAAGTGCCGTATGCCCATCACTCCAGTCCTCGCCAGGCTCCATTGGCTGCATTTTCCCCACAAAATATACAGTCAATTCACTTTACAGTATAATCTGCGCAACTGTAATGTGGTATAATCATAGCAGTGTCATCTGCATTACTACACTTTATAGCATAAAGCTGAATCTCTAACCATCTCTTACTGTTACTTCCTCTTTCAGCTTCAGGACATTACAGTACAAACTTAACTTTATTAAGGGAAAGTTTAAAAATAAGTATTGAAAGTATTTAGCCTTCCAGTATTAACTTTATGTATCGATTTTTTTGTTTGTCCCTATAAATCTGCATTACGCCACTGTCTGTTATCACTCTTTCACATAAGCTAAACTGCTTCATTTCACACAAGCTTATAACAAAATTACTTAAAGTCAATAAGAGTTATGACTGCAGTCTACAATAAAGAGTGCAACATATTCTCTGGAACCACAGATAATGGGCTTTGGAATTGAATAATTCTTGTTTTATTTATTCCTGCCATGCATTTGGAATATTATGTGCAGATCTGGTCACTACAAGAATGATATTGTGGCAATGTGGAGAGTGTAGAATAGGTTTATTAGGAGTAAGCAGGGATATCAGGAAAGACTGGACAAATTAAAGCCATCAGACGATTGAGAAGGGATCTGATGAAATGTTTATAATTATAAACAGGTTCAATAAGGTGGACATAAATAGGTTTTTTTTCCACTTGTTGGTGAGTCCATAGCATCCGGGGGGGGGGGGGGGGGGGGGAATAAATATAAGATAAGTCACTAATATCTAAAAGCAGTAAGTAGGAACCAGGTTGTTTGTGGGACACTGCTGTAAGATGAAACCAGATCCAGAAAATAGAATGGTGAGTTGCCTACTGGGTGCACATGTTGAGGATCTGACAACCCGCGTTGACCATATGCTACAGGAAGCAGATGAGGAATCAACTGTAATTGTCCATGTGAGAAGAAATAACATAGATAGAGGTAGACCAGAGGTCCTTCATGCTAAATTTAGAGCATAAGGAAGGAAGCTAAAGGGAAAGACTTCAAGCGTAGTATTTTCCGAAATACTACTCATACCACATGCTGGTGAGGAAAGACAGAGGGTAATTAGGCAGACCAATGCATGGCTAAGGCATTGGTGTAGGGAGTCAGGCTTTCATTTCCTCAAACAATGGGGCACCTTTTGGAATAGGGAGCATCTATACAGATGGGCTCCACCTAAACAAAAGCAGGGTGGAGGTGTTGGCAGGCAGGATAGATAGTTTAGTTAGGGAGTGTTTAGGCACAGGGGTGATTGCGGTCGGTGTAAGAGAGCACCCGAACCGATTAGGGAAAACCTTAAGGCATACCAGTGTAACAGGTCTAACTCCAAAGGTTGGTGAAAAAGAAACAGAAAATGTTTATAAAGTAAATGGGAAAGGCAAAAAAAAACTAAGCTGTACTGCCATTAATTAATTAATCACAGAGACGTGGTGGGATGAATCCAATCAATGGGATACACACCTGGAAGGTTATAAACTGTTTAGGAGGGACCATACTGGGAGAAGAGGAGGTGGTGTGGCACTATATATAATACCATTATTGAGACACAAGTGAGAGGGGATATAAAAAAAGGAAAGGGTAGATACAGAATCACTTTGGGTAGAATTAAAAGATGGTAACAGAGGTAAGCTATTACTAGGGGTCCTGCTGTAGAAGTCTTTCACGTGCGCTTGAGAAGTCTAGTCGAAGTGAGCCTTTGGCAGGCTTAAATATAGCAATGGGAGTGGAAGACCTATGGAGTTCCTTCAAGGAGCTGATTATGAAGGCAATGGAACAATTTGTACCCATGCAAAGTACAGGTACCAAGCTCAAAGACACTCCTGGCTAATTGGATGGGGCTACAAAGCAAATCAAAGCAAATCAAATTGTGGAGTCCTGTAGATCAGTGGTTAGAGCACTCGCTTTCCAAGTGAGAGACCTGAGTTCAATTCCAGGCAGAGGGCGAAACCTTGGGCAAGTTTCCTTACTCCACACAGAGCCTAATAATAATCCCTCCAAAACAAAAACAATAATAAATTGGTCATTTTCAATCTACGACTGTTTGTGGGACATTGCTGTGCGCAATTGGCTGCCGCGTTTGCCCACAAATATACTGTCAATTCACTTTACAGTGTGTTCTGTGAAGCGCTTTGGGACGTCTTCCCGACGTGAAAAGCACTATATCAAATGCAAGGATTATTATTATTATTATTATAAAGAGTGGGGAAAAAAATATTTAAGGTCATAAAGGAAATGGCATGGAAATAAATCGAATTCAATACCAGAAAGCATGTCAGGACTGCAAAAAAGGCATCAGAATGGTAAAGAAAAGCTTTGAATCGATCACGGCAAGAGATGTGAAGGATAATAACAAAAAGGGTGTTTAGTTACATTAAGAGTAGAAGAAAAAACGAGCAATGGAATGGAGTCACTTAAGGTGGGTTCAGGAGAGAATGTGGCAAATAATGCTGCACAGGCTGCAATAGTGCTAAATAAGTTTTTTCCATCAGTCTTTAACAAGGAGGAGACAGGTAACCTATCTGATCTGGAAAGAGAACCTAGCGACGTCGCAGAGAAAAATTGTGACACTATTCATATCACTACCCGCATGGTTGTCAAACAGCTGTGTAAACTTAAGGTAATTAAATCCCAGAGGTCGGATAAATGACATCCGAAGATCCTCAAGGAACTAAGGGAGGAAGTCGCAGAAACCCTTCCACAAATCTTTCAAAAATCACAGAGTACTGGAGAGGTGCCGGGGGACTGGAGAAATTCAGATGTTACCCCTATTTTTAAGAAAGGTAACAAAAGTGACGCAGGAAACTACAGACCAGTAACTTTGCCGTCCATTGTGGGTAAAATTATGGAGACGCTTATTAAGGATAAAATCATGGCGATCTGGACAGAAGGAGGGAAGATCCTCACAATCTAATTTACTGGGGTTTTTTGACGGTGTGACAAGGGAGCTTGATAAGGGTAATGCTGCGGATGTTGTATATCTGGATTTCAGTAAGGCCTTTGATACAGTTCCTCTTGAGAGGCTGATACTATAATAATAATAATAATAACAATCCTTGCATTTGATATAGCGCTTTTCACGTCGGGAGGACGTCCCAAAGCGCTTCACAGAACACACTGTAAAGTGAATTGACTGTATATTTGTGGGCGAACGCGGCAGCCAATTGCGCACAGTAATGTCCCACAAACAGTCGTAGATTGAAAATGACCAATTTATTATTGTTTTTGGTTTTGGAGGATTATTAGGCTCTGTGTGGAGTAAGGAAACTTGCCCAAGGTTTCGCCCTCTGCCTGGAATTGAACTCAGGTCTCTCGCTTGTAAAGCGAGTGATCTAACCACTGAGCTACAGGACTCCACGATAAGACGTAGGAGTAGACGTAGGCCATTCGGCCCCTCGAGCCTGCCCCGCTATTTAATAAGATCATGGCTGATCTTCTAACTTAATTCCTATCCCCATATCTCTTAATCCCTCTGTCCTTTAGAAATCTATCAACCTCAGTCTTGAATACGTTCAAGGACTGAGCAGACTAAAAGTAAAGAAAGCGTGAATCAGTGGAGGTATATTCCAGAGTGTTGGTACAGGAAATGTCATCCGACTGGGAAAATGATACCAGTGGAGTTCCACAAGGGTCTGTTTTGGGATCTCTTTTGTTTACCATTTTTATAAATGATCTGGAACTAGGAGTCACAAACACAGTTGCTGAGTTTGCAAATGACACCAAGCTAATGAACGTGGTCGATTGCGAAGCGGAACAAATAGGTTACAGGAGGATTTGAGCACACTTGCGAATTGGGCAAATCGGTGGCAGATGAAATTCAATGTGGAGAAATGTAAAGTACTTCACAAGAGGACACAAATTCCTGGAAGGGGCTATTATTTGAACAGAAGGAAAA
Organism: Callorhinchus milii; assembly: GCF_018977255.1. Lineage (NCBI taxonomy): Eukaryota > Metazoa > Chordata > Chondrichthyes > Chimaeriformes > Callorhinchidae > Callorhinchus > Callorhinchus milii. Next base: position 63,280,916 of record NW_024704746.1, on the reverse strand, counting down.
TAATATGTATGAAAAATGAAAAGAACCCGGGGGTCCTGATTGACAATAAATTGAAGCTCTCCCAACAATGCTCTGCGGCAGTGAGTAGAGCAAACCAGATGTTGAGATGTATTAAAAGATCAATAGCAAAGCTGATATAGTGGGGTAATCCTGCCACTGTATAAATCATTGGTGACACCATACTTAGAGTCTAAAAAGGATATTGGAGAAATCGAGAAGGTACAGAGGAGGGCAACCAAAATAATTGAGGGAATGGAAGGACTGGACTATGAGGAGCAGCTAAGAAAATTGGGTACATTCACACTGGAAAAGAGAAGATTGAGAGGCGACGTAAGTGCTGCCTTTAAGTTTCTAAAGGGGGAAGACAGTATAGATCATGACAGACTGTTTCAACTTGTCCAGAATCGTAAAATCACGACACGGCCTGCGATTGAAGGGAAATAAAGAGATGAAGGAAGCCTGTGGTCCCAGAATACTGCCTGACTGAAATATTGCCTTTGAATTGTGGAGCTTACTGAGACCGATTGAACCTCTGACACTCAGCACAAAAGCACTGAATTAATCACAGGGTCCTTCTTACATGCTCCTTAAGTGGTTGTGGTTTCTCTGCATCAGTCAAGGCATTCATTGATCACTTTGCTGTGGTTATGGCTCTTGGTGAATGATTTACTTTTGCTACACTGTAGGTTTGTTACCAATACTTCCATGAGAGACTAGTTTGTCCAGATCATTAATCAGCCATCAGCGGATCTTGGGATTTATTATTGTGGCTTCCCTGGTGGTAGTGACTGGGGAGAATTTTTAAAAGATAAAATACCATTCTGCCCCACGACTGTTTGTGGGACGCTGCTGTGAGCAATTGGCTGCCGTGTTTCGCCCACAAAATATACAGTCGATTCACTTTACAGTATATTCTGTGAAGCACTTTGAGACGTCTCAACAATGTGATATCAAAGGCAAATATTATTATTATTATCCTTACCAATATTGTACTGGATAAGGTTTATTTGCTTAGTCAAAGGAAAATATCCTGCCTTAACGTGTCTAGTGTGGGCTGATCATTTTGAATGCTTTTCTTGCGCTCGGTCCATGCGTTGAGGGTCCCTTTGGGTTCCACTTATTTTTATGTGTTTTCTTTCACTCACGTTTTCTCCCTGGCCTGGACTGATAGGGAGGTGAAAGCAACCAGTGAGCTTCCAGCTGATCAAACATTAACATGAATTTCTTATGCATATTACAAGTGCGTCACCTCCCATTCAGTCTTTTCCAACAAACTCCCTACTGGTCTCCCTAGCTGCATCCCATTCACAAGCTGCAACTCATACAAAACTCCCTCCATCCCTACCCCTACCTGTACCAGACTAGACCTTTGCACATCCATCACCCCATTACTTGCCAGAATCCACCATCTCCCAGTGCATCGATTTCAAGATCTTCATACCTCCCACATTTACAAGTACATCCATATCCTGGCATCTCCTTATCTCTCTGATCTTATATCCTACTCCTCTGTTCAGCTAACTCCATCCTGCTATGCATCCCCCCTCCCCCCCACCACTCCTCAAACCTTCAATTCTACATATCTACCCCTCCGACTCGACTTTGTCTTTTAAATACCACCTCAAATCCTACTTGTTTGAATTTGTCTATGACCACACACCCATTCCCACCTCACTCCTCTCTCTTGCTCGGAATCGAACCAGCCTTGTAAAGTGCTCTGAGACCTGACGTTACATGAAAGGCACTATATAAATGCAAGTTGTTGTTGTTGAACTTATTTGCCAGTTTGTCTGTAGAGGGTATGGGGCGAAGAGTAGGGAATTGGGATTTGGGTGGATGGCTTCTTGGAGGAGCAAGCACCACAATCAGCGAAATGGCCTACTACTTGTGTCAAACAGCTCTATAGTTATATCAGAAGTTTCCCTTCCCATTTCAAGGTAATCGTGTTAAATACCATTCATTAAATACGCCTCTGTTTACCTAGCAGTAAGTAGAAACCCAGTCGTTAGTCGATTGGAAGATTACTTTTCCGGGGATAATAAACCCTTCAAAAAAATTTAAATTGAAACATAATAATTTGGTCACTTGATCGACAACTGTTTGTGGGACACTGTTGTGCGCAATTGGCTGCTACGTTTCACCCGCAAAATATACGGTCAATTCACTTTACAATATATTCTGTGAAGCGTTTTGAGACATCTAGAAGACGTGATAAGGTGCTATATCAATTGCAGGGTTGTGTTATTGCTGGTGGAGCGTACATAGTTTCTACAAGTTTTCTAATTTCCCTTCCTGTTTTGGTACTCACAGTTCCAACCAATTTATGGAAAGATTGATTTGGTTTCAGTTCTGCCTTTGATTAATAGCTGCTCAATAACAACAACAAATTCCATTTGAATAGCGCCTTTCACGTCGGGAGGATGACGTCATCATATTGAAGAGGACCAAGGACAGAGCCTCGAGGAGCACTAACTCCCCTAAACTCTGGAACTCCCTGCCTCTATTTTCTCTGCCTCGCCTGCTTTTTTCTATTTAATAAAAACAACAATAATCCTTGCATTTGATATTGCACCTGATCACGAAGTTGAGATGTCTCAAAGCGCTTCACACAATGTATTGTAAAGTGGATTGACTGTGTATTTTCTGGGCAATTTTTCCAAGATATTTTATTGCATTCACAGATCAGTTGTCAGCAGCGCAGTCCTTCTCTCTGTGACTAACTAGCCTGTTCCCGGACAGTGACAGCTCCCTTCACGAATGAGGATGGTGAGTCCTGACAAGCTGTTCAACCTTGACTGTGCAGCCCAATCCACACATGGCAGAGAGTGCTGGACAGAAATTGGAAATAAGAATATTGGCCAATATTTTACTGTTGTTCTGACCTGACTCACAGCGACAGATTGACTCGGTTCATAGTTACGTTCAGGATTATGTAATGGTTAACCAATAATAATACTAAGAAGAATCCTTGCGCTTGATATAGCGCCTTATCACGTCTTCGAGACGTCTCAAAGTGCTTCACAGAGTACACTGTAAAGCGTATATTTTGTGGGCGAAACACGGCAGCCAATTGCACACAGCAGTTTCCCACGAACATTCGTGGATTGAGTATTATTATTATTATTTAGAGGGAAAAGTGACCCGCCAATTCCTATTTACTGCTAGGTAAACAGAGGCGTGTGGAGTAAGGAAACTTGCCCAACGTTTCACCCTGCCGGGAATCAAACCCAGGTCTCTCGCTTGCGAGGCGAGTGCTCTAATCACTGAGCTATAGGACTGCAATGAAATACCAAGAACACTCAAGAATCCTTTGAGTTAATACCTTAATTAAAACCTTAATAGAACAACAACCTACGTTTACATAACATGCACCCTTCACACACGATAACATCTCGTAGCACTGTACAGTTCGATTCTTGAGAAGAGCAAAAAACTTTAGGTTATTTTCCTTACTCCACACGTTTCTGTTTACCTAACAGTAAGTAGGAACCCGGTCGTTAGTCGATTGGTGGATCGCTTTTCAGGGGGGAATATTCCTTAAAAAAAATTGGTCACAGTTTTGCGCAGAGAGTACACAGTCAATTCACTTTACAATATATTCTGTGAAGCGCTTTGAGATGTCTAATCGACATGAAGAGGCGCTGCATCAAATGCAAGGATTATTATTATAATCCAGTTCCACTGTCACTCCGCAAAAGCCAATTGGACAGGACTGTTTGCCGGTGTTGAGTTATATAATTGTCAACTGGTACGGGGTTATTTAATAATATTTGAAGCCCCAGAAAACAATCTTATGAGTCAATGCAGCCACAGGGCTGACTTGCTCTGCAGATTATTATTGGTATTATTATGTTCCAGGGTTGTTGTGCAGTGCTGATAATTTCTCCTCGCGGCCTGGAAACTTGTGACAAACTACATCACTCACATCAAAAGGAACCAAGCTGTTGGATTAAAACTACTTTCTCCATCAATCTCCCTGTAATCGTTAACTTACTTTTTTCTGTTTTATTTTTGCGTGGGTTCTGTTTGTTTTATTATATAGTTGTGTCTTAAAGCGGAGGGGCCATCGACATCACCGTGAACAAGCTGGGAGGTAATACTGAGTGTGGAGTGTAATTAGTGATAATACCTACTGATGATCAATAAACTCCTTGTAAGATTAGTCACAGTGTTTGGCAGAGAGCAGAATTTCTCTGCAGTCGAAGATTTACTGCAGTTCATAAAAACAGAGGATTTCACAAAAAAAACAAAGCATTAAACCAAACCAGAGAAGCTGCCATGGTTATTAACCTTTAGCCTGTAACTCACAAATTTTCCAGTTCTCTTTCAAAGGGATTCTCGTGACAAAAGTTGAGTAACATTTTAAGTGTTCCAAATGGTCACAGCAGTTCAAGAGCGAGCTTGATCACAGATGATTTAAATGGCATATCAGCAGCGTATAATTCATTAGGTCACTGTGCTCCCATCTCCAAGGAGATTCCTGTACACTATCGGACTCCTACTAATGAAAATACGATCAAGGAATTTGCTGAGATCACCTTATTATCAATTGGCTTTTCTACGACTATTTACAGTTGAGAGCAGATGAGAAAAGATCGATTCTTTCAACCCTAACTCTACTCCTTCCATAGATCATGTACAATTTGCACCTTATGTACAATCTGAACTTATGTACGAGGTGTATACAAAACTCTCTTACCCCGTTACAAAACAGCGACATGAGATTATGGAGGAGCTGAACCGAGCTGTCAGAGATGCATTTTGCCTCCTCACTCCATCGTGTTATGCACCGAACATGGTAACTGATCATTATTTGCCATGAAAGTAATGGCTTTCACACACATCGATCCTCTGCACGTCTAAATACTGTTAAACAATAATAATTTGGTCATTTTCAATCCACGATTGTTTGTTAGGACACTGCTGTGCGCAATTGGCTGCCGTGTTTCTCCCACAAATATACGGTCAATTCACTTTACAGTCTATTCTGTGAAGCGCTTTGAGACAAGAAGATGTAAAAAGCGTTATATCAAATGCAAGGATTATTATTTTATTATTATAACATTTGCACTGAATACAATAAAGTACTTCTAAACACAATTATCATCATTCTTCCACATGCTTCAGTTGTTGGTCAGTGCACAGTAAGAAAAACAACATGGGAGTGACGGGACTTTGTGGACACCCCGTACATCTTTACCTAATTTAACAAGAAGTTTCTTGCCCCCCCTCTAAAAAAAAAGTTAATGAACCAAAACATATCTAACCTAACCACCCTTGTGAATCTTCCATTCCTGATTAGTTGCTTCCCAGATATAATAATAATAATCCTTGCATTTTGATATAGCGCCTGATCGTGTCTTCGAGACGTCTCAAAGTGTTTCACTGAATACACTGTTAAGTGAATTGACTGTATATTTTGGGGGCGAAACGCGGCAGCCAATTGCGCACAGCGGCGTCCCACAAACAGTCGTGGATTGATAATAACACTACTCAAGCACTTCCCATTACAGCATTCTGCCTAACCGTGTCTCAGTCTCAATCCCTGAACACTGCCCCTGTCTGGGGACGTCTGCATGTTTCCACTTTCCCACACCAACCACCATTCTGGCAGCTGAATAAAAGGTGTAATGTCAGACTGGGGTGATGTATTGAGTGGATTCCCATAGGTATTGGTGCTTGGACTTTGATTGCTTCTAATCCACATAAGTAGAATAGATCTGTTTTTATGAACTGCAGTAAATTTTCGACTGCATAGAAATTCTGCTCTCTGCCAAACACTGTGACTAATCTTACAGGGATTTTATTGATCATCAGTAGGTATTATCATTAATTACACTCCACACTGTCAGACTCAGTATTACCTCCCAGCTTGTTCACAGTGATGTCGATGGCCCCTCCGCTTTAAGACACAAATATATAACAATCAGAACCCACGCAAAAATAAAAGAGAAAAAGAAAGAAGTCATTTAATAGATTACAGGGAGATTGATGGAGAAAATAGTTTCAAATACCCAAACGCAGCCAAAATCCTCGTGCGTGCATTTGTCACCTCCCGCTTGGATTACTCCAACGCACTCCTCGCCGGTCTTCTCAGCTCCACCATTCACAAGCTCCAGCTCAATCATAACTCTGCCGCCCACATACTGACCCGGACCAAACTCCGTACCCACATCTCACCAGTTCTGGCCCAGGCACCACTGGCTCCCCATCACCGAACGGATCGACTTCAAGATCCTCACACTCATGTTCAAATCCCTTCACTCTCTGCCACCGCCCTACCTCTCTGACCTCCTCACTCCCCGATCCATTACCCGGTGCCTCCGCTCGACTGGCGCCAGCCTCCTGCTCGTCCCTCGCACCCTCCGCCCCAGCATCGGAGGTCGCGCTTTCAGCCACTACACCCCAAAACTCTAGAACACTCTCCCTCAATCCCTCTGCTTTGCCCCCTCTCTCCCCTCTTTCAAGTCCCACCTGAAAACTTTTCTTTTTGACCATGGCTTGTGGCCATCTCCCCTCTCCCTCCCCCCGGCTGGGAATCAGACTCCGCAACTGTTAAGCGCTCTGAGACGCTACCCTGTGTGGAGGGTGCAATATAAGTGCAAGTTGTTGTTGTTCATGTAATAAGAATAGAATCCTTGCATTTGATTTAGTGCCTTATCACGTTGTCAAGACGTCTCAAAGCGCTTTGCAGAAAATATTGAAAAATGAATTGACTGTAACTTTTGTGGGTGAAATGCGACAGACCATTGCGTGTAGCAGTGTCCCACAAACTGTCGTGGATTGAGTGACCAAATTTTTATCATTTATTTATTACCTCCAGAAAGCGATCCCCCAACCTATTAGCGCCCGGGTTCCTACTTACTGCTAGGTAAACAGAGGCGCGTGGAGTAAGGAAACTTGTCTAAGGTCTCGCCCTGCCCGGGAATCTAACCTGGTTCCTCTCGCTTGCGAGGCGAGTGCTCTAACCACCATGAGATACTTGGGAATCAAGGATATTAAGAGATGTGGAAAAAAGGCAGAGAAATGGGATTTAAAGATCTGCCATGATCTATCAAACTAGTGGGGCAGGTACAAAGGGGTGAATGGCCTCCTCCATCTGTTTTTATACATGTTCCTAACATGTACATATTTGTTGGTGATAGCAGAAAAATAGGGAAAGCAGAAGATGCAATTGGAAATTAGTGAAAAATAAATTTAGAACCAATCTCGGGAAAAATATCCATTAAACCTTTGGAATAATACACCTAGAAAGGCAGGAAATGGAGAAAAACAGTGTGGTTATTCAATATACAATTACATACACAATTAGCTGCCACAAAACTCAATTAGATGCCATGATGTGAGAGTGAGTGTGCTCCAGGGATGAGGTTCAATGGTCCGAACGGCATTTTTTCAACGCCAATTTTTTCTAATGCTCTTATGTTAAAAGGGAAGTTGATTGTAAGAGCAACTGATACTATATTTAGTTTCCATCTTCATCCAGTTTCCAATTATGGATGAGCACAGTGAGTGAGGAATCTTGATGGTAGTAAGCTTCTTTAAGATGTCATGTTGGAAGGAATGCACTGTTACAACCATTTCCTCTCTCGAGTTTGTGTCAACAATTCTTTGGCAGCGGGATGTTTCGGCCAGCAGAAAGCAATGAAAATCATTAAAGAAAAACATTATAACCGGTGTTTTTATCATCTAACAGGCAACCAGAGACAACGCTAACGCAAAATAATTTTGTTTCGCAGTGTAGTGGTTAGCGCACTCGCCTTGCAAGCACGAGGACCTGGGTTCGAACCCTCGGCAAGTTTCCTTACGCCACACGCCTCTGTTTACCTAGCAGTAAGTAGGAACCTGGTGCTAGTCGATTGGCGGATCACTTACCAGTGGTAGTAATCCCACAAATAAAAATTGATCAATCAATCCGTTACTGTTTGTAGGACACTGCTGTGCGCAATTGTCTGCCGCATTTCGGCCACAAACACACAAGCAATTCACTTTACAGTATATTCTGTGAAGCCCTTTGAGGCTTCTCAACGATGTGATATCAAATGCAATTGTTATTATAATTTGATTTGTGTGGTTGCTGTGAGCACGTAAAGGCTTGGGGGGCAATTGTACTATAATATAAGTTACCAACCTGCAACTCACAGTTTCTCCCTAGCTTAAAGCAGGTTGCGGTAACCTCGCTTCAGGTAAATTGATGGTTAATTCTGCAGAACTGCTTCTGGACAGAGTTCCAGACAGCAACGCAGTCTGGTAAAAGGCTGGGAGGAGCAGTGGTGTGTGAGGCTTTGTTCCCTATTCTGTTTGCATATTATGCAAAATAGGAGGTTTCAGGAACAGCTGGTGTGTCAGGAATCTGGCTCGACTGCTTGTATTTCTGGTGCTGCTGTTTTCAGTCATAAACTTACAAAGGACCGATAGCCTGGCCTCATTGCTTTGATGTTGGAGAGGTCCGAGTCTGATATGGTCTGTGTCATGTTTATTAATTTCACTGATTTGCATGCCTTTCGATCTCACTGATCCTGTGAACAAGAGATGGGTTTTTACTGCAGCCGGCAAACAGAGCTTCAATATTCCGCATAAACTATGTGGAATCCTGTAGCGTATTGGTCAGAGCGCTCGCCTTGCAAGCGAGAGGACCTGGGTTCGATTCCCGAGCAGGGCAAAAGCTTAGGCCAGATTCCTTACTCCACACACACACCTGTTTAGATAGCACTAAGTAGGAACCCGGTTGTTAGTCGATTGGCGGATCGCTTTTGGGGGTAATAACCCCTCAAAAAACTAAGTAATTAATAATAATTCGAAGATCAGATCATTCACATTAACGATGACATTTACAATGAACCGACTGGCTGAACTATTCCTCGAACAGCAAGCAAATTAGTTCATGAATGTTTAGACATGCAAATATCATTGAACTACATGAAGAAAGGATGGAAATAGTTCCAACAAGTCTGTTGTTTGACCTGGACAAACACAAGGTACTGTTGGATTAAGCGCTCTGGGACGCTACCCTGCCTGAGGGGCGCTATATAAATGCAAGTTGTTGTGGTTGTTGGACACAACTCAAAACTTGTTGCCTTCCTGTCTGCATCAACTAATATGGACAAAGCAAACTGTGGCCTCTGCAGATGTGACTCGAGAGTAAATTCTTGCCTCCGTCAAAACGTATTGATTTGAATATTCGGAGCAGTTTCCAGCTCCTTCACATGTTAAGAGTCTATGATTTGCAGACGTCTTGCCCCAGACTATATTCTTGGGTCATTGCAACTTTTAAGTTAATGAATTCGTGCCCACAGGTTCTTGTGTCTGAATGGGAGGAATCTAATCTGAGATTAGAGATCAATTTATTGAATCATAAGAATATTTTGTAATGATAACTGAAAGTATCGAAGTCAGGTCATAAAGAGGAAATGTTGTGTTATGGAATATAAGGAATATGTAATTCAGTATTGATTCCTTTTCCATTAGTACATTAGGCCTGAAAAATGATAACGTCATCTTAACGCACTTCACAGGATATGCTGTGTAGTGACTGTGTATTTTGCAGGTGAACAACTTGCATACAACAATTTACCACAAACAGCTGTGAAATGAGTGACCAATTTTTATGAGGGGGATTGTTGGCCAGGACACTGGGAGAAACCGTTTCTCTTTCCGAGTGGTGCCATGGGATCTTTAATGTCCACCTAAACATGCAGATGGGGCTTCAAATTAACCTCTCATCCGAAGGACAGAAATGGCTTTGCTCCTTTGACAATCCTCAAACAACAAAAACAAATTACATTTGTTTAGCACCTTTCGCGTCAGGAGAGACCCTTTTCTGCGTGTTCGAGTTTGCAAGTGAGAGGACCTGGGTTCGATTCCCGAGCAGAGTGAAACCTTAGGCAGGTTTCCTTACTCCACACACACAGCTGTTTACCGGCAGTAAGTAGGAACCTGCTTGTTAGTCGATTGGCGGATCACTTTTCAGGAGTAATAATCCCTTCAAAATAATAATAATTAGTTGCTCAATCCACAACTGTTCGTGGTACAGTGCTGTGCACAATTGGCTGCCGCGTTTCGCCCACAAAACAGTCACTACACTTTACAGTATATCCTGTGAAGCGCTTTGAGATGTCTCGATGACGTGATAAGGCAATGTATCAAATACAAAGATTATTATTATTTGTGTGTGCGCGCGCGTGTGGTTTGGGGAGGTGGAAATAATAATATAACTTTAAATGCGTGCGTTTTCAGCTCTACACCCGAAATGTGGGAAAAATGAGGGGAAATTATTGCGTGGACAGTCCTCGTTGAGCTTACTAATATACTTCATGAGGGTATTTTTGTATCAAAGGCGAGTGATTACTGAATCAAAAAAAACATGGCGGAGTTCTTGAGCCTGAATGTACAGAACAACTACAGCAAAATTACATTTGTATAGCGTCTTTCACGTCAGGAGGCACTTGCACATTTTAACTAACTCAAAATGCACAGTTAAGTGATAGCTGATGTATGCTTGGCTAATAACCATTGAAATTAATTTAGTTCCTTATGCTCTAGTTTAGTAGTTTGTAAATCCAGCATTACTCATAGTTTTAACATACAGTAATAGTTTCCCCAAACAACACAGCTGCTGAATTTAACCAGGGCTCTTCAACCATTTGATTTATTAAAAAATAAACACTGATGTCAAGATTTAGTCTATGAGATCGGGTGATTAAAAGACTCAGCAGAAAGTTTGTTCATGCAGAATGTCAATGCACGTGTCTCAGTTGGTCACACATTTGCCTCAGAATAATAATAAATAATAATCCTTGCATTTAATATAGCACCTTATCACGTCTTCGAGAGGTCTCAAAGCGCTTTGCAGAATATACTGTAAAGTGAATTGACTGTACACTTTGTGCCCAAAACGCGGTAGCCAGGCACAGCAGTGCCCTACAAACAGTCGTGGATTATTTTTTTTGAAGGGATTATTACCTCCGGAAAAACAATCTGCCAACCGAGTAAACGAGGTACAGAGGTGTGTAGAGTAAGGAAACTTGCCCAATGTTTCGCCCTGCCGGGAATCAAACCCAGGTCTCTCACTAGGCAAGTGCTCTAACCACCGAGCTACAGGACTCAGGATCTGATCTGATCAGGATGTGAGATCCAGCCCTGCATCAGGATTTCAAGCTCACAATCTAGGCTGATACTCCAGTACTGTGTTGGAGGAAATACTACATTGTCAAATTTGCTGTCCTTCGTGAGTCGTTAAAAACAGGTACTGTCTGCCTGTTCAGGTGCACATTACAGATCCTAGAGCACTGTTCAAAAAGAGAAGTGAGGTTTCTACTGGTGTTCTGACCAACAATCCCTGAGACAAAATGTGCTAATCACTCCAAGGATGTGTATAAGACATTGCTGTGCACAAATTGGCTGCTGCTTTCGCCTAAAGGAACAAAAATATCCACAATATCCACAATCATTAATCTTTTTGTTATGCTGGTTGATTGGAGATGATGCAATGATGGAGAACACACATCTGTTGGCGATTTAGATATGGCCTTGGAAGTAAAGACTTTGGGATTTTATTTTGCTCAGAGTTGTATAACATTTTTGTGAATCTTACATCAGTATCGCATTAGTTCATTCGAGTTCCAATATAATTAAGATTGAACTGTGATTCTGGGTAGTAGGGCTTTGGGACATCCTCCCAACGTGAAAGGCGCTATACAACAGTAATTTGGTGGTGGTGGTGTAGGATTCAGTCCAAACAACAATTCAATGTACAGTGAATACTGAGTAAAAGGAAGACTGCACACAAACTAATATTAAAAACCACAGCATGCATCAGCATAATAGTTTTAATTCACGGAGTCAGACATTTAACGAATGCCAAATAGTCTGTGTGTTTTCTTATCCTCAATCCTTCATCACCCATCACGTTTCTGCACCGAGCACGCTAGAGTGAGACCAATATCGTCGCCTCAAATCCAAGTGCAACATTCGTGTTCCAACTAAATCAAAGATTCGATTATTTGCCTGTGTTTGGCCAGTTTGTCCGTAAATTCAACAGAATTTCGACGTCCCGTGGAGCCAGTTTAAATACTCCGATTTCATTGAGAGCTGCTGTGGCCGAGGGCAGTTTAGAGTTGGAGACTGTATCACTGTTAGAGGGAGTCTGCAGCATTTCCCGTAACAGCAGCGCTGACCCCATGTTCAGGTTTAGAACAATACAAGCTTCTTTTATTCTAGAGGAAGTAAACACAAAGTTAGGAAATATTTAATCTTGTTCGTCATTCTTTACTTATCTGTGTTTTATGCAAATCTGCTTTAAGCTACTGCCTAGTTTTAGTACACAACTGTTTTGGAAAAGATGTTATTACAACACATTCACTTTACTCGAGTGTGGAGTGCCACTGGTTACAGAGACTTTGAAACTAAAAGAGACATTTTTATGTACATTTATAGCACAAGCATTTTTTAAAAAATGATACGCTCACAGAATAGCTCACAAATATTTAAAAAAATAGTTTTATATAATAATAATATTTGCATTTGATATAGTGCATTGTCACTGAGATGCCTCAATGCACTTCGCAGAATATACTGTAATGTGGTGTGACTGAATGCATTTTGTGGGTGAATGCGACAGCCAATTTGCACACAACAGTAATGTTCCACAAAAAGCTGCAGTTTGTAGTTCATGTTAGGAATATGAATCTGACACTCTTCAGTATTTGCATGGTCTTTCCATTTAATCGTGTTGAGCTACACATTCCATCGCACAAGTAAATTAATCATTCGAAGACAGTATCTGCTGCTGGAAAAGTAACCCAGGCTGACACTCACTGTTTGAAGTAATTTTCAGGTCTTTTGCAATAGTGGGCGAACAGCGGGAAAAGATTCCGTGTCATGTCAAACTGTAGCTGGGTCGAGCCACCTTCGTTAAAATGATTCGCCAATATAATCTGTGGCAGTGAAGAAGAAAGCTTTAACGACTTTAAAAATTCAGTTGTAAGATTCAGCTGCAAATACTGTGATTGTTTAATTAAACGCACTATTTTACATAACTCTTCCCACATTCCACAAAATGGCTGCAGCTAACACCACAGCTCAGTGTGAAGGCAGTTGAGTACAGTAGGATAACAAAACTAGCTTATTTAATTGTCTTACATCATAATTGGTAAGCAGGGATCTGCATGTCACTGTGGATTAGTTTTTGGATATCTGGGCTGGTATCTAAGAGGAATGCAGCAAACATTCCTCCTAATTACTGTAATTCACTAATTATAGGATCTATGATTCTCTCTCTCTATATATTATATAATTGAAAAGGTTGTTAAATATTCTTAGGTCTAAATAATAATTTAGCAGAGTCCAAAAGTGTTTTTTCTTTTGTAAATAAACTGTTGTAAGCCACAAAGTTTAATAATTATAGAAGCTACTCCAAAGGTCTGGGGGGTGAAGCCAACAATAACAACAACTTGTATTTATATAGCGGCTTTCACACGGGGTAACAAAGGAGCAGTTGCGTGGGCCCAGAGCCCAGGTGTGGCACTGAGTCATACAAACTAGAGAGTCATACGTTCAATTTACCACCTATGATGATCTGATCTAAGCTGAGGTAGCAGTACGGACTCAGGTTGTCGAGGGAGGGGTAAGAAAGAAAATGGTTCCTATTCTTGGTCTCTATCTAGTAAAGTTTGCTGAAACATCTCACGTGAGAATGTAAGGCAAGGACAGGATCGGGTTTGACTATGACATTCCCTGGAGTTGCATAGCCTGTCAGCCCTCAGTGTTCTGTCAAATATGAAGGAAGGACACCAGGTTGAGATAGCAGAGGGTGGTTAGCACCTATGGAACCATCCCCAGTAGGAATCACTGCTCTCAGGAGGAAGAGGAAGAAATTAAAATTAAAAGTTGTGAAGTTTAACTGAAAGATCTCTCTCTTTATAATGACTTTCAATATATTTCAATGAGAACAGACAGCTGAAGTGGTTCAGAAGTTTGAGGATTAGCCTTTAATGACAGCTTAATACGTTTTATTTGCCTTTAAAGTTTAACTGGTTGTATTCTTACATCCTGGTAGATGAACAGGTCCAGCTTCTCTGATAGTGTTTGCCAGAATGACTTAAAAAGTGAATAGCACAGTTGCTGCTCCAATTGTAGCAATCGATCTCGAAGCGTGAGTAACATTGGGCAGGCCGAATTCGACAAGCACATCACAGCCTGGTCTGACTGCGATGGCAAGAATAACCACCTAGAAAAATAACATAAGCCAGTTCAGTGAGCCTACAGCACTAGCATGGTTAAACATGGTTAAAAAATATAACGAGCATTCAATTCCAATGTACAATGCGAAGACATTACAATGATCTGCGTGCCAGAGCACCATAAGACACTGAAGTGATCTAACTAGAACTGGACACAAAACAACAGCAACAGCACCATTGGTGGGGAAGCAACACATCCTACACAGGACTTGATTACACTTCATTTAATGCATCAATACATTTCTCGCTAGTATTTATTCCATTTTGGGTATGGCTTACTAAATGTATTTGTAGACTTTACAGTGGGAGACGCCATGAGTTGCGATACTGTGTACTTCTGGAGGTGCTGTAGTAACACCTTGAGGTCGGTCTTTGGAGGTTGAAGTCATAGCATACAGAGAAAGTTTCACACAATTGTCAGAATGATTTTGTCACCTGTCGTTTTTGTGTTTGGCATGTTTGCAATCAACATGCATTCAATAAGAAATAAATTATAATTGTACATTGTTCAAGGTACAGGACCAGCAGCTGTCACTGTTTTGAACCAGAGGTAATTAGCATTTCCTGCTTAACTCGCCACTAAGCGCTCACCTAAAAATTTCCCAGTCACTGCACTCTGCAGTAAATCTCATGAACCTCTTTAAGAAGTCCTCCTGTCATGAAAGGCGTTATATAAAAATTAAGTTGTTTTTTTTAACATAGCAAAAAATCTGGAATGTATTATAACAGCATTGAACATATTGCCAACTGGTAAAATGTAAAAAAGTTAACAGAATTAGTTGTTTTATAGCCAACATTTTGAAATGTCAGTCAGTGCACTTTAATAGAGAAATCGAGTGAGTGTTTTGATGCTATACACAAGAGCAATTACTCATTGAACCTTGAGATTTTGATTGGAATAGTTAATAATGGTCCTGGTAATCAGAAAGGGACTGCTTTACATCCCTGGAGATTTTAACAGAGCTCCATCATTTCCCAAACTCATCAGAAGTAATCCCAAGGTAGTTTGTGCATATTCAGCTAAACCCAGAATATTTTCCATTGTAAAGATACATGCTTGTAACCAGATCTTCAAACTTTTCTATAATGCTCTCAGTAAGAGGCCATTAACAGGAACCAACTTAACGCAGGCAGCCCTTACAGATTGCCCTTAAAGAGCAATGCTTTTAGGTTGGCTATGCTGCAACAACTTGTTAAATTGATCAGTTTATTGCCTTCATATTCTGTTCTTTCCACATTCAATTTGAGACACTGCTTGTTAATACATTTGAGCATTACTTTTATCAGCATTTCAGTACAAAGGATGAATCTCACACATTTCAATTTTAGCAGCAAAACACTGTGATGCTTTAATTCGTCCTTAGTCTGGTTAGAAAAATTATTAGTCTCCTTGTGAAATAACCTCCCACCCCCATCTTCACATTTTTCTCAGTAATTAATATAAATTCTGGTCTTTAAAATGCGCCTTTTTCCAAACAACATTCCGTACTCCAGCTACACACAAGTAGGAAACAAGGCTACGGCAACTGTTTAATAAACGTCTACAATATTCACCTCTCTTTTTTGTACGGTTTTGCTTTGTCCTTAACCTCTCTGAAGATATACTCGACTTGCCGAGCAAGCATGTCATGCCGGAGGCGTTCCAGTAGGTCAATCATATCATCAAAGACGGAGCTTTCAAGTGAGGCCAATTGCCCAAGCTGCAGCTCGGTGATAGTGTCTCTCTCTGCACAAACGTCCAGTGACGCCTGCTGAAGCTGCAGGAAGAACTACAAAAAGGAAAAGGTATTTTTAATTCAAATATTGTAACATTATAACAGTATCATTCTTGGACTCCAGTTTCGTAAAGTGCCTCCATTAAAATATGAAAGCATGCCCATCCAACATCCCATACTCTGCTACAGCATTTTGTATTTCGGTTATAAATTTGTCTAAAACATGTCACATTAAATATTAAATGAAAACCCGGATCAGATACACGGAACAGACTGAGCTTCAAAAACTTCCTCAACCAAGTAATTGTAAGAGGCAGGATTGGAAGGTATTACATGATTCAACATGTGCTGAACTACATTAAAATCTTGTCATTTCAGATGTTCAATGTGATTAGCAAGATACAGAATATTGTACCAACTCAAACATCTACAACACGTAGAGGCACTTAGGCTCTTTCTGTCACTTACTTAATGTGAACCAAATGAAACAACTAATAATAATAATCCTTGCATTTGATATAACGCCTTATTACGTCTTCTAGACATCTCAAAGCGCTTTGCAGAAACCATGTAAAGTGAATTGACTGTATGTTTTGTGGGCGAAACGCGGCAGCCAAGTGGACACAGCAGTGTCTCACAAACAGTCGTGGATTGAGTGACCAAATTATTTTTTTTATATCAAATGCATTCTTTCCCAAGCTGATATATTTTTGCAGATGATACAGAGGCAAAGATCTGTGTCTTACCACTTTGATGATGCAAAAACAAGCGATCTGTGTCTTACCACTTTGTCTGCCCAATCTCCCAGCATTGCTGCTATATAGTTGACCGCGTTCAGGATGGCACAATAACGAGATCCTAGAGGCGAACGAGTCTCTTCCTTCATCACTTGAGTCAAGCGAATCCTGAAATCATCGATCAGCTCCTTCTGCAGTTCCAGAAACCGGAGTTTACGAGCAGCTGTAGGAAGGGACTTGTAGCGGTCTGCACAGACATACGTTAAAAATTAAGACGAGCCCCTTCTTCAAATGGGTAAAACAAAGGAAAATTAGATGAAACTAAATTTATTACAGTGGAGGCATTTCTTCCCAGTTTGTCTGTCGCCAGCCCCCCACCAACCCCCTCACTGATTGACAGCCCGAAGCCACTTGTGCATGGCAGAAATTTGCTGTCAATCAATCGTAATCGGACTTCGCCCATCTCCACCCTGGAGCTGCTTGAGACACAGAAGGCGCGAGTGAGTTGACCCAGAAGAGACCAGCCCGGTATTTTGTCTGGATTACCCGGAATTGTGTCCGAATTAACCTGTATATTTAAAACAGGTAAGAATACAAATGAATCGGGCCCGGGCGTGTTGTCCAATTTACCAATTTACCCGGTGTCCAGGGTTAAACAGTGACCGGTTAAATCGGCTTCCCCACTGCATAAGAAAATACCGTGAACCTGAACATGTAGAAAATAAAATGAAATTAAAGGATAAACTTTATACGTAAGCTGGGAGAGCTCTCGTCACAGTCGGCAATCCCACAGAACGTTTGGCCTTATGAGACGTCTCGAAGAAGTGATAAGGCGCTGTATCAAATGCAAGGATTATTATTTAAAACATCACCTGTAATATGTTACCTGTAATGACCAGAAGAAGAGTCATGAATGTTTCAGCACAATCTGGAGCTTTCATCTCATCAACATCAGTGATGTCCTTATACTGGGATGTCCAGGCAGCTTCTGAGGATAGCACAGAATCCATTTTTTCTAAAGCAACTGAAACGTAAATTTTATTGTATTGTAAGTCAAAGAAAAGTCATAGCTACTCACATTCTCAAAAATCAGCAATCTGTTCCTGTATGCTCATGTCTAACCCAACAAATATAGGTAGTAAACATTTCGCTTCATGAAGTATATATGCATCTTTCTTAAATAAAATGATCATTTTATCATTTTGTTGTCCTGGCCAACAATTCCCCGGATAAAACTGGCTATTCATTTCATGCGCAAACTGGCTCCTGTGATCACTTGCAAAATGCTTAGTCGCGACACTTTTCAGTGAATCTTGTGAAGCGCTTTGAGACGCACACCTGACATGAGAGGCGTTATACCAAATGCGAAGATATTTTATCCACACACGACATGCCAAACTGCGTAATTTAAACTGTTGTTAATCAAACAGAATTTGTGTGTAGCAGACATACTGTGGAGATTGTGTTAAGATTGTGGAATCTCATTATGTTCTGTATGTGCTTACATTTTCTTTCCACTGTTAGCCATTTCTGAAAGCAGGTTTCTTCTGACAGGATGTGCATGCAACCCGGGAGGTTGCTAGGATAGCCGTGGGCACTGTGCAGCTCCTTTTCAAACAGCAACGCTTCATCTACCATATGACAAAATAGGCTGTCATCATACAGGAGCCTGGGAATATCATCAGACATCTTCTCCAGAACCAGCATCACCAGACCCCGTGAGAACTCCAGCTGAACAGCAAGGACAGGTACAAAAATGTTACTTCAATCATTTAAACCAAGCAACGCCATCTTTTATACCAGCAACATGCCATTGTGAATTAGGTACGGTCTGATGTGTTCCAGAATTGCGCACCAAAATTTCCATCCGTACTAAAGCAAAGCACATTCACAAAATATACCGTCAATGCACTTTACATTATATTCTGTGAAGCACTTTGAGACAACTCAACGACCTGATACGGCACTATATATCAAATACAAGGATTATTATATACAGAGTGAATTACTAAAGCAAAACAGGTCCATTACAAAATGAATTACTAAAGCAATACAACCTTTACAGCTGAGAAAATATGTGATCTCACATAGAGTGGTGTGGTTAAAAAGGCACAAATACTGAAAAACACGTGCTCACTCAAACTTCAATAATATGACTTTCAACACTGCACTTATGTCATCTTGCAACTCAATTTAACCCACTGATGGCTTATAATCAGTTATCCACAGAATTGTTTCGTTCAGATAAACAAAACAAGAAGAAAAGACTTAAAGAGAAAACGTTGTCTGGGTTGTTTTTCAAACTATGTATTTACTTTTTTTAAAAAAAAATTATTCACTACTCATGTTTTATACTTTTATATATTATTACTATTATATATAATACTATACCAAGATGTGGCTCTGTACCTGAGATCGAGCATTAGTGGTATGTAAGCAACAGAAATTACGCAGTGAAACACAACCAATTCAAATTGGCAGTCTGGTTGCTGTAAAACATATGCTTTGCCCATAGTTTCTTCATGCTGAGTTACCCCATGAAGGCTAACCTAGAAAACTGGCTCACGCTGCCAACCTGGAACATGATTAAATATTGCCAATCTATAAACCCCCCAAACATTGGCAACCTAGAGAACCATCAACATATTGCCAACCTATAAAAATATCAAAATTGCCAACCGAGAAATGGGCAAAAGGCAATTAACAGCAGCCAATAATTCAAAAATAGCCCCAAATACAATCAGAGCGAAAACACCAATAAGCAAGGGGCTCTTTGTGTTAAGTATCAGAAGTTAATACAGAGTGAATATAAAACTGTTTGCCTACAGACAATATATACTGTAGCTAAATAATGTAATATCATAAGCAGAAATGGGTGTAAAGCACTTAAGCAAGTTATTGTGGAGCTGGATGTCATTTTTAGCTGCTTACTGAATTAGTATTATAAAACAAAACCTTTTACTTGACTGCAAGTAAACAGACTGAACGTACTACAGTTTCAATTAAATTACTTCAATATTTTAAGATAACATTCACCCACAAAATATACAGTTAATTCACTTTACAGTATTTGTAAATACTCAAGCGCTTTGAGATGTCTCAAAGCCGTGATAAGGCACTATATCAAATGCAAGGATTATTATTATTATAATTTAAAATTTTAGCTCAGTGCCTCCTTCCTAGTCAGTTACCTGTTATCTATTTTATAAAACCAGAATACTGCAGAGCTACAAACGTCAAGGTACGAGCAGGGGAGGATGCAAACAATATTCCATAAGATCCATAATGTTAACACATAGTCAAATACCCTCAAGATGCAAACTAGCTTTGACAATAGCAGCTTGATATTGTCTGGTAGAGTTTCAAGCAATGAATCCTGTAGCTTAGTAGTTAGAGCACTCGCCTCACGAGCGAGAGGACCCGGGTTTGATTCCCGGACGGGGCGAAACCTTAGGCAAGTTTCCTTACTCCACACGCCTGTTTACATAGCAGTAATTAGGAACCCTTTGTTAGCCAATTGGCAGATCGCTTTCCGGGGATAATAATCACTCAAAATAAAATTAAATCCATGACTGTGCGTATTTTACCCACACAATATAAACACTTTACAATACACTGTGAAGCAGTGAAGCACTTTGAGACGCCTCAATGACGTGATCAAGCATTATATCAAATGCAAGGATTATTATTGTCTGGAAACATTCAGTAAAAATCCTTTTCTTTCTCCTGCTATCAGTCACAGCATTGCAACTTAGGCCTATTTGCTTCACTTCTAACATTTTCTGTTTTTAATTACAGAGCAACATGGCCCGAGGGCTGGAAAGCATATTGTTTCCCACCTCGGCAGACAACTAGTCTATTAAAAACAGGTTAAGAGAAATTCCTATATGACTAACATCTGAACGCAGGGTGTTTTACTCTCTTGACCATAACCATCTGTCAGCTTTTTTTTAAAAAAAGGATGTCTCTTTGCTCAATGTCTGGCATATTAACCATTCTACGTACAAAAAACTGGTTCCCAAAGAAACAGATCAAAAGAAAAACTATGTAGCTCACATCCACATTGCAGTAAACAGACACTGATTTCCTTAAATTGTTTTAATACATTAATCAAGTCAGTATTTAATTTATACATACTTAATTTAGCTTTATTGAGGGATAAGGGAGGCTTTGCAAACTTACCCTGGCATCCAAAAACGAACCTGCTTTGTCTATGATGGGCTGAATTTTTTCTTCAAGAAATTTGGAATGGTTTACAATCCACATCAGCACTTGTGTCAGGTACCATTCTGGCTATAAAAGTAAAACAAAACATATTTACGGCCTCCAGTAACACACTACACCACATAACACAGAACACTTTCAAAGGTAACTTAGAACATGCAGCATAATTGATTGAGAATCAGATGTCTGATAACTGTTTCACAAGACCACAAAAGAAGGTTTGAGGATGATGAAGGTCTTTTGACCCATCTAATACTATCTTTCCAGAATACCCACCTTATCAGCTTTTCATTACAGGCCCAAGCTGTTCCGAGGGCCTCTGTGTAAAGAAATACTTCCTGATATCAGTTCATAAAATATTCTCTCATGTGGTACTTTGCTAAAGGCCTTTTGGACATCTGGGTACATGTTGCATGGCTTAAGACAGACAAATTGACACATCACCACCTCAAAGAAGATTTACCCCCTTGTGGATGTCGTTTATTAGGTTATTTTCACATGGTCAACCTTCTATTTTGTTTCTAATGATTCCATTAGGTTTCCAATGATTGAGGTCAGGCTAATATGTTTGTAGTTGCCAGGTATGGCTCTGTCACCTTTTTGGAATATGAGACCAACATTTGCTTGCTTTCAACTTGCTGAAATGACAGCGAGGATGATCGACTCCCTTATATCTCATGAGGGAGAAGGCAGGAATGTTCGAATGGGACAGGAAATTATATTTTGGTATAGTACCTTATCACATTGTCGAAATATCTCAAAGTGCTTCATTGGATTTATTATAAAGAATAGTGACTGTGTACTTGTTGGCAAATGCGGCAGCCAATGAGGTTCACAAATAGCCATGAAGTGAAGGCCAATTTTAGCGGAAGGATTGTTGGCCAGGACAATGGGACAAATTCCCTTTTTTTAAGTTATGCCATTTAATGTCCACCTGAACAGACAGACATGATCTCAATTTAACAAGTCATCTGAAGGACGGCACCTCCGACAATGCACTGCACTGGGGTGTCAGCCTAAACTGTGAGATCAAAGTCGCAACGTGGGGGTTGAACCCATAATCTTCTGACTTAGAGGTGAAAGTGCTACCAACTGAGCGAGGTTGACATTTTAGGATCTGTTCAGACTCATGTGGGATATAATCAGACAAGTTGGGCTGAATGGCCTGTTTTTTTTGCTCTAACAATCTATGTAATAATATCTATTAGCGTTTCAGAAAATCTTCCTGGTCACTTTAAGTACTCCATATGTTCACGCGTCCAATAACCGTTAAAATGCAGTGTCAACAACAACAACTTGCATTTATATAGCACCCTCCACACTGGGTGGGGTCCCAGAGGGCATAACAGTGGTGGAGCCCGATGCCGAGCCAGGGGGAGAGGTAAGGTGACCATAGGCACAGTCGAAGACATGTTTGACGTACACAAACGGCAAAATGGACTGAATGGAACGCTTAAAAGGAAAAATAAACTGAAATATGTGCTTTCAAAAGTTACATTTAAAAGAACAAGAAAAAATAAAGATACTCATTTTAGACGTGCACACATCACTTGGCTAAAAAAACAACTTGGCTAACCTACGAGACGAATATTATTTTAAAACAGTGGACATTTTAAGAAAGATTAACTGTTGTGAAACAGCGGTTAAATATGCAGTTAGTTATCATTCCTGTGAGCTACATAATGACAAATCTGTCTGCACATCTGTCTCAATAGCGCTATCCTATATACAATTTTTGATGAGGCAATCTTTCTAAATGCATTGCAATTCCCTGCACATCAAGTAAAAATGCTCCATCAGCAAACTCTCTGACTGCACGTAGTAAATGAAACTTCTCGGTCAAATTATATTCCAGTAAAGGCTAGAACCTTAACTTTCGTGCTTCAGAGAAAAAAATGCATCCTTTGTAGAAAGCAGAAGCAGTACAATTCAATCTTTATTGTGGCCCTGTAAAGAAACTGCTGACCCACCAAATTCTCCCCCATTATATTTTAATGTTTGAGCCAATTTGAAACGACAGAAAATATTTTACACTTGCAGATGTATTTACACAACAGCAATCAAATTTTTTGTTCCAACCATAAAAAAATCAGTTTAATATTCTTCTGAGCTAGTGCATGGAGGGATCTCACATACAGTCTCAAAAGATTAGGATTGTGGATAATGGAAAATGAGAAGACAAAGTAAGAGACACGAATGGGAATGAAAAACAAAGAAAACATAAAAGAGGAGAAACAGAAAGATAGACAGAGAAACCATTCGAAAATCTGATGTTAGAAAAACATAAGCAGCTAGTTGCGAACTTGCAATTTTGAGTTTCTAAACCATTAGCAACAACAACCACCAGTAGTGCCAAGCTGTGGCCCACGGGCCAGAACTGACCCACGGGGCCATCAAAAAGCATCCCTCCGAACATTCGCACAAGTATGGGTAGGTCTGTGTTCGATTGGTAGTGTGTTTTCAGTTTTTTCTTGATTATTTCTTGATTTATGGCATATGTATCCTCAAGCCTTGACTCTTGCCAACCTGCCTCTCATTGGAATGTCAGCCCAGACTATGAGCTCAAGGTTACAACGTGTAATTGAATCCACAACCTTCTGACTCAGAGATGAGAGTGCTACCAACTGAGCCAGGTTGACATTCTTGGTAAACGTCCCTCTATGGAGGCAGTGCACAGCCACTTCCCAATAAATACTCTGGAATTTCTATATGTAGGTGGGATGCATGGAACTCTCAGTTTGGTTTGGATACTCTTAAGCCTGGTGATGGGTTTCTGCATGTGTCAAGACACCCCAAAAAAGTGTCAGCCGAGACTACGAGTTCAAATTCTAATATGGGGCTTTAACCTACAAGTTTCTAACTCAGAGTAGAGAGAGCTACCAACCTAGCCAAACTGACATGCTTATGAAGAATCTAATCAGAAAGAAAGCTCTAAGAAATGCTGAGGAGAAGAGATCCCTGATGTTTCTGCAGAAAGCCGACAGGAGGAAAGCTCCCTGACGTTTCCTGATAACCCTGACAGAATAAGGTTCTCAAATGATTGACTGAACTGAAATAGTCTGTCTTTTTATAAAGACTGGCACAATATGGAACATGTTGATAAACCCATCAACAGGAGTGACCAGAGGCTACACAAATCATAATTCAGCATAAGAACATTTTGCACAATTGTGGCGGCATCTCCTTAAATTCGCAGGATTTGTTTGTGGTCAACTATTGTCACATTACTGGAACTTTTATTTTGAAAAATTTAACTAATTCATCTAACCCTCAGGAGCAATACCTTGAACAGTCATTAGGTGCTGCAGACTTACAAAGATCTGGTTGAGGATCGAACAAGGCCATTTGTATACAATCTTAAACACAGAATGAATCTCAATGAAAAGACAAACCTTGTTCAACACGTTGGTTTGCCTGTTCCCAGAAAAGTGGTACTTGAATCTCATCTGTAGTGGCAGCAACATGAGCTGTATGGGTAGTGCAATGGGTAACGAAGGAGGAATGTCGTATTTTTCGGGTAACTGTTTCTGTTTAGTGATTAGTTCATCTCTGCGTCAATGTTAAAGATAAACTTGATCCCGAGTGTCAAAAGAGTCAAAAATCTCTTCTCAGCATAAGCATAAGCATAAACAGTTACTCACAAATTGTGAATTAACCCAGATTTTTCTCAGCTACTCTCAAACCTCGAACTAGTGGAGTCCTGTAGCTCAGTGGTTAGAGCACTCGCTTTGCAAGCGAGAGACCCGAGTTCAATTCCAGGCAGAGGGCGAAACCTTGGGCAAGTTTCCTTACTCCACACAGAGCCTAATAATAATCCCTCCAAAACCAAAAACAATAATAAATTGGTCATTTTCCATCTATGACTGTTTGTGGGACATTGCTGTGCGCAATTGGCTGCCGCGTTCCCCCACAAATATACAGTCAATTCACTTTACAGTGTGTTCTGTGAAGCGCTTTGGGACGTCCTCCCGACGTGAAAAGCGCTATATCAAATGCAAGGATTATTATTATTATTATTACTGACATGATGATCACTTACTTCAAGGAATTATTAAAAATAGCGATTAATTAAGATTCATATTCCTGGACCCACACCTACATAGAGCTTATCACAATATAAAGACATCCCATCAGCTCACCTTACTATGAAACCCAATTTGAAGCTGACATACTCAATTTGAAGCTGACATACATTCAGTCGTAAACTAAACAGATACTTTAAAGCAAGGGAAATAGACCTTGCAGCAAGGAATTTTGATATATTACTTATTTGGGTTTATTCAAAAAGAATTACACCATCTTCTTGAAAACAAAGTTGTCACCATCTCCTGGTCAAATGTAATTACTACAACAGAAACGCGGAAGGGAGAAAGTTAGATTTGAAAAGTAATCTAAGAAATACAACATATTGTCTGGCCCTGGACAACTAATTACACCCAATACAAAAAAAACTGTAACAACGTAAGCAAATGTCTAACATATAGAGTTTCTAATTGTTATATTACTTCCCAGAACCATTATCTTCTCTAAAATCATAAACATCTTCAAAGCTGGATTGATTATATTTCTTTCTCCCCACCATTCATGACATCAAATATAAATGCAAGGATTATATGCTTCGTTTTTGCCCTCAGATCCTCTTGGCTACCATTTTCTCTTCCAGCTGAGAGATGGAATTTCAACTGTGATATTTCACAGCCTTAATCATAGCTGCTTCAAGTGGAAGTGAACTGCAATTCATGTTGGATAATTAGCAACAACAAATTATACTTGTATAGTGCCCTTCACGTCAGAAAGAGCATCTCCTACCTGAGACTACATGACTCTAGAAGCCGAACTGAGGACTGACAGAGTATGCCGACATGAGGCAAGCTATCAGAGACAGACAACATTGAGCTTTGAGCCTATGGCCTTTACATTGGGATCCCATGTGCTCAATATTTTTTTAAAGGAAAATCAAGACCCACATGCTGGAATCGGCAAGCTCAAGTCCGATAATTACAAAATGGGGAAAGGATACGAAGTCTGTAACTTGAGAAGCTGAGTGAAGAGTGCCTCCAGGTTGTTCTGGAGCTCTGCTGCGTTTGCTGCAGGTAGCAGGGTGAGAGTCTGGCTCTGTGGTGGTCCGATGAAAGGCCAATGCAGCTGCTTTAAGACATCTTCAAAATCACTGCGCAAAACAAAGATTTGATGTACATTTTTCACAAAAGAAATGTAAATTTAGTAAAGCCTCACCTTTGTGTAACTTATTTTAAAATAATAATCCTGGCATTTCACATAGTGCCTTTGCACGTCGTTGATGCATCTCAAAAGTTCTTCACAGAATATACTATGAAATGAATTGACTGTGTATTTTGAGAGCGAAACTGTATCCCCCGACAGTTTAGGGGAGTAGTTTATATATATATATAGTTTAGCACTACTTAGAGACTGTATTTGTAGAGGCTCTAATACTGCTGTTCTTTAGCAGTTAGGAATCCTACTGCAGTACACAGCAATTCATTAAATTCTAGCCCTGCGTTCATGTTAAAGTGGTGCCACACATTTCCTCAGTACATGGGAATATGCTTGAAACCTCAACTTCCTGAGCTAGAGGTCTTAACAGCATAGCTAAGGACAGACAATTCCCATACCGCTTTGTAAGTCTCCTTTTTCCTCTCTCCCCCACACTCACACTCGCTCTGTCTTGGTCTTTTTCTATATGTTGTCTATTTTCTTTTACCTCCTCTTCTCCTCATTTCTTGTAATCCATTTATTTTCCCTTTGGTGCTCTATTGAAAAAATAAACGAATAAACTTCCCTTCCAACCGTAATTCTCCACAAGCCAGACAAAAAAAGCAGCTGTTTCCAACCTCTGGGATTAAGTCAATAATGTTTTCTACTGTATGTAATTTTCTGCATTATCATCATTATCGTTTTGAAAGGTTTCCTTCCAATTGGCACCCTGTGTGTCTGGATTTTTAAAAACTTACTGTGTCAGCCTGTCCTTGAGAATTTTATGCCAGAATTTGACAGTGGATCTGATGAATCTGAGCAGATGATTGCAAGATGATTTTTGAAGCTTTATATCCAGTTCTGCCATAGACACCAGGGTGCTGGCAGCATCTGAGACACTATTAGTCATCAAGTGCTGCTGAATACAATCACTGTGGAGACAACACAATAGTACGGGAGCATTTCAGGTACAAAAAAAGGGTGAGTTATGAAAAAAAACAGCTCTCATACATTTAATAATCAATCAGTATAAATTTGCTTCACTACAGAACTGTCAAGATATAGCAGGTCTTTTGACAAAGAACATATTCAAATCATGGTTATTTCTGCAGCTCCCTAAATCCACTTTGGAAATAATATTTTATTTTAAAATGTCTGGTTATTCTGACCTTTTCCAGATATTTATGGGCTTCTCTTCTCTCTCTTCCCCCCACCCACCTCGCACCACCGCCATTATTGAGAATTTACTACGATTTTAAGAGCAAAATAAGCCAATTTCTTTCTGTAGAACAGATTTATTATCATCCTCTAGGAGGATGTCCGCTCCACTAAAACAGATATACAGTAAACCTCACATAAGGCGTATCAATTGAGACCACATATTTAAGGTGACTTATGCAAAGTATGAGTGATATCAAACTTGCAGAGAACATAAACTCTTGAACAAGCAGATGTACGACTTAGGCGATTATACGATTTATACAGTTCAGACTTCTGCGAGTTTTACTGTACACAGATAAACACAGACTTTCTCTGGAGCCCTGAGAAGATTCTCAACCCCAATAAAACAGAAAATAGTCAAATTAAAAACAGGAGTATTTTGCGTGGTTGGTGGAATCAAATTCTACACTCAATCAAAGTGAGGAACGAAGCATCAGAATATTTTAAGGAATACTCCAAGGAAAAAATTGTCCTAGTTCCTATAGTCTAAAGTAAATTGTAATCTTTGCTGATTTCCTTTTCAATCAATGAACAGTGGGTGACATACAGGATAATTGGAGCAATCACACTGTTCACTTCCTCATCTTCAGAGTGCTCTTCAAGTGTTGTAACTCGGGGATAATCAACCTGCATTTTACAAGTGCATAAATGTCTCAAAACGTTTACCAGGTACAATAGGATGCAAGCAAAAAGGAAGATTTAAGAATAGTGATCATAAGCATAGCCAAAGATATATTTTAAGAGTCTTAAAGGCAAAGAGAGAGAGAAAGTAAAGTGGGGAGATTTTAGAAGAGAGTTCCAGAGGACAGAATATCATGGTTGAAGGCTGGAATATAAGGCTGAACTGTGGAAAAACGCTACCCACTGGGAAGACAATAATCTGACAAGATTGTACTGCCAGTTTATGACTGAATTCAGCTCGTAGTTATTTGAAAGTGCAAGCAAAAAAAAAAGCTACATCCTTGCTAATTGCCCAGCATAAAAATCAGGAACTCAGCTTGCCACCCACTAAATCAGCAGATCTAGACATGAAACCTAAGATGTTCCTGGTCTACCTCGCAACTACTTACTGGATAATTGTATAACTCGCTGATGTAATGGGGAGCTCAAAACGCAGGTTATAACAACTTTGGGAATCTTGACACACACACACACACACACATTCCTGAAACCTGTAAAACTTTAATAGGGAGACAGTGAACACGATACCATAAATTCAAGTTTTATTTGAATGAAACGGCAAGAACCTGCCAACCCTATTATAAAGCACACATCCTGCCATTACGGAAACAAATCATGGATATGCTTACCTTAACTCCTCTATTTGTGAAATCCACTTCAAGTACCAGAGGTGCCGCTCAATCTGTTCAATCTGTCCAATTAAAGCATTCAGTTCCTCCATCCAGGTTTGTGCTGTGACTAGATGATTGCTGATCGATTCGGATAAAACTGTATGGTTCTTAAGTAGGTCACTTAGCAGACTTTTGGAGTTTTCAGCATTCTTGAATGCATTTTCAATCTTTTTCGGTACTTCAGATGAAACAGTAAGTACCTGTATTAATTTCAACGGCAAACTTTAGAAAGGAAGAAGTTCACCAGACTTCTATATCTTGTTAATTAGAGAAAAGTAATCTTATTCATTCTGAATACCTATTTAAAATATGCAGAATCTTAATTCTTGGTTTTAAGATAAATCTCCATTCATTTAAAATGCATGGGAGAAAATTCATTCCAGTATTTAATAACATGAGACAGCATCAATGACCCTCTCAGGAATAAGCCTTGGAATAGAAAATTGCAAAAAAATTCATTTAAAAACATATGAACGGGAGATCAATCAACCTGTCGAGTCTGTTATGCCAATTAATTGAATTGTGCCACATCTTTTGATCCCTATCTTTTCTTCATAGCTGTCTCTTCCCAAATATCCATTGATCTCACTTTTAAACATCCCAATCAATTTTGCATCTGTGATCTTCTGCTGCAAGACATTCCACATTGTCAGAACTCTTTAGAGAATAAATGTGTTCTGATTTTTAACCGGCTTAGCTCGACTTCTTCAAGGTTTGCATATTGGTTTGTTGGACATTCAGAAAAATATTCATTGAAATTATTTATTGAAAATGTTTTAAAACTTTGTGCTGATTAAAAATCTCTAACAATTAAAATTTTTGGAGTAATATATTAATAATCCTTGCATATGATATAGTGCCGTATCACGTCGTCAAGACATCTCAAAGCATTTCACAGAACATACTCTGAAGTGAATTGACTGTATATTTTGTTGACGAAACACGGCAGGCAATTGCGTACAGCAGTGCACAATTTTTAAATTAGGGTTAGGGTTACAAACAGTCATGGATTGTAGTCCAGAACAAGCAAAAACATTCTTTTAATTAACTGCTGAAATTAAATGGAAAGTTTCCATCAGACTATTCTCATGGGCACAGAAGGTAATTGTCTCAGGATTAAAAAAAAAAGTTGAAGATGTTTTGTTTGGTTTAGAACTCCAAAATTGTAAAGGGCTATTTATTGGAATTTGAATAAACGGCAAGTTTGGGATCGTAAGCTGGAAAGCACTAAAAAAAAACAGGGATACAGGAAAACCTTGTACTAATGAGGTTGTTTGGGTTCAGAGGCCACGTTAGAAGCAAAGTGCAAAAACAAATTCAACTTCTGGGTTCCCAGGTTTCTGCTAACATCACTTCAATGCAATGTACCAATGACGTGATTAACATGCTACTGAACAGGCAGGTAGGATCTTAATTTAATGTCTGGCCTGCGGGATGGCACCTCTGACAATACAGTGCTGCCCCAGCACTGCACTGGAGTGTCAGCAAAGACTATGAGCTCAAGTCCCACCCTAAGCCTTCTGACTCAGAGACGAGGTTTACCAAGCTAACACGGAATTTAATTTGATATTGTACCTCAAAACTTCTCAATGTGACCCTCAAAATATTCCTTGCGTTTTTGATATGGCGCCTTAACACGTCATCAAGACATCTCAAAGTGCTTCACAGGATATACTGTAAAGTGGATTGACTGTGTAGGGTGTGAGCGAAACATGGCAGCTCACGGTAATGTCCTACAAACAGCTATGAAGTGAGTGGCCATTTTTATTTGGGGGATTGGTTGGCAGGACACCAGGAGATAGAAACTCCCTTCTCTTCTTAGTGATCTTTAACAACCGCCTGAACAGGCAGACAGGACCTCGGTTTAACATCTCAGGATACTGAAGGATACTTCCGACCACGCAACATACCCCAGCATCACACTGGACTGTCATCTTAAACTATATATGATTCTAAGTCCCGATGTGGGGCTTCAACCCATAATCTTCTGATCCAGCGGCGAGAGTGCTACCACTGAGCCAGACTAACACAACAAAAAGAGGATCTTTAATCACAGGATCTTTCATATCCACCTGAATCAATGGAAAAAAAGGCAGATGCATTGTCGACGGTCTAAATGCTTTTGGTGTGTGGAGGGGAGATCTGGGCGCTGTCAGGGTGAGAGAGCGCGTGTATGTGTTTGTGGTGTGGGGGTGGTGGGATCTGAATGCTATTGGTGTGTGTGTGTGGGGGGGGGGGGGGGGAGTTTAAGTGCTGTTGGAGTATGGGAGCTGTTAAGCTCTCTGGGATGCTACCCGCTATATAAATGCAAGTTGTTGCTGTTGTGTGTGTGTGGGTGGGGGGGGGTTCTTAGTTTGTATGTATGCGTGTGGGGGTCTTAGCGTGTGTGTGTGTGCGGGGCGGGGTCTTAGTGTGTGTGTGGGGGACTTCTGAGTGCTGTCAGTTTGTGTTAGGGTGCTATTGGGCTGTGTGTGTGGGGTGCAGGTCTGGGTGTTTCTGTGGGGAGGGGTGTTAGTGTGTGTTAGTGTAAGTATGTGGCGGGTGTTAGTGTATCTGTTAGTGCGCTGATGTATGTTTGTGGGGGGGTTGTCAGTGTGTATGTAGCGCTGTCTGTCTGTCTGTATGTTTGTGGGGGGAGGTATTACTGTTGGTGTGTATGTCTGTACCTGGAGTTGTTAGTGTGTTAGTGTCAGTGTGGGTGTTAGTGTGTGTCAGTGTGTAAGTGTTGTCAGTGTTAGTGTCAGTGTGTGTGTCAGTTTGTGAGTGTAAGTGTGTGAGTGTGTCAATATGTGTATCTGTCAGTGTGTGTGTGTCAGTGTATGAGTGTGTATGTGTGTAAGTGGGTGTGAGTATGTCTATGTGTGTCTGTGTGCAAGTGTGTGTGTTGTCAGTGTTAGTGTCAGTGTTAGTGTGTGTGTGAGTGTGTATCAGTGTATGAAAGTGAGTGTGTGTGAGTGTCAGTGTGTGTAAGTGTGTGTGTGTGTGTGCGTCAGTGAGTGTGAGAGTGAGTGAGTGTGTGTGTCAGTGAGTGTGTAAGTGTCAGCGTCATTGAGTGTGTGAGTGTCAGTGAGTGAGTGTGTCAGTGAGTGTGAGCATCAGTGAATGAGTGTGTCAGTGAGTGAGTGTGTGTCAGTGAGTTTGAGTGAGTGTGAGTGTGAGCGTCAGTGAGTGTGTGTCAGTGAGTGTGTGAGTGTGAGCGTCATTGAGTGTGTGAGTGTCAGTGAGTGAGTGTGTCAGTGAGTGTGAGCATCAGTGAATGAGTGTGTCAGTGAGTGAGTGAGTGTCAGTGAGTGTGAGCGTCAGTGTGTGTCAGTGAGTGTGTGAGAGTGAGTGAGTGTGAGCGTGTCAGTGAGTGAGTGTGAGTGTGTCAGTGTGTGTGAGTGTGTGTGTCAGTGTGAGTGTGTCAGTGAGTGAGTGTGTGAGTGTCAGTGAGTGAGTGTGTGTCAGTGTGTGTGTCAGTGAGTGTGTGAGTGAGTGTGAGTGAGTGAGTGTGAGTGAGTGAGTGTGTGAGTGAGTGAGTGTGTGAGTGTGTGTGTGTGTGAGTGAGTGTGTCAGTGTGTCAGTGAGTGTGTGTGAGTGAGTGAGTGAGTGAGTGAGTGTGTGTGAGTGAGTGTGTCAGTGTGTGAGTGAGTGTGAGTGAGTGTATGAGTGTGAGTGAGTGTGAGTGAGTGTGTAGGCCCCGCTGCCCTCACCTGCTCCTCCAGGTTCAGTTTGTAGGCCGCGAGCTCCTCCGTCATCCTCCCCAGTTTGCTCAGTGATTTGGGATCGGTCCCGAACTCCCGCTGCACGCGCTCAGCCACCTCAGCGGTGACCGACCAACCGTCAGCCCCGGCCCCGGCCCCGCGCCGCGGGCCCTCCGCCGCCATGACAGCTCCTCCCCGCCACGTGACCACTTCCGCCCCCCCCCACCACCACCACCGTCACCATGACAACCGCGGCCTACACCAGCTTCTCCCTCACTGTGACTGACACACTCACTCACACTGTGACTGACACACTCACACACTCACTCACACTGTGACTGACACACTCACTCACACACTGACACTCACACACTCACTCACACTGTGACTGACACACTCACTCACACACTGACGCTCACACACTCACTCACACTGTGACTGACACACTCACTCACACTGACACACTCACTCACACAGTGACTGACACACTCACACAGTGACTGACACTCACACACTCACACACACTGACTGACGCACACACTCACACTGTGACTGACACACTCACTCACACACTGACACTCACACACTCACTCACACTGTGACTGACACACTCACACAGTGACTGACACACTCACACAGTGACTGACACTCACACACTCACACACACTGTGACTGACGCACACACTCACACTGTGACTGACACACTCACTCACACACTGACACTCACTCACACTGTGACTGACACACTCACTCACTGTGACTGACACACTCACTCACACACTGACACTCACACACACTCACACTGTGACTGACACACACGCTCACACTGTGACTGACACACTCACTCACACACTGACACTCACACACTCACTCACACTGTGACTGACACACTCACACAGTGACTGACACTCACACACTCACACACACTGTGACTGACGCACACACTCACACTGTGACTGACACACTCACTCACACACTGACTCACTCACACTGTGACTGACACACTCACTCACACACTGACACTCACTCACACTGTGACTGACACACTCACTCACACACTGACACTCACACACACTCACACTGTGACTGACACACTCACTCACACACTGACACTCACACACTCACTCACACTGTGACTGACACACTCACTCACA
This sequence comes from Callorhinchus milii, assembly GCF_018977255.1. Classification (NCBI taxonomy): domain Eukaryota; kingdom Metazoa; phylum Chordata; class Chondrichthyes; order Chimaeriformes; family Callorhinchidae; genus Callorhinchus; species Callorhinchus milii. The sequence goes on along the minus strand of NW_024704746.1, from coordinate 63,247,376 downwards.
CACTGACACTCACACACTCACTCACACTGTGACTGACACACTCACTCACACACTGACGCTCACACACTCACTCACACTGTGACTCACACTCACACACTGACACACACTCACTCACACTGACTGACACACTCACTCACACACTCACTCACACTGTAATAATAATAATCCTTGCATTTGATATAGCGCTTTTCACGTCGGGAGGACGTCCCAAAGCGCTTCACAGAACACACTGTAAAGTGAATTGACTGTATATTTGTGGGCGAACGCGACAGTCAATTGCGCACAGCAATGTCCCACAAACAGTCGTAGATTGAAAATGACCAATTTATTATTGCTTTTGGTTTTGAAGGGATTATTATTAGGCTCTGTGTGGAGTAAGGAAACTTGCCCAAGGTTTCGCCCTCTGCCTGGAATTGAACTCAGGTCTCGCGCTTGCAAAGCGAGTGCTCTAACCACTGAGCTACACACACTGTGACTGACACTCACTCACACTGACACACTCACACACACTGACACACTCACTCACACACTCACACTGACACACTCACTCAAACTGACACTCACACACTGACACTCACACACACTGACACACACACACTGACACACACTGACTGACACTCACACACTGACACTCGCACACACTGACTGACACACACTCACACACACTGACACACACACACACTGACACACACACTGACTGACACACACACACTGAAACTCACACTGTGACTGACACACTCACTCACACTGACACACTCACTGTGACTGACACACTCATTCACACACTGACACACTCACTCACACTGTAACTGACACACTCACTCACACACTGACACACTCACTCACACTGAAACACTCACACTGACACTCACACTGACACACACACACTGACACACACACACACTGACACACTCACAGACGCACACTGACACACTCACACACACACTGACACACACACACAGGCACTCACATTGACACACTGACACACACACTGACACTCACATTGACACACACACACACACTGACACACTCACTCACACACAGGGCACACACACACACAAAGGGCACACTTACACATACATAAGGCACATTCACACACACACACAGGACACACACATACACTCATAAGGCACATACACATACAGGGCAGACGCATATTCACAGGGCACACACACTCACAGGGCACAGACACACCTACACGGGGAAAATACACAGACGGTGTGTAAATGCAGCAGTAAATGGCTGATTACTCATCACTCCAAGGGAAAAGGACTCGGTGCCGAGGTATCCAGAATGGTGAGTTAGGCATATATATATATATAAATAAATGCGGCTGGAATATTGACAATATGATGACTTAAGTGGTAATGACAAGTTAAATCAGGGTCAAGTTATCTGGATTTGCTGTAAACACACACACACAGTTACACTGTGCAAATACACACAGTTACACTGTGCAAATACACAGAGAAAATATACACACACTGTGGAACTAAATACACTCACACAGTGCAGGTATACACATACAGTGGAAATATACCTCACGACTGGTAGGATACCAGTCTGCACCATTCAGATTATGATTTTATTTACACATATATTCTCTCGTAATAATTTGCATAGTTCAGAGCCAATGAAAGGCAGCATTAATGAGCCCAAAATTTCTATTTGGGCTTTTATAGAGCTACGACATTTAAAGTTCTTCGCATGTAAAACAAGAGATCCAGCGCTCTGCAAGCCAAATCACAATCTTACTATTAAAAACAGTAACTTGCATTTACACGGCACCCTTCACGCGGGTTAGTGACTCACAGCTCTTAAAAACATAAGTGAAACATAAGAGAAAACCACTGGCAACTTCATTCATAATAATAAACCTGCGTGAATCTCTCTCTCTAAACGGGAGGAAAAAACCTTCCTGAAACCAACACAACATCCACAAACATGAAGTTCCTTCCCCTCATGAGTTGGCCCTTGGGTGCTTGAAAGTAAGAACCGCTCATCACTACCCCATTCATGAAGATTGTTACAGTAAATCCTACTTGGTTCTCCAATTTCATATCTTATTCATGATTAACCCTAAGTATTGTTCCATAAGCCCCAGACAGCAGTCAGCACTCAATGCATCTTTGGATTTACCCACACTCCACTTTAGGGAGTGTGAAGCGATTTGAGATTTCCTCCTGATGTGGAAGGCACTATATTAAATGACAATAACTGACCCATTGAGAAGAATTGCAGCTGTGAGCCCACTTTCACTAAAACGATTGCTCTTCACAAATCCTACCCTCCCTCCCTCTCTCTCGTTTGTTGAAACAGTTGGAATTTTGGTTTGGCCATTGGTAAGTTCCTTGCCGTGTTTATTTTGCTGTTGAGGAGCTGTAGGGGGCTGGGTGGCTATTTTCCTGGTGCAGCCTGACCACGTGATGCAACTGAAACGTTTTCACCTGCCTCCCATCTTCACCGAGGCCTAGCGACGATCAATAACATGAATAAAAACACACGAACGGCAGGCGACCGTTCTGTGTAGTGCAGCATAAGTGATAGGAGAAGGCCACAATTCTGAAATGAATCAAGAGTTTGACAATCCAGCTGCTGCCCCAGCGATGGGGAGAGCGCCAGTGTTTCCCAACACCTGAGGGCTGACGTTTGGCCATGATAGGCTGACTCTAGTAGGCTTGTTTATTAACGGTCCACCCCTTCTGATAGCAAGAAGGCTGAGAAATACTTAACTCGATCTCTCTTGCACAGCTATTAGTAGCTAGTTACAAGGCATTAGTCAGAGGCTCACCCGATCAGCTCTTTCCCAGCTCAAAGGTACGCTTGATTATTTAAAACGTCCCATTCCTTAACCAGCATCAAAGAGTGAGAGAGTTCTTTGCAGATCACTTACGCTACGCCCCAATACTTGTAACAATATAATAGTTACGTTTCCAGGCCGGAGCAGACCCTGATCTAGCCTTTTTTGGGGGGTCAGGCGGGTGTTTTTAACACGTGTGGAAACCCATCACCATGTTTAAGAGTATCCAAACCAAGCTGAGATTTCCATGCATATTTGTGCCCGCTGTCTGCAGGGTGCTTAACGACAGGTCGGGGTAGGTCAGAGCCCTCCCTCCCTCCAGTCGCTTCCCGTGTTTGTCACAAATCCACTTCACTGCCCGATCCTAGACATAGCAAATGGGTCAGAGGAAGTCCTTCCGCTGCATCCCCAGGAGCTCGGATACCTGTCCCAACTTCCCAAACCAATCCTTCAACAAATCTACCTCCGTCTACCTACCTTTCACTTTCCATGGTTTGTTTTCCTACTGTATCACTACAATAAAAAACAATTGAAGGATGGTCACACTACTGCATATTTGTTCATACATAAATAAAAATAAACATAGAATCTGTGTGTAATACCGCCAAAGCACTGTTTATTAATAATAAGTGTGATTACATGTTGCTTCAAAATACAAGAGCATTAAGGATTCCGAACATCTGAAAAATAAAAGCAATCTTTGAAGATCAAAGAAAAAACCCTGAAAGGTTTTGCTGGCTTCTTACATAAAATTAAAATCAGCCGAATATTTAATTTGCTCCAACACTTCAGCAGATGTTACAAAACAATGATCAGACATTTAAAAACACTCCACGTTTCACTTTTCTGGGGGAAAAAAAAACTCCAAGCAGACCTTGTTTCCATTTCTTTTGGTTATCGCAGCCACACAGTGTTCAGCTGAGTTTGGTTTTTTATGCTGGTGTCCATTTTGAGAACTTCTCGAATGGCCATAGTGGCATACGTAGACGGAGGAAGTGAGAATTCCATTTTCAGGGCTCTGCATTTACCTTCTGTAATAAGAAAGTCTTAAAAATTCAATACAAGAATGTAAAGAAGCTGATTATCTTATGAACTGACTTTAGTTATTCCTTCGTCCACAAAAAAATCAGTCACTCCACTTTATAGGATACCCTGTGAAGTGCTACAAGACATTCAAATGACATGAAAGTCACTTTATCAAATACAAGGTTTATTATTTATTATTATTAATAATTATAATTAATAATTCCAGATACCCACCAGAGTGCTGCAATGGTGCATTATGCTTCATTCTTACTCCCAAAATGACAAAGTGGAATTTTAATTTCTGGTAATCTGCTAGGTAATGAATAGTTTTTAAATGTATATTGCAAAGATTTGCATCTTGATTCATTTACAAAATATTTCTTACATTGTCATATTTATGGATTTATGCACATTATCTTTATTTAAGGAGCTTTGAATGTCTAAATGAGTTTCAGGGGTTAGTATAGGTACAGTAGTGTCATGTTCAATGACATTCAAAGTTGTGTTATTTATAACAAAATAACCGATTTATGTTTTCCAATTTAGTATCTCTTCCCCCACTCCAATTGATTTCATTCTCAAGACAAATATTCCTACCTTTCGAAAATTCAGGCAACGGTGTCCCTTCCAGCCTTTCCAGGTCTGTGTGAATCAGTGGGATTTTGTGATCATCGTACGCAAGAACATTCCTGTGAGATTGAGATTCCGTGAAATAATTCAAAGTTTACAGTGGTCTGACCTCAATAAAGTACTTAACTTAACCTCAGCATTACAAGGCACTGGTCATTTCCAACTTGAACTCTTGTTGCAAGTAAGCATGATCAATAACTTGCATTTATAAAGCGCCCATCACATGGGACAGTCTCAGAGCGCTTAACAATGGCGGAGCTTGATGCCGAGCTGGGGGTGGGGGGTGACCATAAGCACGGTCAAAGAGGAAGGTCTTCAGCTGTGATCCAAAACGGGAAGGAGAGAGCAGTATTTGACAAATGGGGCAGAAGGTTCCTAATTTACAGTATTCGCTAAACTCATCAAAACCACAGGTCGTCGAGCTTTAAACATCTCTCGTGTAAATACCCTGAAATGAATCCCAACCTCACAGTATTAAAGGCTTAGAAGAGAACAAGAGAGGACATTGAGTTAGAAAAATATTTTCTAGTGGTACAAACTAAAGATGGCTGGTTCCAGTGATGGGACGTGTCAATTTATTGTCACGGCACAACTGCAACTATTTGACAGAAATAAATAAAAAATAAAGTGTGGTTCAAAACTTGAGCTATTCACAAACTGATTCATTTATTGGCAATGAAATAAACTTTGCCACTGCCGATCCTTTGATGGGGCCACTCTACCCAAGCAAAGTCCGTTATGTTGGAGATGAAATTTTTTTTGGCACGGAAGAGATTACCAGGTGTGATAGCATCTCCCAGAATATATACAGCAGATGGGGAGGCTTCACCAGCCTATTTCTGACCTCGCTTTGGTAACCAGCCAAGTGGTGGATTGGCAGTGAACTGAGAACAGGCTACGCACTCTGACTTCTCGCCAATGTGGAATCCTGTAGCGTACTGGTTACAGCACTCGCCTCGCAAGCGAGAGGACCCGGTTTTGATTCCCGGACAGGGCAAAATCTTTGGCAAGTTCCTTACTCCAGCCACCTCTGTTTAAGTAATTCCTTCAAAAAATAATAAATTGATCACTTCAATCCACGACTGTTTGTGGGACACTGCTGTTCGCAATTGGCCTCGGCGTTTCCCCCCACAAAATATATATATCCACTTTACAGTATATTCTATGAAGCACTTTGAGATGTTTCAAAGACATGATAAGGCGCTGTATCAAATGCAAGGATTATTATTATTATTAATAAATAGGAACCGGGTTGTTAGTCAATTGGCGGATAGCTTTCCGGGAGTAATAATCCCTTAAAAATAAATAAATAGTAATTTGGTTACTCAAATCATAACTGTTTGTGGGACACCGCTGTGCGCAATTGGCTGCCATGTTTCGCCCACAAAATATACAGTCAATCCACTTTACAGTATATTCTGTGAAGTGCTTTGAGATGTTTCAACTACATGATAAGCGCTATATCAAATGCAAGGATTATTAATATTATTATCATCATGATTAAAACGTGAACAGGCTAGTGAAAATGGACTGATGAAAAAGTATTTAAAAGACTGAAGTTTAAAAAAAGTACAAAAAAAACAGCATTATCAAAGTCGAGGGATGACAAAGAGGTGCAGCAATGTGGGTCACCTGGTACATAGAAAGGAAGAGATTGTAACCTCACTGCAATATTAATTTAAAAACCAATGCTTTAGGACTCACCAGCTAACATCCTGAGGGCGAATGATAATCTTCCTGTATGCTCCTGATAGGGAATAATCCCGAATTCTGTGTCTCATGTTGTTTATATCCAAGTCATCAACATCCAGCATTTCCTTGTAGCACTCTCCAACTTAAAGACACATACATAGAATGAACCTTTAGAAATACATACCGTTTTTAGGCAAAGAGTATGAGTGAACCAATCTAATACAATTTACATTTAATATCTGGCACTAGATACTGAATTATACTCCAGGAAACAAACTAGAGCAAAACATACAAGACATGCGGTGTTGGTAGAGAAAGCTGAGGCAGATAGGTTTGATTCAAAACGCAGCCATGAAAATGAGCAGATTTCCAACTTGAAAGATCAGGATTTTTTCAAAGTGTTTTAGATGCAAAGCTTGGATATGGAAATTCATCTTTACGAACTGCCGGGTGCTGTTCTTATTAGTGAGTTAATAAAACTGGCTGCCACGGTGCCCTTAGGTGAATGCTTGTTACTGCAAATGAGCAATATGTATCTCACCTACGTGTTAAAACAAAGTGATGAATTCTCAATGAGCTTGTTGAGACTTCCGAGGCCACATTGACGTTAGCAACACAATATAGCAAAAAACGATCATTAAGTCACACAAGAGACGAACTGTGCAGTGTCCTCATAAGGACAACTCACACATTGCAAACTGATTTCTCATGGATGTGGTAATTCCACCACATACCAAAGAAGAGGCATGTGGTGCTTTGTTTTTTAAAAAAACAGCTTAAGTCCACAAGATCCACATTTCAATTGGCCCAAGGGTGCAGCAGCTCTGTGTACCAGTGCAACCATCACAGAGACTCTTGCACTTCAAAACATGCCAAGCTCCTAAAAGACTGGGTACATCTGTGCAGGAAGGAAGAGATGGAGTGTGTGTCGGGGGTGGTGGTGGTGGTGGGGGGGGGGTGGCATTTAACTTTCCCCCTGCATCAATCACTTCCTCACTGAAAGTCACATAAGGTTATTCGCAAGCAGTGTGTTCACAGCAGACAGACAACAGTGCAGGTGATGTAAAGCAGGAACAAAACAATCAACATTGTCTGCCATTTATTCCAAGCAAATCCAACGAGCTTACTTTTGTGCTTTGGGTAGAGGACATCAAATCCAGGCAAAGGCATCACCACGTCATGAATGGAGTATTTGTCAACATCAGATTCCTCAATGTGAACAGCTGTGGCTGCAAAATAACAATGGAACAAAAATAAATTTACTTCACGTCTCGAGACATCAAAATGCTGATTCTTCATTTCAAGCACAGAAATAAATAAACACAGCACTGAACCTCTGGGAATGGTTAACTTATTACAGCAAACTTTACAGGATTATCAGAAGCACATTCAACAGTAACCACATCCCAAAGCTTTCATTAAACTGCAATAGCAAAGGGCTCATTTATGAAAAAACCCAGAAAATCCTGCACAACTATTAATCCGAGGAATGTCTTGACGTAAACTGAAATTTGTGTTAAGCCCTCCTAAACATTGCTCCTAGATCCATAAGTATGGGGCGAACTCGACAGCATTTTCAGCCCCATCCATTCGCATGCCATTCCCAGCAAAACCTCTCCTCCAAAGGGTTCACAATAATCCAAAATATTTCCATTGATTTGTGGCTGCCACAGAATCTTGAAAAAAACAAACGAAATGCAATTAAGTATTACATTTCCAGTATATCATCAAATATTTCCAGGATGTAATTTCAGTTTTAAGATCCACCTGAAGCCCTACACAGCACAAACCCATAAAGATTAGGAGATTGTGGTCAGCATTGTTAGCTGACGGATAATGGAATGGCTAATGGAAATACATTTTATTTTTCAATTAACGTTTGAATGGACTCAGTTTAGAACAGAGTACTTTAGCCCAGTTCTCTCTCTCTTTCTCTCTCTCCCCCACGCCAAAAACTTACAATAAATATTCTCGTCATTTACCTCCTTTCAGTGTTAAATCACCGGCCACTGCTCTAAGTCCATAATCTTCAATCCTCTTGCTCACAAGTTTATTCCACACATAGCTCTGATAGCTGTGAATGTACATTAATCGGTTATTCCTTGGAATCTGAAAACAAGGAATAGGATAAGCGAGTACATTTTTTCAAATCAACATACATTGACCACAAGAAACAGACACGGGAATCAATCAGAGAGGGTGTCACTCTGCACTGATAGAAGAGCTGGTTTATCTCAAGCTATCAATTAGATTGCTACTAAGTGTTTGACTTAATTCAGGGTGATCCAACTGATGGCCCACGGGCCACATCCGGCCCGGGGGATGTTTACATCTAGGAGCATGACCCCCACCCCCCACTTCCCTCCCACCCTCCGGGAAAAACAACGGAGAGAGAGAGAGAGAGAGAGACAGATACAGACGCACACGTTGATAGAGTGAGTCACACACAGATACAATGACAGGCAGACAGATTCCTTGTCATTGGCTGTGTCATTCTTTCAAAAAATGTTATGAATTTTTACATTGTCTATGTAGAGTTTGCACTGTAACTAAAATATATTGAAATTAAGTAATATAGTTACACACTGTGAAACATAGGTTTGCTATATGATTCTCATGGGTTATGTTTCTGGAAGGGAAACACGAAAATATATTTTTTTTTACGCAGCCCGCAGACATTTCTCAAATCTGGCATCAGCCGTCAAAGAGTTGGACCGCCCCCCACACCCGACTTAATTTATTAATGACCAATACATTTGTCATTTGGATTACTTTACAGCATCAAACTCAACAGGAAAGACATGATATTACTGTAAATAAGGAATGTCTTCAAGCTTGACAGCACAAAAATCTGCAATACATCAGTACACTGTGTGCAAAACTGAATAGATAATCAATGCACTCTATATTAATCTTTATTAATTTTTAATAAGGCAAGCTGATGCTATGTGAGGGACCAGGCTGCAAGTCTTTACATTGAAATACTAATATTAATGCTTGCATTTAACATAGCGCCTTATCACAGCTTCAAGACTTCTCAAAACGCTTCATAGAATATACCGTAAAGTGACTTGATTGTATATTTTGTGGGCGAAACACGGCAGCCAACTGCACACAGCAGCGTTCCACAAACAGTCGTGGATGGAGTGACCAAATAATCATTTAAAATATATATTTTTTTGGAGGGATTACTACCCCTGGAAGAGCGATATGCCAATCGACTAACAACCAGGTTAAACTTACAATACCAAACGCTGACACGATATTCTTCATCCCATATCTTGCCAATCCTCGCAGCAACTGTCCTTCCACACACCTTTTGACAGGGAGCTTTCTCAGTGCAGCTTCAGGGTCTTAGTTTTAGCCCACTCTTCTCTGCATTTTACCAGATAACCTTTCTCCGCTGGAGAAACAGAAATAGCATCAAATATTTCAGGTAAATATGGGGTGATGGTGGGGTGGTTGGGAGTGGGGCAATATTGGAAGAGAAAAGTTGCATAGTTATATAACACGGAAAGGACCATTAGGCCCAACTGGTCCGTGAGAGTCTTTGTACAACATGAGCCCCCACTATTTCTATGCCTCTCTCCTGTGCTTCTCTATTCTCTTCTCCCTCACACACACATCAAGAGGAGGAATGGAATGAACTGCTTTCGACTTTGAAAACAGACAAGCTTCCCCCGATCGCTCAACATATGTATCCAGTGAATAGCTGATCAATCCCAGTCTGTAGCGAGTTAACCGACATCAGCAGGGACAACAACAACAAATTGCGTTTATATAGGGCCTTTCTCACCAGGACATCCCGGGAGAACAGGAGTTGGAGCGTCCCATGTAAAGAGAGGGAAAAATAACAAAGATCCTGATTATAACCTCAGGAAAAGGGCATACATGCAACCTGGGTTGAGGACAAAATGCAACTACCTTCACCTATTCGGCCATCAAATAGCCTAATAACATGCACTGTAGAAGATGCACTCAAATGACAATCACTGGGGCTGGATACCCGAGAGCGCTCAATGCTTATAGAATTGTTCTCCTACAGAAAGAAACCAAAGTCAAAACACATTGGGTGAGGGGTGAAGAGAGGTCCCAACTACACTTTGAATTGGTAGGTCCTGAGATGCAGAATTTCCTACCTCCAGGGCGAGGCTTTAGGATCAGATCCATGACTTCACTCCAGTCGTTCTGCAGAATTGCTCTAAATAATATAACCCAGGGGAGAATAATCAGAACACATTTGTCCAACATGATAGAAAATGCAACAATATATCAGATTTTCACATCTGCAAATGAAAATCAAAACATTTTCTCACTGATCTTTCTATTCTGGTTATTTCAGTGAAGACCAAACTAATAGAAATCACACAAGATCACAAAGGATGTGAATGAAGAAGGCCCTTCGACTCATTTGATCTCATATTTTCAGGCTATCCACCCTATACTGTAAAGTGAATTGACTGATGTATTTTGTGGGCGAAACACAGCCACCAAATGAGTGACTAAATTATTATCAAATTATTCCCATTTATAGTATCAAGTGGTTTCTTAAATGGGTCCCGGAGAAACTAACCAGCTGTGTAGCTAAGAATATGCTACATTAAATTACATCAAGCACAAGTTCATTATTTACTAATTTCCAGAAGATGTACACTTTTTCCATTAAGTCATTAATTTATATCTCACCTGCCTTGTGATTCAGGTTGACGAAAAGAAGAGGAATTTTCCTCCTAGACATTGTGACTTGTACTTCCTACCTCATCCAAATTCATATCCCCACAAAAATTCAAACTCATTTATTTATGTCATTGCTGGCAAGGTTGAACTGTAGCTGTGTGGTTTGTCAAGAAATTAGCATTCATTTGATTTCTAAATAATCTCATTCTTTTAGACACTTGATAAGTTTCTTTCACTCAGAAGGCCATATGAATTAAGTCCACATAACCAATGCTGGAATTTTTTTGTTTTGTTTTGTTTTGTTCAAACAAAGAACTTGTCAACAGCAGATCTTTTACAGATGAACTGCCCTTCATTTGACTCCGTTCCTTTGGAAACAGGCTGGGTCATTCATGAACCATGCAGTCAGTAAGAAAAACAAGGCACAGCTTACTTTCCCACTTGGTAAGTTGGAACTGCTGTCGTCCCAAATCGTTGCATTCCATAGTAGTTGATAAATCCAATCTCCCTGAGGGAAGTCATGGCTTGCTCCACCTGCTCATGTGATCCGGTGATATTCCTACAAATCACAAACAGACAGTGTAAGGCCAGTACGACAATGATTACAATATGGTAGTTCTGCTGTACAAAATCACACACCAAATCACGCTATAAAAATGGCCTCTGGCTAGTGCTTCCTGGTTACAGTACATCACTGACATCATGTGCACACAACCATTTAAACTGATCTGGAAGTGAAGGGAATAATATTAAATTCCTCTATCTCATCTGATTTATCCTGTAACCCAACATATCACTAAAAGCAGATCAGATCTTCAGGCAGAGCAATACAGCATGAGAAGGAAAGGGAATAATCTTTCATATACTGTTCGATGTTACACTCTCGACTTAAGCAGTAGTATAGTGTCATCTAAAATTTCATACGTCACAGAAAACAGGTCACAAATATAACAGAAATGGTGTCTCTAAACTCGTATAAAAGCCTACGGTATAGAAGAATCATCTTCAAGAGGAACACCTCTAAATTCTGCAAAGTGAAACTCAGCTCTTTAACAGAGTGATGCTGCGCAAATCATCGTCATCAACAATTACATCAAGTTTCAGGTCTCTTCAAGTTTCCAACCAAAACCCGCGAGCGTGGTAGATTTCACACAAAAACAAAACACCTTCTTTAACCTAAATTTACAAAACAGCCCAATTTACAAACACCACCACCAAATTACATTTGTATCGCACCTTTCAGGTCAGGGATTTGGACAAAACGCTGACATTTTATATACACGGCTAAGCCACTGGATGGAGCACTTCACAATGTGCTGCATCCCAAAATGTGGCAGAGGAATTGTGACAGCCACTGCAGTGAAATCCCACAGCCATATCACATCAGCCTGTTGTCTTGAGAGGAAATCGCGAGTCAGGATCCCACAACATGGAGACCGCAACAGACTTACACTCCACTCTTCCACTCGTTTGCTTGGCTTGAATAGTACGCAGCTTGATAGCGACAAACATTAGGTTATAAACAGGTTTGAGAGGTTTTTTTTTTACACACACGCGTTCTACGTACCTCAGAACGATGGTAAAATGATTTCCTTGCAATTCACCCAGCTTCAGAGGGTGCTTTTTGTAACTGAAATTTCCCAGTCTAAAGTTCATCAAACATTTGTTCAAATGAGAGAGTCTCTGTGCTGTTATCCTGCGAGAAATACAATTATTTATTATCCCCCAAAACACAAGTATATGTGTCTCTATCATTGTCTACACTAGTGGTGGCTAACCTCTTTGGTGCCAACAAAATAAACATTTCTTGAATAAATATTTCTTGATTTGTAGCATACATCTATGCTATTTTGTTATTTCTATTATTTTGTTGGCTATCACTGGTTACATGAAAGCCATGGTCAGATGATTATTGTGAATACTGAGGTCAGGCAGAGGCTGCACAACACACTATGGTCGGATGGAGACTAGGTCGGTCAGCGTGTACACAAAACCACGGTCGTGTGGAGACTGCTTCTGTCAATAAAATAAGAACCAAGTATATAAATGTTTTCTGTGGGATAGAGGGAGGTAAGCAGGGCCTCTCTGACATTGGATGGTCTCCGAAAAGACACGGCTGAAAAATGTCAGGCTACAATAGATGACGGGACAGTTTGGCTCATCAATGAGATGGGGGAAGCAGACATGCAATTAAACCCTGTGAGCCAAAGCCCTAAGGGTGGGGTGATGCTAACTAGGCACACATTATGCACAGTTCCCAAATCCTACAGGAAGTGGGTAAATTGTGGCAAGCATTTCAGGAGAGAAAATTGGGAAAGAAAAGTAGTGACTGACCGGCTTTTCCAGCAGATCAATATAAAGTAGGAAAATAACTTGCCTTTTTATAGAGCCACATCGAAATATTGCAAACGAAAGGTCATTGACCTGAAACCTTATTTTCCTTTCTCCATGGATGCTGCCTGACCAGCTGAGTGTTCCCAGCAACTTTTGTGACTAATTTTTTTTATGTACTTCTCCCTATGATACTTACTTTAAGACTGCAATTTCTTGTACTGTTATAGCCCTTTTATCTTTGGTCCCCATGTAGGAAAATATGTTTGGCTTGACTCTGTGTGTAAAAGAAATTCAGGTAACTTCATAAGTCCTTTTTAAAGTAATCAGCACAACCGAGATTAAAAATCAGAACATTAAAATAGTTGCATAGTTACAGACAATGAAGAATGCAGGTGCAGCTATCAGGATAGATTGTATAGCTTGGGCGTTTTTTCACTGGATAAAAGATATTTACAACAACAACAAAATTACACTTGTGTAGCGCGTTTCACTTTGGGAGGACGTCCCAATACGGGGGGAAACTAATAAAAGCGTTTCAAATTATAAAATGGTTTGATTAAGATAAACTAGATAGGTTATTTCCATTGGTTGGGGAGTCCGTAAACAAGGGACACAAACATTAGATAACAATTAGGCGATCTTAAAGAGAATCTAGGAGAAACTGCTTCACGCAGAAGGTAGTGAAATTGTGGAATTCACTGCCTGAAGAGGTAGTTGAATCAGATGGTATAGATGCATTCAAGAGAAGCTAAACCTTCACATGATGGAAAGAAGAATAAAAGGGTATGGGAGGGAGTAAAGGAATGGGTGAACACCGACTAGTTGGGCCGAGTGATCTGTTTCCGTGCTGTACATTCTGGTGTTTCAGGTGTCTATGGAGCAGAACTGGCTTCTAGTGATCATTGGAAGGGGCACCTTCACCTCCTTCATGGTTCAAGACTTATTTACCAGCACTGCAAGCATGGTCACAGACTGGCAGAGACAGACATCAGTCAAGGCACTGATCCATACAGACATGATTGCAAGACCACAGCCTGAGCTGCCACAAGTCAGGCTAGCAACTAAAATGTCACTGCTGCATAGCTCAGTGAGAGAAACTCACTGATCCTCAGAAATACACAAAACTGGCACTCATTGATCTGCACATTTCTTCCAAACCGTTTATATGAAATTGAATGCAGAAGTTGCATTGATAAAAAAATGAAATATCCTCCTGAATTCACAATGAGACTGAAAATAGAAAGGCTGAAAAATGGTTTAGCAAATTACAAACAAGTCACATCCCCACAAGCAAAATCTGCCAATTTTGAAACCGTGAGCATCGCTGACTCGACATACCTCAGGAATTTAGACAGCACGTTAATAGCATCCATTGTGTCCTTGTTTTCCTTGTACAGCACAAAGTGGCAGTAACTCCCTCTGCTTTTAGGCCATGAGTGCTTTCTCGGATCTTTGAAGAGAAAACATTTCATTAATCCAAAAGGAGCGCTCGTTGGGAACTGCGCCCTAATTTTTTCCCTGCTTTGACCTCTCGTAAGAGAGCAGTTAGCATGTTAGTTCGGAGCAGTAACCAGAAAGACTATTTACCAAGAAAAACAGCTGGCCTGTTCCTCCTCCCCATTTTTTCTCCTTCCGTTCAATTTATCAGTAAACAAAAGCAAACTACTGTAGATGATCACCGAGTCCTGAAGGCCTGCTAAACATGGTTACGCCGTTGCATTTCAGATGCTTTCTAATCTTGGCCATTTTGCTAACGAGCCAGGATTATATAAGGAGTGAAATTCACCAGCAACATTTCAGTTTACCTGCCCGCCACAGTCGCTCAGCCCTACCATTCACCAACAGTCACCGAAACAATGAGTTGATTCCAATAGACAGCATTAATTCTTTAATAATCGCAGTGCAACTCTAACAGAAAATAATGCAACAAACCTCCACATCCGGTCAGAGGTTTCCATTTTTTTCAAGCACAAACTCGCCACATACAGCACATTCTATAATCGGCCATGTTCAGTAAGATTATATTCAGTAGCTTTTTTATTAAGAAAATATTCTTCTTTAGCGTAGTGGATGATACCGACACAGTGATCTTTAATATAACTCACAATTACAACGCAATCATTAAGAAATAAATTATTTGAATGTATGCAGAACAATAAACTATGTATACGAGCCACAGCAAGTATTATAGATTTACACAGACACAGGTTTAAACCTTTTTGACTAATGCTTTCTTGGCCTGAGCTGCACTAACTGTATAGATAGAGGTTGTATGTTAGAGGTTATTTATAACAGAACTTGGCAGAAGCAAAGCTGCTCAGGTTTACCAACGCACAAACTGACTGAAAAAAAATGTGCTCATTCAAATGTGGCTTCAGCGTTAATGTTCCAGCGAATTATACAAACATTCCTTGTAAACACACTGGTCCACTCAGAAAGCAGGGTATGCAGCTGCTTTTGTGTCCCCTTAATAATAGATTGTGGTAATTTAATTTGACACCTTGCCAAGCATTCATTGGGTTCTGCTTCAGTCATGTTCAATTGAGTGTTGTGTCACCTCCCACATGACAAACGGGAGTTGTACCTTAGCAACCAAACACAGAACTTACATTGAGTCAGTACACAACCCATGAGGCATTTCCCAGCAGCATTACTGTAGATCAATCCCTCCCCCTTCACAGCCACACAAAAACGGACAATATGGTTTCATCAATCTAAACACTGCACACTTACCACAGATTGACGATAGGCATCTTTCACAAGATACTCAGTCATTGCTTCAAAGGCCAGAGGTGTATTTTAGACAGTCTTTCTTATGAATTAAAAAAAAATGACCATACATTGCACGTAATGTTTTCTATTAACAGCTCCATTAAAATAACCTGCTATTGGGTGAGCTGCATAATACGGCCCTATAAATGCCTGACAATTTCTTTTCAGTGGAATGAAACAAATCTTACCTGCTGCTTTGACCTCTGTCCAACCATTGAAAAGCATAAGAAGTATAAAGAGAGCATTATTTAATTGTAGAACAAGATTCCTGAGTGTGGGGGCATTGCAGGTGGCCATGCAGGAACCGCAGCTATGAATGTGCGAAATATGTGAAGTGGGGAAGTCATCAAGCACTCCAAGCATCACAGTTCAAAGTTTGTTTTTACAATAGCTCAGGAGACTCGCAATTCAACCGGAAATATAAGTCAAAACCTCTCTTGCTCTGACCAGAGCTCGTTATACAACACTATTCAATGGTAATTTTGAAATAAAAGTAAGGAAACAAAACCCTCTACAACTGCATTAACCAAACGGAACTTTATTCCGTTCTGACAAGTTCATTTGCTTCCAACTTCCTCAAACACAACTTACAACGGTATTCAAAGAGTAAACCTCAATCAGCGCACGGAAAAACACTAAACATGCAGGATCAAAGAATCAATGGCATCATTTTTGTTGCAGAACTTCTCAGCTTCCTTTGTACAGCACAAAAGTTGTTGGTTGTATAAGTGAAGCTTTGTGCTTGTGTGAAGCAAAATATTTCCCCCTTTTAAGTATTTTTTCCTTTGTCCAAACTAATTATTTTCGGCTTCCTATACCACCCATGCAAGATCAACACACATTATATACATAGATTTGCTTTTCAGCTTCGAGTTGGCCTTGATCAAGAATAAATAGAAACAAAGCACTCAACCTGCAGGTTTAATCGTGGATTATGCACCTCAATGGATAATGGAATCTGTATTCTAACAGGATCCACACTTGCAATCCAGACATTCTGCCAGAATTTGGTGCCTGCACAAACGTCTAACTGCAACTTAATGCTGCTTTTCTCAGTCTCCCAAACCTAGGAATACAAAATTACGTACAAGCGCGAAAGCAAGTTAATGACAATTAAAAAGATAAACTGTCTTGAACGCCACTAGTAGTCAGTTTGTGAAGATGGAACACCCAGGTATAGTGCCCCACTGTCACCTTTATGAACATGCTAGGATTAGGATGTAGGAGAGGTTTACAGCGTCTCATTTGAATTATGGCACCTTTAACAATTCAGTACACCTCCAGCACTGCACTGAGGCGTCATCCTAGACTTTACGAGTTCAAAGTTACGGACGTGGAGCACAAAATCACAACATTCAGAAGTGAGAATGCTGCCAACATAACCAGGCTGACGTCTAATTAAATGGACAGCCAGGAAATTATTTTCGCTATATTTCATCATTATATATATTGGGCAGATTTATTTTCAGTTTGCACACTTTCAAGTCAGAATGCTTAATGTGAAATCTTTTAATATTTTTTAAAAAAAGCTATTTTCTCCACCTTTCTGATATTTTCCTTAATGTTTTGAAACCTTAAAGGCACATTCCATTCAGCACAGAAATAACAAATCCAGCCTCCATGTGAAGCACACATTTTTTTGTTTACGTGAGTGCCTGTAACTAGCTGACTGTGAATTATCTGGTCAACTTCACTCATGGAAAAATCCTGTTCACTGAGCACCATCCATACATTATGCAATACGTCTGCGTATTTTATTTTAAAAGTAACATTATAATTGGCCTTTGTTCTACTTTGAATTATTGCAATGGCTTTGCAGCTCAACTACAAGAAAACCAGTCAACAAATGAAATTTTGGCCCTCCGTGCACAAGAGACTATTGTGTTTATTTCCTGCAGCTGCCTTTGCCTTTGTGATTCTGCTTTTGGTCTCTAATCCAAGATGAAACCTTAAACTACAGTCCCATCTGTCTGTTCAGATGGATATTAATGGTCCCCCAATACCATTGGAAGAGAGACGAGTTTCTCCCGACGTACAATACTCCAGATGATTCGGTCATTCACTTCATTGCAACATGTGGGACTTCGCTGTGTGCAAATTGGCTGCCATGTGTGCCTGCAAAAATCAGTCACTACACTTAACAGAACTGTACTTACTGTGGAGTACTCTGAGACACTGCAGCATTATAGATATTACATCAAATGCAGGAATTATTATTTATTACAGATATAAAACTGGATTATATGCCTGGCCAATCTATAGTAATGGTAAAGAAACTGGTAAAATGTTAGTAAACTGCCATCGTTTTCACATACAGATTGACTAAATGGAGCAAAAACCTGTGGGGCAGATTGTATATAGGGTGTGGAAGTATCTATTTATCCCTCCCCCTCCCCAATCTAAACATCCCAAATGATTATGCGTCTACAGCCACCTATGCAATCAATGTTTTCAATCCCCTGGGTGGGAAGAAATGCTTTCTGATCCCATTTCCAACTCCTTATCTCTTATTGTAAGATTAACTAGGAGCAATTTGCTAGAAGAGGCTCAGCAGTTTCTGCACAGTCTTGATAAGACTCAATAAATTAGGCATGGAGGGATCTTTCTACTCGGAATTAGAAAATGCAATTGAGGCTTCAATCTCACCACAGAGTTTGATGTGATGCAGAATAAGCAACACCTTGAAGGTCAGTCAATACCATGGAACTGAACAAGCACGTCACAAGAACTGACCAGTAGTTTGCAAACCTATGTCAATATGGCTATGAGTAAAAATACTATTTATTGGATCCATCCTGTTTTATAAGAACATTTTCAATAAACCCAAAATAAAACCTCAGTTTAGCAAATGTCTTGTCCTGAGCAGTCCAGAAGTTTATCAGTGGTGTCAAATTACTAGGCAGCGTCGATGTGTTTAAACTTGCATCGAAAATCCTCAAATGTGTACGTCTATCTAACAATGGTTTGTGTAGAAACATTTGAGAAGCAGGAACATAATGATTTCAGGGGCTTTGGCTGCATTAACATAGGTCATTTGAAAATCAGAGGCAGCTAGTTCACTGAACTGCCAGTCAGACCTGCCTGCAAAGTGGCTTAGCCATACATTCGGATGGTAGTGTGCTTAATCAGGTGAAAAGGCGGATGATGTGTGAAGCGTGATGTGAAAAGTTTTCTGCCTTCCTTCCTCAACTACTCTGTAAAACAGCAACCTCTGTTTCCAATCAGTCACTCTTGCACATTGGCTTCACTTGTACTAGACCCGAAGGCATAGTATAGCTCACAGTTCATTTTGAATGTCAACTGTGTTGTACTTGTTCTATCTGCTGTTAAAGCGTAAAGTTGCTCCCTGTCTGCACAGCCAGACTCCACAACTGTGACCTATTAAATATACCAAGGCAGCTTCCCAGCACAAACCACAGGTAAGTTTCATAGCATTTCTCTAGCTGGAATCACTCTACCAATTAGGGCTTTGTCTCAAGGGGTTCCAAGTCTCATGGTGAGCCAGACAGGGTGGTCAACCTTTAAAAGTTCCTGTGATGTGTCTCATTGAAGCCACTACCCCCTAGGGACATCCTGCTTGCTTTTTTCCCCCTTTCTTCCCACAAAATACACAGTCACTACACTTTACTGTATATCCTGCAAAGCGCTTTGAGACATCCTCCTGAATCAAAAGGCAATATATCAAATGCAAGGGTTATTCATATTATTATTCTTTCCTTCCCCTCCCCCCACAGCAATCAAAGAGAATTGTTTTTAAAGTTATGGTTCTCATCGTATTGACCTCAAAAGGGTTGAAGAACTGAAGTGAACCCGAACCTCACAGTCCCTCGTCTCAATTGACTGATGACTGAATTGTCCCAAGTTTCAATTAACTCTAAATAGTTGCTCTGAATAGGGAATAACTTGCGTCTTTCCAATGAACTGTATTGTAACATGCTGGAGAAGGCACCTGATCCCCCACTGCATTTTATCCAATTATTGCAGATCTATTAAAGTGACAGGACATCTGCAAGCTCTGGCCTCAATGTTTCTCAATGACTTCAGTGGTAGCTGGAAACAGAATTGGAAAATGAGCAACTCTGCCTTCTTCTACGTCCGACGATAATGTTGCCTGTGAACCGACAAGTAGTCAGCCTGGCAAAGAATTTCACATGGTTTCAAGCCAATGCATTTGTCCAAAGGTTTGAGCAGATGAAGGATGGGAGTGTCAATGCCTGATGAAATAGATGATCGTTTTTTTCTAGCTCACCGCATGAATCACTTTGTAAATCCTGCCTAGGTCAGATGGATTACTTCTGAAATGTTAGGCACTTTTCCATCAGTATTTATTTTGCTGAGACCCACCTGCTGCTTGCCATGATGCCAACCAGTTGGCAGCTTCAAGCCATTCAGCACCAATTCCTGACTCCGCTCCACTCAATCCTAGCCCCAACTCTATCAGACAGACATCTGGCACAAAGCTGAACGTCGGCTCATGGCCAGGTTTTGCAGAGCTAACAACGTATTCATTTTATAAGTGAGCATAACGCCACTGGATCCAATCACACAGTCAAACTCTCTTCATCACAGAGTCAAACCTCTTCTTATGCAGAGGTGAGGGAAGATCAGACCAGGTTTCCCCAAATTCAACGCTGGGAAAACAGGTTGGATTTTGTTACAAGTTGCCTTCAGAAGTAGGTTTACCTCTGGAAGCAAACCAGTAATACAAAAAGCAGCATCAGCCACACATATTATATCGATCATACCCTTAACAAAGCAAATGGTTTTGGTTAAATAAGTTGGATATGTAGCTGCTGAGTTATTTGATACAAATTCACTAGCAAGAACGTCCTAACCTTGTTATCACCTCGCCAGCTATTACACAGAAGTAATAAAAAAAAACTCTCATCCCATTTGTGCCTTCCATGGTTTTATTTGATGACTTAACCCAACACTCACAAGACATTCAAGATCTTTTCTTCACGCGTATACGGTGCCTAAGAGGCCAGTGTTATGCAATTTCCTAAGTGTTTAGTCCATCCCAGGGTTTTCACAATAACTTTTTGCTACAATTCATTGCTAAAAAAACTATACCTTATTTACTATATTCCCGAGCACCAGGTTTGAAAATTTGTAAACTGTAGTGCTAGACAGATACACGTACTACAGAGGACATTAACAGTGGGCATAGGTGCAGGCATCAATAAAAGAAAATTAACCCAAGTGCACATCAGGTCAATCAGCATCTGAAGATGTGATGAAGAGCCACACGCAACAGTTGAATCGATTTCTCCTGTCGTTGCCAATTGACCTGCTGCCGAATGCTGTGCTTCACCGTTTAATTTCAGAGGTTCAAGTCCACCCAGCTGAACTGCAAGCCTTTCCTTGCAGTGGGTGTGAAATGTTCCACACACACACACGTAATTTAAACACACCTGCTCACAGCAGAGTTGTAGACTGTGAACCACCACACCGTACCAATGCCAAATGAATATATCAAGATCAAATCAAGACAAATCAAGTGAAGTGGTTCTGAAGCCCTTGCTTACCCTAAATGCTGCAGCATTTTATCATCAGGACAACCAAAGGCCACTTGGCCATCTCTCACAGCGAGTGCCTAAACCTGCACCATTGTTTTGTGTGCTTAAAGCTCGAGTGTTGAAGCTGAGTGTGCAGCTTTGGAGTTTGCACCCAAGCTTTGCTCCACTGCACCTTTTTCATCTGCCATTTTCTATCGGTGATTCATTGTGAAGAACCCTGCCAACGGGCAGCTACCACTTAGCAAACAGCCCAAATTGCATAACACAGGTAAAGATCTAGCACAAAGGCAAGAAGGAGACAGCGCAGATTTGCCAGGAATGTGGCCGATTTCCAAAACAAACTGAACATGCGTGCCTAAGGGAACCAGTGCATGCATGATGCATGCAAAAGCTACAACCCAAACTTTTGTTTTTTTCGGGAAATAAAATGCAGCATTTTGGATTACCAGCAGAACGCAAGAGATTTACGCTCGCCAAAGACTAGCCTAAAGCAAAGTCTTCCCTTCTCAAACATCACAGGACAAAAAAATTCAAAAGGTAGAACAAAAATATGCAGATCAAAAGAAAAATGTCAAGTCGATGCATCCTCAAGAAAAAAGCATTCACTGAAGCAACTCAGTTAGCAAAAGATGCAATGAATGCAAGTTAGCAAATCATTCTCATGTTGTACAGACATGTTACAGTTTACGTAATTATGTCAAATTGTAGAGCTTCAGTAATGGCTTTGTAGCATTTGCAAATTTACTTTGGGAGAAAAATAATGAAACCATGAAGATCTACAATTGTACAGAACTTACTTGCCAATGCAGTCTTGCCAGCAACATGATAGGCAATAATGACTTTCTTCCCCTCTCGCTCTTCAGTTTTTGTCTCAAGCCCGGGAAAGAGGGACTTCACAGCCAGATGAATAACTGTTCGTTTTTCTTTGGTATCTTCCGCAACCTGTATTTTAATATAAAAAATATCATATTTCACTGAGAGTGATGTGGTTGTCCTGCAGCCATAACATAGGGAGAGAGGAGGGAAAGAAAGGGAAGAAGGAAAATACTAAATAAGAATGATGACTATGGTGCTTCTATCTTGTTGCACAGGACCAACCTCCAATTAAGTCTTTGGCTTTCAGTTACAATTACCACAACAACTTGCATTTATATAGCTCCCTTCACGCAGGGTAGCATTTCAGAGTGCTTCATTAGAGAGACGTCTCAATTATGTGATAAGGTGCTATATCAAATGCAACAATTATTATTATTAATTAGATCGCAGATTTAATGTTTCGAAATTATACCCAACCCAAATCTGCAGCGCCACTGAAATTTAAGGCAACTGGTCAGATGGTGAACAGGTTCATCAAAAGTGGTGCAACAACACTTCCCAAGCGGTAACTAAAATTCAAAAGTCCTCCAGCGTTTATACGGTAATGAGCAGCCATCTGCACGTGCTTTAAATATACAGAGCTCTGCCTTGCCCTAGCACAGTACGATTCTTAAAATAGGTGTCAGTGTTGAACAGGTGCCTCCACAGCAGTGTGTAACTGTAACAGTGACTTATTGTAATACCTCAATCGTATCAAACCGGAACTGCGTTATACCTGCTGCAATAATTTATAACACCTTAACTGTGTCAAACTGGTACCTATGGACTGCATCTACAGTATACCTGACACAACAACTCATCGGAATACCTCGATTGCAACACAGTCCTCCTTATTCTTGAATAGCTGAAGGTCTTCCAGGCGCTGTTTGTCTTCAGCAGACAATACTGAAAATATTTCCTCCGTAGGATCCTGAAAAACAATAATCACAAGTGTCACATGTTGTGCACAGGCACGTTACCAATACATATTGACCGACCACATGCGTGTGTGTGTGTGTGTGGGGGAGAGGGCGGAAGGAAGAAAAAGAAGAACAACCCACCTACATTGTCCAAGGTACTGTAGGATTTGAAATTATCCCTTGTTCAACAATGTAAGAAAATGTAAAATCTCCAATAGTCATTTGGTTGAATGAAGAGATAAAATAATTTTAAAACACTGTCAGACTGCACCCACAGAAACCTTGCTCAAAAGGATCCGTCAGAACAAATCTGCGGAAACTACTTCAGCGAGCGAGTGGTAAACGTATGGAACAGGCTCCCTTAGAGACGGTGAAAGCAGAAAGTGTTGATTCATTCAAGAACAAATTAGATAGATTTCTGTTAGGAAATAATATCTCGGGATACAATACATAGTTTGGTACATGACATGTGCAAGCAACTGCCAGGATGGTGGAAGGACCTTGGTCTTCTTTTGTTTAACAATTCCTATGAATTTTGTTATTGTTCTTATGTTATGTCTAACTGAAGCCAAGCCAATGAAGATTTTTCAACAGTGTTTCAAAAATAGCATACAATTGAGACTGTTTGATGCTGAATAGGATCAAATGAGCTGAGACCTTTCGAGATGCAATGTAATTTGCTCCCTATCAAAAGGTTAGAAAAAAGTCAATTCCAGTACGTACTGGAAATATTGATTCAAGACGATTCCAAGATGGATTGGTTTTGAAAGCTGCTTGGCAGGACTTTTTTTTAAAAAGACTGTGAAACAAGTTCCTTTGGAGGATGAGGTGCGGTGAAGTGCTCCAGGGATCAATGTGCTAAGGTTACCAACATATTGTGCCTCCCCCACCCCCCCCAAGAGGGATGGACAAAAAGCAATTCTGTACGTGCACCCTCTTGTGTTCAGGAAAACGACATGCAGCTATAGAGAAACAAGAGAATATAAAAGGTACTTGTAGCGCAATCTGTACATTGAAATGTCTGATGGGATCTTTAATGTCCGTCTGAAGACAGGCAGATGAGGACATCAGATCTTACTTAACATCAGATCCAAAGGACATCACCTGGAGTGTCAGCGTAGACCTTGAGCGCGAAAGGCATCTACTGCTTGTTTTGAATATTGTTCAAAAAATTCTCTCCCCACGTACTTCAGATGGGGAAGACTTAATTACCTCTGGACCAGAGTGTGATCCTAAGGTACATTACCAAGAAAAAAACATTGCCTTCAATAAATAAATCAGTAGCAAGCTGCGCCTCTCCACCCTATGGTGCGACAGAAAGCAGTAGATTCGAATAGGACTCTTTCCAGTTTATACTAATCTAGCCAGTTTGTAATACAGCTGGATTAGTATAAACTGGAATATGTAATATATGCTTGTGACATATTTCTATTGTCCCCATACCCACAGCTCTGACTCCAGTTGCACTAATCTATATTCAGGAAAACATGACAACCCATAACGGTGCCTAGCAATCTCTGTGCCAGCACTCTGTTATAAAGCAAATACAAACACAAGTCACCTCATCATCAGCTGGTACAGATAGATTATCCAGAAAGACCACCTTCCCATCTTTGTTGATCTCATGCACAACAAAATCTGAATACCTACAGGAGAGAAGATGAAAGTTTCAGAAAAATATCCATTATTATAAAAATAATTCTTAAATTTGGTATTGTAATTTTCACTTCAGGAGGATGTCTAACCAAAGTGCTTCATAAGATATAATGTAAAGTGAAATACCTGCACATCCTCTAAGTGAACGCAATTATGAGTTTTTAAAAATATATTATTGTTTTCTCCTTTCAGATTGTCAGCAGACGACATAATTTCCCTCTCCTTTTACCCTCATTTCCCTCCCATGAAAAGCGCAAAATCAGGGCGAAACCAGTGTAAATTGTGCTCAACATCCACTGGTGATATCACCAGGAAAGGAACATAGGAAAAAGAGTAGGCCATTCAGCCCCTTGAGCCTGGTCTGCCATTCTATTAGATCACGGCTGATCTAATAGAATGGACTCCAAAGTTAGGGCGGGGGGGGGGGGGGGGAGAAGGAAAAACTTGGTATAACAAATAACCATTTCATCTGGGGGATTTTTGGCTATATTTTGGATACCTTAAGAATATCCATTCTCTTTTTGAATAGTGTTGGGGGATTCTTAAAACCCTTGGTTTAACTTCTCATCCAAAGGATGATACATCCAGGAAATGCCCATTAATACACTGAAGCAACAGCTTAGTCTATGAGCTCAAACACTGACTTGAATCTTGAACTCAAAAATTTCTGACCCAGAAACAAGTACTACAAACTGAACCAACACCTTGGGTAGGAAGGAGTTCTGCAACACCTCACATTTCTTGGTGTTTGCAGAAAAAAATGCTCTCTAATAACTATACAAAATCACACTCATTTTCAGAGTTCTGCACATAATTTCAGAAATCAGGTGGCTTCCGTCCATTCAATAAGGAGCATAAACTATAAATCTGGCTTCTCGTTGTAAGCAGTATTGTGTTAAGTCATTTGCAGGATATCCCAGGAGGACTAATGGGTGGAGGTCACACAGATCAGGAAGGTCAAATCTAAGGTTTGGAACCACAAAAGTGTCTCAGAACGCTTAATATGCAAGTAGTTGACCTTAATCAGATACTGAAAAGAGATCACTGCAACTGGCCTCAGCAACTACGGCTTTTGATGTGGGAGGGAGAGGAGATGGAGAAGCAACTGTGAACCAACATCTACTGGAAACTGGGTTGAGATGACACAAACTCATTTCACATGGAAACTCGACAGCTAAGATGAGACTAAGTCTGTCTATCTGGGCTTTAAACCCGAATGAAAGGAAATGAAAGTACGGTCAGCAAATGACATGCAAGTTAACTGGCCTGACATACAAGTGAAATGCTAGAAAACAAACCAATTATATGACACAGTGATCCTCAATACATAAAAAGTAAATACTTGAATGTCACTGTTTACATTGAGCAGAGATTATTTTTGGCGTCTATTTTGTGGACCATTTTATTAGCCTTTATAAAGAGTTTCCCTGTCCAAACATACCCATCGACAAATCAGAAGCAAACCCCATTTGGGATGATATCTACCTTTCCTTCAGAATTCCAGAAAATCCTTTGTGTGCACTGACAAACTTGGTGATGCCAACATCCTCTTCTACTAAACCATGTTTCATCAAATCGGCAAAGCTGTCTCCGTCGGCTTCTCCATCTTCCTCCACAACCACAGCATCATCTATTTCGTCCTCGTTTTCCTTCCCATTTTCATCATCTTTTGCAGGGAGGGCAGCCTGCAAACCTTCGTCAATCAGTCCTGTATCTTTTCTGGTTGAATCTAAAGGTATGCAAAGCTCTGAGCTCTTAGTCTTCTTACATTGCTCTGGGTCAGTTAGCTCTTCGCTGTTATCAGAGTGAGGACGCTTTAAGGCAAGGTTGCTCGCTTCCAAGACTTCCATCTTTCTTAAGGCACCAGAAACGTACACACACAATTGTTCTTTTCAATGCGAGTACATGAGTTTCGAAGAGTTGGATCCCTTTTGCAGATCCAATTCTCACGAGCGTATGGCTCAATATCCTTTTAAACACAGAAGGATGACAACATAGAATCCTGAAAAATAAAAAATATTTTCAGTCATTAATTGAACAAGAATGATGTAGTAAATAAAATTCAACGGCAGATTTATTTTCAGGGTTAAATCTATACATTCAGATCACTTTTTCCCTAAGGAACCATCTTAACTGTCAGAGGAGCACACTGGATAATTGAGGACTTAGTTATTATTTTTTTAATCAGTTACAGTATTTGGAAGATACAAGTCTTCATATAGCACCTTATCACATCGTCGAGACGTCTCAAAGCGTTTCATTGGATAAACTGTAAAGTGGATCGACTTTACGGTAAAGTGGATTGAAGTGTAAGCTTTGTAAACACCTATCAAAAATAAAATTCCTATATATACACAATATATAATAATCCTTGCATTTGATATAGTGCTTTTCACGTCTTCGAGACAACAACAGCTTGGATTTATAGAGCGCCCTCTATGCCAGACGGCATCTCAGAGCGCTTCACGGTAACAGATCCTGGGGCCGAGCCAGGGGGAGGGGGAGGAGGGTGACCAAAGGCGCGGTCGAAAAGAAAGGTCTTCAGCCGAGAGACATCTCAAAGCGTTTCACTGAACTGACATATCATACTTCAAATTAACTATAGCAGTTCAAATTTGCCAACTACTTTGAGCCAGTAGAAATACAACATTTAGATAACCAAAGAATTGCAGAATCAACAACATACCAGTGTGATGTGATATAAGTTCAAGTGCACATTGCAATACAAAACTGCAGCAACAGAAAGCTTACAATCACTACTCTGCTGAGCTCCCAATCTCACCTGAGCTGCTCAAGGAAGCACCCAAGCAACAATTTCACCATAACACTGCTGTGCGCTTGCTGACAACCAATCGACAACAATCATCAATAATCCTTGCATTTGATACAGCGTCTTATCACATTATCAAAACGTCTCAAAGCGCTTCACCGGATATACTGTAAAGTGGAGCGACTGTTTATTTGGGGACGAATCCAGAGAAATGCTTGGAACTAGACTATCCCACGAAGTGCCCAAGAGAAGGCTCGCAAACAGATGAAACTCGGTTTAAATAACAAAACAAAGGTAGTGCTCTTTTTTTTTAAGGGTTAACATACTTTTGAAAACACTTGTTGGATTTAAAATCTCAGTCTGAATAAAAGTGTGTTTTTTTTTGTTACTGAGTCTGAGGGACTGCTTCTAATTCATCAATGGCTTGGACGGTCTGTCCTATTGCCCGCTTAACACAAAAATATCCAGTCGATTCACTTACAGTATATTCTGTGAAGCGCTGTGAGACGTCCCGAAGACGCGATAAGGCGCTGTATCCAATGCAAAGATGATTATTATTATTATAAAACGCTCTGCGTGTGTGCGCGCAAGTGTATGTTACTTATGCGTTGCAATGTTCAACGTGCGCACACACACACGCAAATCTTTCTATCATCTTTAAGTTACAGTTAACTTAAAATTACAAGCTGGCGGCTATAAGTGGCCAAAGAGCCAACAAGACGAGGAACAACAACAACAACCACAACAGCAACAACAACCCTTGCAGTCGACGTAGCGCCTGATCACGTCTTCGAGACCTCTCGGAGCGCGTCACGGTACAGACCGCAAAGCGGAGCGACTGTGGGGGCGGGGGGTGGGGGCATGGTGCCATAATAATAACAATCCTTGCATTTTGATATAGCGCTTTTCACGTCTTCTCGACGTCTCAAAGCGCTTCACAGAATATACCGCAAAGCGAATTGGACCGTATACTTGTGGGCGAACGCGGCGGCACAAACAGTCGCGGATTGAAAACGACCAATTTACCGTTGCTTTGGGGGTTGTTTTATCCCCCCCCCCCCCCGCCCCGAGGGATTATTGTTGGGGCTGCGCTCCGTGGAGTAAGGAAACGTTGCCCGAGGTTCGGCCCTGACCTGCCTGGAACCGAACCCGGGTCGACTCGCCAGCGCGGCGAGCGCTCTGACCGCGGGACTGCCACGCCTCGCGCACGGCAGGAGCCCCCGCGCCAACCGCCCACGGCCGCGGCCGAACTGCTACCGTCCTGTGGAGTCCTGTAGCTCAGGTGGAGTCCTGTAGCTCAGTGGTTAGAGCACTCGCTTTGCAAGCGGGAGACCTGAGTTCAATTCCAGGCAGAGGGCGAAACCTTGGGCAAGTTTCCTTACTCCACACAGAGCCTAATAATAATCCCTCAAAAAAACCCAAAACAATAATAAATTGGCATTTTCAATCTACGACTGTTTGTGGGACATTGCTGTGCGCAATTGGCTGCCGCGTTCGCCCACAAATATACAGTCAATTCACTTTACAGTGTGTTCTGTGAAGCGCTTTGGGACGTCCTCCCGACGTGAAAAGCGCTATATCAAATGCAAGGATTGTTATTATTATTATTATGACCGTCGCCGACCCAACTGACTGACTTGAGAGTCGATTTCATTACTTATGATCTCCGCCCCCTCCCCCTCCCCCCCCCGTAAAATATTACCAACGGTAACTGACAACCGTGTGAGTGAGTGAGTGAGTGTGTTGTGTGTGTGTGTGTGTGTGAGTGAGTGTTGTGTGTGTGTGTGTGTGAGTGAGTGAGTGTGTTGTGTGTTGTGTGTGTGTGAGTGTTGTGTGTGTGTGTGAGTGTGTTGTGTGTGTGTGTGTTGTGTGTGTGTGTGTGAGTGAGTGTGTTGTGTGTGTGAGTGTGTGAGTGAGAGTGTTGTGTGTGTGTGTGTGAGTGAGTGTGTTGTGTGTGAGAGTGTTGTGTGTGTGTGTGAGTGAGTGAGTGTGTTGTGTGTGTGTGTGAGTGAGAGTGTTGTGTGTGTGTGTGTGTGTGAGTGAGTGAGTGTGTTGTGTGTGTGTGTGTGAGTGAGAGTGTTGTGTGTGTGTGTGTGTGAGTGAGTGTGTTGTGTGTGTGTGTGTGAGTGAGTGTGTGGTTGTGCTGATGGTGTGTGTGTGTGAGTGAGTGAGTGTGTTGTGTGTGTGTGTGTGAGTGAGAGTGTTGTGTGTGTGTGTGTGAGTGAGTGAGTGTGTTGTGTGTGTGTGTGTGAGAGTGTTGTGTGTGTGTGTGTGTGAGTGAGTGAGAGTGTTGTGTGTGTGTGTGTGTGAGTGAGTGAGTGTGTTGTGTGTGTGTGTGTGAGTGAGAGTGTTGTGTGTGTGTGTGAGTGAGTGAGTGTGTTGTGTGTTGTGTGTGTGTGAGTGTTGTGTGTGTGTGAGTGAGTGTTGCGTGTGAGGGTCTCAATGCAAAACGTGTTGAAACGATCAGCCGCACACAGACCCCCCCCCCCCCTCTCTCTCTCTCCCCTCCTCCCGCCCCCCCCTCCCCGCCGTTGCTAAGCAGCCGCCAGGCCTCGGCCTACCCGTCGGAGCGGCCCCGACAGGGCCTGGGCTCGGAGGCCTCCACCTGAGGCGCTCTCACCCCCACACACACACCCACCCACTCGCCTCTCGCCATGGCCTCCCTCCCTCTCTCTCTCTCTCTCCCCACCCACACCGGCCCTCGCGGCCGCCGAGAGGAGGCGGGACTCACCCCCGCACCGCACAGCACCGCACCGCACGGCCCCTGCACCCGGGGCGGCCCCCAGTGACCACGTGCCCCGCGCGCCGCCTCCGCCGCCGCCGCCTCCTCGTGCCACTGGCGCGGGCTCACCACGTGACCGCCACTGCCACCACTGCCTCAGTCAGTGCTGATGGCAGTGAATCGCTCCCACACACACACACTCACTCACTCACTCACACACACTTTTGCATTGGCGTAGGGGCTGAGGAGGAGTCACCGTCCATCGTGGAGTCCTGCAGCTCAGTGGTTAGAGCACTCGCTTTGCGAGCGAGAGACCCGAGTTCAATTCCAGGCAGAGGGCGAAACCTCCGGCAAGTTTCCTTACTCCACACAGAGCCTAATAATAATCCCTCCAAAAAAACAAAAACAATAATAAATTGGTCATTTTCAATCCACGAGTGTTTGTGGGACATTGCTATATTTGTGGGACGGCGCTATATCAAATGCAAGGATTATTATTATTATTATTATTATTATAGTCATGGTAGTAATAATAACCATCATCGTCATCATCGTCCTTGCACTTGGTAGGAATGATCATCATCATAATAATCGTCCTCGCACTGGATGATAGTAATCATAAATAATCCTTGCACTTATAATAATAATAATAATAATAATAATAATCCTCGCGTTCGATAGAGCGCTTTTCACGTCGGGAGGACGTCCCAAAGCGCTTCACAGAACACACTGTAAAGTGAATTGACTGTATATTTGTGGGCGAACGCGGCGGCCGATCGCGCACAGCGATGTCCCACAAACAGTCGTGGATTGAAAATGACCAATTTATTATTGTTTTGGGTTTTTGGAGGGATTATTATTAGGCTCTGTGTGGAGTAAGGAAACTTGCCCAAGGTTTGCCTGACCTGCCTGGAAGTGAACTCAGGTCTCTCGCTTGCACTTGGTAGGAATGATGCTAATAATACTAATCCTTGCATTGGATGATGATCCTAATAATAATCCTTGCACTTGGTAGGAATGATAATAATCCTCGCATTTGATAATAATACTAATCCTTACGATTGATTATGATAATAATAATCCTTGCACTTGGTAGGAATGATGATAATAATACTAATCCTTGCAGTTGATGATGATCCTAATAATAATCCTTGCACTTGGTAGGAATAATAATATAATCCTTGCACTTGGTAGGAATAATAATAATAATCCTTGCACTTGGTAGTAATAATAATAATTCTTGCATTTTAATAATAAAGCTAATCCTTGCATTTGATAATAATATTAAACCTTGCATTTGATGATGATAATAATCCTTGCATCAACAATAACAACTTGCATTTCATAATCATATCCCTTACATTTGATATAGCACCTTTCACATAAAAGAGGACATCTCAAAGTGCTTCATGTGATTTATTTATTGCAAATGCAAAGATTATTATTATCAAATGCAAGTTGTTATTGATGTTGATCTTCACCCACAAAATAAAGTCACTGCATTTTACAGTGAATCCTATGAAACATGTTGAGATGCCTTTCTGACATGTCATTATTTTATTATTACTAGACGCTTTCTATGAAGAAAACACAAAATCTTATAGTCTTATGTTCGGTGGGAGAGGTGGATTGCCGGAATTGTCATCATGATAAATTCAAACGTGTGTCGATATTGGTGTTAAAATTAACAATACAACAAAATAAATGACACAAAAAACTTTGATTTGACGAAGTTGTCTCCCTCAAATGCTTCACAGGATTTACTGGAAAGTGTAATGATTGTATTTTTGTAGATGAACGCAGCAGCCGATATGTGGACAGCAATGCACCAGAAACAACCGTCTGGCCAAAATTCTAGAGGTGCTTAATTTAGTACGGGTTCAACAGTTTCAGGCCAGCCTTAGAGATAGATTACAACAACAACTTGCATATTTATAGCGCCCTCCACCCCGGGCGGTGTCCCAGAGCGCTCCACAATGGCGGAGCCCGATGCCGAGCCAGGGGGAGGGGGAAGGTGACCATAGGGCCAGGTCGAAGAGGAAGGTCTTCAGGCGCAACCTGAAAATGGGGAAAGAGGGGCCGAGGCGAAGGGATTGACGGGGTTGAAGATGAATTGACCATTAAATATTACAGGTGAATTGAATGGCTGAACACCAATGATCAATATTCTGTTCCAAGAGTAACAATGATAGTAAGTTATAAGATTTTTTTAATGTTCATTTCCAATATCAATTTTAACAGTAATGCATGAATTGTTTTTCTGCTGTGGCGCCGTACAATGTTTTTGTATTGGGATGACACCAAAAGGCATTGCTTGCAGATAACCATTGCTTTTAGTTTCTCCACCCAATTCACAGTTTCCAACTGTGCTAATTATTTGAGCGTAACAGCCTGCAAAACAGTATTGTTACTTGGATAACACCACGAGCTCTTCTATTTTATTCATTATTTTATAATGTTATGTTTTTCTCTAATAGTTACCAGAGTAACAAAGTATTTTGTAGCAAAAGGTAGTATAGAGGTCACTGATGGGTGCAATAGATTGTAGCTAAGCATCAGTTTGGCTCAGTTGGTAGCTGTGCTGCATTTGGGTCAGATGTTTGTGTGGTAATTTTTGGCCAGCCTGGTTCTTGACATTTATAATAATAATAATCCTTCCATTTGATATAGCGCCTTATCGTGTCGCTGAGACGTCTCCAAGCGCTTCACAGAATATATTGTAAAGTGGGTTGACTGTATATTCTGCGGGTGAAACGCAGCAGCCAATTGCGCACAGCGGTGTCCCGCAAACAGTCGTAGATTGAGTGCCTTAAAAAGGATCCAAACCAGACCGAAAATTCCACATGTGTATGCTGCCTACACATGAAAATGTCCAGGTGTTTTGAATAGAATGTACTCCCATTCCCTGCAGGAACAACAACAACAAAATTATATTTATAGAGCGCCTCGGGAGGACGTCCCAAGGCGCTGGACAGTCAGGGGTCAGGACCCGAGCGTGGGGGTAGAGGTGAGGGAAGGCAGAGAAGTGAGAGGGCGACCAAAGGTGCGACCGAAGAGGAGGGTCTTGAGACCGGCCTTGAAGGAGGCAAGGGAGGAAGCGAGGCGAAGGGACTGTGGGGTGGAGTTCCAGAATATGGGGCAGAGAGGCTGAAAGCCCGGCCACCGATGGTAGGGCTGGTTGGGCAGGAGACATGGCGCAGGTCGAGGCCCGCTGAACGGAGGGAGCGGGCAGGCTGGTAGGGAGTCAGCAGGCCAGAGAGGTAGGAGGGGGCAAGGCCATGGATGGCCTTGAAAGTGAGGGCGAGGATCTTGAACTCATCCTCTGGGGGACGGGGAGCCAGTGGAGTCGGACGAGGGTGGGAGTGATGGGGTCGTGGAGCCTGGTGCATGAGAGTACACGAGCTGCAGAGTTTTGGATGATCTGCAACTTGTGAAGGGAAGAGTTGGGAAGGCCGATGAGGAGGGAGTTTCCCCTAATCGAGCCTTGATGTGATAAATGTGTGGGTGAGGGTTTGGGCAGCCTGAGGGGAGAGACAGTAGTGGAGTCTGGCAATGTTGCGGAAGTGGTGGTAGGCAGTGCCGGTCATGGTGCGGACGTGTGGGGAGAAAGGACAGTTCAGGGTCAAACAAGACACCCAGGTTCCTGACTGGCTTAGTGAGGTTGAGTGTGCAGCCGTGGAGGCTGATGCTGCCAGTGCCCAAGGTGCAGAGGCGATGGCGCGAGTCAATCAGGAGGGCCTCAGTCTTGAGTTGGAGAAAATTGTCCCTCGTCCAGGACTTGATGTCGGACAGGCAAGTCGGTCAGGACGCCAGTAGTCCTGGAGTTGAGGGTGGGGGTAGAGAGATCGAGTTGGGTGTCATCTGCATACATGTGGAAATTTACCCCATGTCTGCGGATGACGTCACCAAGGGGGAGCATGTAGAGGGTGAAGAGGAGGGGACCGAGGACAGAGGAAAGCAACCTGATTACCTATTTCTGGAGAGTATTCGGCACACGTCAGCAAGAGCCATGATCAGAGTATGTGTTGGAATTGAACCGGGTAAAAGCACTTAGCATGTCAATGAGAGCACAATCTGGCAAGCTTTCTGCAGTTTATTCAGCCAGAGCCACTCTCCTTGTTGGGGCCAATGAGCCATTAAGTAGTCTGTAAAGAAGGGAGTTTCTCCCGGTGTGCTGGCCACCAATCCCCTAAATAAAACAGATCATTTACTACATGACTACATTGCTGTGCGCAGTTTGAGTACCGTCTTGGCCTGCAAAATGTACAGTCACTACACTTTGCAGTGTATGATAATAATACTAATCTTTGCATTTGATATATCCTTTTCACGTCTTCGAGACGTCTCAAAGTGCTTCACTGAATATGTGTGAAGTAAGTTGACTGTCTATTTTGTGGGCAAATCATGGCTATCTGCTTCACTTTTGTACCTTTTGTTTTAACAACAAAACCAAGCATTTTATCTTACTTAAGCAATCTAAGCATTGGTTATACGAATGAGTTAAGGAAATGGTTCAGGAAATAGTTGGCTGTCTCATTATCTCTGTTAGTTGGTTAAAACAAATCACTCAGAGGCCAGTTAGCAACGCTCTCTCTGTGCACGATCTTAAATACATATGAAGACAGATTGCAATGATGCAAGCAGGCACTGTAACCACAGCGACCCGCTTGCATCAATCCACAAATACTGTTGCTATCTCTGTGCGTATCAAAGTAAGTAGCACAAAGATAGCAAAAGTGAAATGGGATTGGGCAACCTTAAACTCACTTCTAAAAGGCTTTGCAAAACAGCCAATAATCGAACACAACTTGACAAACTCACAGATTGTGCTTTCCGTGGTCTTTTGGAGATAAGCGTAGGCAAATTACCAAAATCCCCACAGGAATTATTTAAATAAACAAATCTGGAAAATGTTGAGAACATGTGCATCAGATGGTTTTGTAGCAACCCATTCACAGACTGTTGTTAAAGAGGAGCAGCGAATTAAAGGACAACAATAATATAGCCGCAATATCAAATGCAAGGTTTATTATATTGTTATTATAACTCATCACATTGGATAATTCAGCACAGGGTCCTTTTAATAATAATTAATAACCCTTGCATTTGATATAGTGCC
The DNA here is from genome assembly GCF_018977255.1 of Callorhinchus milii. Taxonomy (NCBI): domain Eukaryota; kingdom Metazoa; phylum Chordata; class Chondrichthyes; order Chimaeriformes; family Callorhinchidae; genus Callorhinchus; species Callorhinchus milii. The sequence goes on along the minus strand of NW_024704746.1, from coordinate 63,211,884 downwards.
TTGATACATCGACACCAAATACATACAAAAGACCAAATGTACTCTCATAAATACATAAAATAAAATAAAATTTGTATTAGTCAATATAGCTGCTGCATATATTAACAACAACTTGCATTTGTATAGCGCCCTCCACGCAGGGTAGCGCTTCAGAGCGCTTAAAATACCAAAGTATAACATGCATGTTACATTGCGTTACATCAGTAACATATCCAATATCTTATGTTGCTAACTACGTATGTTAGTAACGCAAGATAAACAGTCTGTATAATTAAAATTATTTTATTTAAAAAAAAGTTGCTTAACAAAAGTTTCAGCATCTCTTGTAATGAAATGTTGAGGATTCCTGGATAAGCAAGTCCTTCACTGGAGGCAGTGAAGGTAGGGGTTAACTTGAGCTGTGGTAGGCACAACACGACTTTGGGTTGATGCAAACAACAGTGTCTGACGATATGTTTTTGTTCAAAATGTGTTGGCGTGCAAGGCCATTCTCCTTTGGGCAGTATGCATGAGACATCTAAACAATTGAAATACGCAGTTGGTGGCCCAGTATAAGGATGATTGATAAAACCAGTTGTATTCTGCGCACTTGCCTTCCTGCCATTTCCATTGAAGTATCTTGTAGGACAAATTAGAAACCTTGGCTCTGTAGTGAAATTTCAGCCACATAATACACAGTCGATCCACTTTACAGTACATCCCGTGAATCGCTCTGAGCCGTCTCAAATATCACTAAAAGGATACAGTTCAAGATCCTGGTCCTCACTTCAGAACCCTCCCTACCTCTGTGCTCCTCCCTACCTCTGTGACCTCCTAATCCCCTATGAACCTGTTCACTCCCTCCGTTCAGCCGACTCCAGCCCGCTTCATGTCCCCCACTTTGCCCGCCCACCATTGGCGGGCGGGCCTTCAGCCTCTCTGCCCCCACTCTCTGGAACTCTATCCCACAGTCTCTCCACCTCATCGCCTCCCTTGCCTCCTTCAAGACCCTCCTCTTTGACCGTTCCTTCGGTCACCCTCCTACCCACCCTACCTTCCCAACCACCAGCTCAGGTGCGGATTCCTGATTGTCTAGCGCCTTGGGATGTCCTTCGAATGTGAAAAGCGGTATACAAATGTAATTTGTTGTTGTTGTATCGAAATCAAGGATTATTATTATAAATTATATCTGTTATATCGGGCTCTGTAGTCAAAGTTGCACCTGAAAGCTTTGACTACATTTTCATTCCTTCAGCAATAATTTCAAGAAAATTTTTATCTTGGATCCAAAATGGCTTGTTTCCTTCCATCCTCCCTCATGATCTATGTAAACAGGCAGTATGTGTATTTCTATGTTGTTGATGTATACTGTTTTACCAACCTGCCTTAAGATTTCTATCCTATTCCTATTCGGAAATAAATAATATAATGCTGTTCTTCCAGGGCTCCATTCAATTGCTAACTAGGCTAAAGCTGTGTGTTTATTGAGCTGCCTGGAAGCCAATGTCACTTAATAATAATAATAATCCTCACATTTGGTGTAGCACCATATCATGTTGGAAGGATATCTCTAAGTGCTTTACGGGATCTAGTGTGAAATGGAATGGCTGTGTACTTGTAGGCAAACACAGCAGCACAGTTGAGCACAGCAATGACCCACAAACAGCCATAAAACAAATGACACAGAGACAAGTCTCTTCTTTTTTAAAATAGTGCCAAGGTACCTTTAAGCCATTCTGTACAGGCTGACATGATCTTGGCTTAACGTCTCATCCGAAAGTTTGGTTTTCTTTCACATGTAATGTTGTTTGATTCTTTCAAAGCCAGATTTTCTGCTGCTGAAGAAGCAAATAGTTTTTTGGCCAGTTGGGTATCTGACACTTGTGGAAACCCATTACCATGTTTTAAAGTATCCAAACCAGACTGAGTTCCACATATGCTTTCCATCTACGTGCGGAAATTCTTTGTGCCTGGAATGGAATGCACACTTTCTCCCTGGAGGGATGCACCTTGTTTACCTAATTCTGGAAAGTATTAGGCATAAGTTGGAAAGAGCCAAGCCTTGGGGACTCCAGTAGATTTTGAGATGGATACCGCTGGGGCTTAACCATCTGAAACCACTTAGCTTATCATTGAGAGCACTGTCTGCCAAGCTTCTCGCTGCTTGTCAAGTTAGGACCACCTTACCCATTAGGGCATTTGGCAAACAGAAGCTGAGTGGGAAGAATCCTTGCTCTCAGTTTGCCCCTCCAAACTGTTATCAGCTTTGCCTTGAGTAATGTGGATCTACCTATCTCGGAAATTGGACAATCAAGACTGCCGATAAGGTTGATTCAATTCTGACAATGATAATAATAATCCTTGCATTTGATATTGTGCCTTATCACGTCTTCGAGACGTCTCAAAACGCTTCACAGAATATAGTGTAAAGTGAATTGACTATACATTTTGTGGGGGAAATTTTGTTGACATTTTGTTGCCAAGCATATCACCTTGGAGCCAGTTCAGTCCCAATGAGATCCACTTACTTTGTCCTTGCCCCCTCCCCCAGAAAATCAACTTTAGCTGCAACGCAATCAGGATACTCAACATGGATACATTTGTCACAATTCGCTGCACATTTGCCTACATAAAAACAGTTACTACACCTCAAAGTAACATTATCCTGTGTCATTTTTGAGAGGTATCAACGTGATATTGGTTGGTACTATATGGAATGCGATATTTTGTATCCTTAAGAATACTGCTTATCCCTGCGATGCAATGGCCCCGTTTAATTCACATTTTTAGAGCATCCTCAATATTTTCAATACACTGTGCCATGATCTGCTATACTTGTCCATGCATTGCGGATCAAGAGATAATGAATAAAAGCTCTGGAAATTAACAAATCTACATACAGTATCCTTCCATGTTGCAAACCGCCTCTTTTCCCCATTTCTGCACCATTACCTGATAAAGAAGACAAGACAGATCATCTGATCACAGACCTCAACAAATGCTGTACTGTAGTTTCTTCGAGCTGGTCACCAAGAGAATCTCAATGGTTGCTTGAGGTAATTTATTTATCTATCTATCTATCTAATTATTTATTTATTCATTCATTCTCACCTCTACCAAAATCCTTAGTGTAGTTGTAATACAAGATGTCAAAAAGCCTAGGGTCAGGTAAAAGCATAGCACTAAAACAACTGACGAATCTTTAAGTAGGATCTTTAATGGAATGCCNAAAAAAACTTACATTTTGGTTGCATTTAGATTAAACTTTGTCAAATGACATATAGTTTCTATCCTATTATTCCTTACATTTGGGTGTAACGCCTGGAGGATGTCCCACAGCGCTTCGCAGGATACACTGTAATTCCCTACTCTCATGGGATGATTCCTCAGAGGAATGCTTGCATCTCACTGCTCTGATGGCCAGGACGAAATGAATCCTTGTTCCAAGGCAAATTCCGGGTGTGAAATTGTCCCATGTCTACTACTCAGCCTGATGATAAGAAACACCATTAAAATGGTACTGGAGTTATTAAAATGAACTAAGCTAGGAAGTATACTCAGTCCTTGAAAATGTATCTTGCTCCTGCTTCTTGAAATATTAAATATAAGAAACAATATACGGATCAAGGTTTTATTTCTATGCCTTTTAACATGGAGTGCCTCATTGATCTGTTCCCAAACTCCTCTTGACATTTGGGTTCTGTTGCATGGACAAATAAAAGTGAATCAATGTCTAACTGATGCAACTTTTGGAACTCCCACTGGCAAATAATACGATAATAATAATAATAATCCTTGCATTTGATATAGTGTCTTATCACGTCTTTGAAAAGCTCTATTTCATGTGGCAAAGTTTAAGTGAGGACTTTTTTTTTGACATTGGAATTTGAAGAACCAAAAGTCATTTGTGGAGTCATGTAGCTAAATGGTTAGAGCACTCGCCTCGCAAAGGAGAGACCTGGGTTCAATTCTCAGCAGGGCGAAATGTTGGGTAGGTTTCCTTATTCCACATGCCTCTGTAAGTAGGAACCCGGTTGTTAGTTGATTGGTGGATTGTTTTTCCGGGGTTAATAAATCCTTAAAAAAAAATTGGTCACTTCAATGCAAGGATTATTACTATTAATGATTCCATCCATTCCATTAATCTTTCTATTAATTATGCTGCTTAAAGATTCATCAGTTGCTTTTGTACCATGCTTTTACATGACCCTAAGCTTTTATCGTCTTCCATTGCTGCTATGCTAAGTAATTTTGGTAGAAATGAGAATCTGACCAACATCCCACAGATAATGAATGAAATTAAAATGATGGAAGAAAAAAACAAAAAGTACAATGGTGCAGCAACAAAGGCATTTATATAGTACTCTTTATGCAGGATAGCGACTCAGAGCTGAAACAATAACTACTTAAACTGAGATACCATCTTTCACGTAAGGAGAATGCCTAAAAGCCTTACAGAGTCAGAGTGGATGTCGATTCTGGAAATTAAACTTTCATACTCCAATATTGATGCCGCACCCTGAAAAAGCACAAAGAAAATCGCACGCACACACATAATTGAGAAGAATAATGACTGAATATCAGCAAATAGCAATCCATTAGTAAATATTAATAGCTTTAAGATGTGTTATTCTGTTGAATATGGAGTCCTGTAGAGTAGTGGTTAGAGCCTCACAAGTAGGAGGACCCTGGTTTGATTCCTGGGCAGGGAGAAATCATAGGCAAGTTTATTTATTCCACACGCCTCTGTTTACCCAGCAGTAAGTAGGATCCCAGTTGTTAGTTGATTGGCAGATCGCTTTCCGGGGTTTGGGGTGACTGAATCCACCACTGTTTTTGGGACACTGGTGGGCACAATTGGCTGTCGCATTTCACCCACAAAATATACAGTCAATTCACATTACACTATATTCTACAAAGGGCTTTGAGACGTCTCAATGACGCAATAAGGTGCCATATCAAATGCAAGGATTATTATTAATATTCCTGAAGAACAATTTAAATGAAATTGTAATTTGTTATCCCATCTATTGCTTTTAGCAAGCACGAGGCAATTTCACTTTTTCTTCTGTGTTCCTTACCAGAATTTTCAAAACTAACCTTAAAATTAGCTTCAGATTAGTCAAAGTGATTGCATATTATTTTGACATGTTTAATATACTTCAAGAAGCAGGAACAATATAAATTTTCAAGGACTGGGTGTACTTCCAAGCTTACCTCATTCTAAGAACTCCGGTACCATTTTAATTAATAACTAAAGCCACAAGAAGAATGAATGTGCTAAATGGAAAATGAACAGAGTGCCCATATATAACAGGGGTAAGGTGTAGGTCAATGATATGATTAGAGAAAAAAGGACTTTTAAAATTGACCTTTGGTCCAAAATTCTTAACTTCTTTTTACACATCTGGTGATTAGCTCCTGGTGCAATATAATTGTGGAGCAATTTTACATTTTGGTACATTAGCTTCTGTTCCGAGATGCTTTGTCAAAATCTATAAACTGTGCTTTTTGTGATTAATGGTTTGGGATGTTAATTTTTTTTAATCAAATGACTACTTGGGAGAGGGAAAGGCACATTTTCCAAACACAGCATAGATATAATAAATGATCCTTGCATTTAACATAGCATCTTATCACTTTGACAAGATATATCTAATTGCTTCACAGGATTTACTGTAACATGTAGTGAGTGTGTATTTAGTAGGAGAATGCAGCGACCAGTTTGCACGCAATATAATAATAATCCTTGCATTTGATATAGTGCCTTAGCATGTCTTTGAGACATCTCAAGGTGCTTTATAGTAAAGTAAATTGACTGTATATTTTGTGGGCGAAACACGACAACCAATTGCGGACAGCAGTGTCCTACAAATATCCAAGAAATGATTTTATCTGGGGGATTGTTGGCCAGAAAATCAGGAGAAACTCTCTTCTCTTTTCAAGTTTGTCATTTCTAAGTATGATTCATTCACCTGCGTTCCCACTGTATTGAATTGTAAGCTCAAGACACCATTTCCTGATTCAATTCATTTTTTCCCAAGACTATGGAACTGGTTTCCCAAGCACTCCTACAATGGGCAGGCTTTTAAAACTCAAGCTTCAAGTCATGCAACCACTTCTTAATTACATAATACATTTATTTTTCTCTGCTGCTCTTGCGAGTTGTATTGAATTAAAGGCTTGTCCCATCACCTAGGTGTCTCAAACAAAATGTGCCAGGAGAATGACATTGCAATATGTTTAACACTCTTCTAATACAAAACACGTCATTACATTGTTTGTTTGCAAACAGTGAGAATCGATCGTAACTTTTCCGTGATAGCGGATTAGGACCTTTTTAATACTTTCAAAATTTAAAACCTACCAAACTTTTTTTTAGAATGTAATTTTGGAAATCATTAATCATAACATGAATGAGGTTAAAATGATTTATTTACCCCAATTAACAAAAAAAAACATTCAAAGGACACTAAAGGGGAACTGGAAATGAGTTGTAAAACAAGTTTACTTTGGCAGAGAAAGAAAGGCTCCTTGGCAACAGAACTTTGGAATCGAGTCCATGAGTAGGTGAGATGCACAAAACTCGGTCTGGTTTGGATAACTCCAACCAAAACACAAGAAAGGTTCATTTCATTGTTGGTTTGCATTCCTGTGGTGTTAATGCAAGGATTATTATTATTACACAGTAAAGGTGGAGTCGCTGGGGCAAGCCCTAATGTAACGTACTCTGCTGAAGTAAAGGTTGCACAAGTTCACACCTCCTAACACTGCATTAGTCTGTCCTCCCTCCAGCGATAAGAAAACACAGAGCCAAGAACACAATGTACACCCGTGCGGTGTGAGCTTTGAGAGCTCCGCAGCTTTGAGAGACACAAGTTACTAGAGAGAGAGAGAGAGAGGAGGGCGGGAGTGACAGGCGGGGAGAGAGAGTAAAGAGGGGAAGGAAACAGAGGAAGGAGGTGAGAGAGAGGGAGGGAAAGCGAGAGGCTGGAGGGGAAGAGCAACTGGCATTTACGTAGCGCCCTTCGTGCGGGGGGTAGCGTCCTGGAGCTCTCCACAGTGGCGGAGTCTGACCCCGGGGCCAGGGGGAGAGGGAGTGGGGGGGTGGTGACAGTAAGCACGATCAAAAAGGAAGGTCTTTAGGCGGGATTTAAAGGTAGGTAGGGAAGGGGGCAAGACGGAGGGATTGACGGAGAGCGTTCCAGAGTTTCGGGGCGTAGTGACTGAAAGCGCGGCCGCCGATGGTGGAAGGGAGGGCACGAGGGTCAAGCGGGAGGTCGGAACCAGCCGAGGGGAGGCAGCGGGTGGTGGGGTGGGGGTAAGCAGGTCGGAGAGGTGGGATGGTGTGAGGGGATGAAGGGATTTGAAGACGAATGAGAGGAAAGAAAAGAGGTAAAGAGAGAGGAGAGAGAGAGAGCAAGGAGGAGAGAAAGAAGAGGGGAAGGAGACAGAGGAAGGGCAGGAGGGAGAGAAAGGGGAAAAGAGAGGAAGGGAAGGAGAGAGAGGTAAGGAGAGAGAGGTAAGGAGAGAGGAAGAGGAGAGAGGAAGGGAAGGGGAGAGAGGAAGGAGAGAGGGAGAGAGGAAGAGAGAGGAAGAGGAGAGAGGAAGGGAAGGGGAGAGAGGAAGAGGAGAGAGGGAGAGGAAGGGGAGAGAGTAAGAGGAGAGAGGAAGGGGAGAGAGGAAGAGGAGAGAGGAAGGGAAGGGGAGAGAGGGAGAGAGGAAGGGGAGAGAGGAAGAGGAGAGAGGGAGAGAGGAAGAAGAGAGAGGAAGAGGAGAGAGGAAGGGAAGGGGAGAGAGGAAGGAGAGAGGGAAGAGAGAAGGGAAGAGGGAGAGAGGAAGGGGAGAGAGGAAGGAGAGAGGAAGAGGAGAGAGGGAGAGAGGAAGGGGAGAGAGGAAGGAGAGAGGGAGAGAGGAAGGGGAGAGAGGGAGAGAGGAAGGGGAGAGAGGAAGGAAGAGGAAGAGGAGAGGGAGAGAGATTTTACTCTAATATGTCTATTCCCGACACAGCAACACCTAATTCAAATTGTACACTAAATAAATGAAAATTTATTTTCTTTTAGATATGACATTTCAATCCTCAACAGACACCTCAACAGACAGTGTCTTGAGATTGTTTCTAAAGTTACATTTATCAATTTTTTAAGGATGTGTGAGAGCAGCTTCCGGACATGGCTGATCGATTATGGAGCCAGAAATTTTGAATAGATAAATGTTTCAAAATGTTTTTAGTGTAAGTATTTTATTACATCACTGGGTCTTTAGACAGTGTTGTTGGAAAGCCCTTAAATTCTTTTAATAGGGAATTAGATATTTGAAAAAGAGGAATATCGAAGATTACAGGAGCAGGGAATTAGATTGGGTCACAGTATATTCTGTGAAGCGCTTTGGGACGTCTCAGAGATGTGATAAAGCGCTATATGAAATGCAAGGATTATTATTTATCCTCCTGACATGAAAGGTGCTATACAAATTTAATTTGTTGTTGTGGTAGATTTGGTGGCTCATGTGGAGAAAAACATCAACACAAGACTGGATGGACTGAAAAGCCCATTTCTGTTTTTTAATGTTCTATGGTTCTGTTGGCACAGTGTCCTTAAAAATTGGTAGTTCAAATTGTAGTAATACTGATTTCTTACTAGGTTGCTTTGGTCTTATAAACTTCATGGTAGAAAATTTTTCACCATTGATGGTGTTTCTGAGTGGTTCTGTGAGCAGCTTATCACTTTTGTCTGTGTCAATCCATGTATGAACGCTTTCACTTTTGTTGTCCCTAATTGGGTACAGTCAGTGATCATTGCTGATGAATCTAATATGTAAAGTGTTGTTTTATATTTAGAAATGTGGTAAGTACTTTCTCTAACAAGTTATTTTTAAAATTTGCATGATACACATAGGCTTGCAAAGTGCACCACAGCTTTCTGTAAAACATTAAAAAAAACTAATTTAAAATGTACAGTAGAAAGTTCTCGATTAGGAATACAACAACAAATTACATTTGTACAACTGGACATTCTGGGATTTGGCCCCGAGCATTGGGGTTGAGATCGTGAGGGGTGGAGGGTAGGGGTAAGGAGGGTAGCCGAAGGCGCGCTCGAAGAGGAGCGTCTTGAGACGTGCCTTGAAGGAGGCAAGGGAGGGAGCGAAGCACAGGGACTGTGGGATGGAGTTTCAGTACTTTCAAGAGTGAGCTAGATCATCCTAATCCAGTTTGCATTAAAATATTTAAATGTCTCCTTTAATTTTCTACCCTTTTTATGTCTTGCTCTTGCATCTATTATGTCTGTTCCTCAGTCAAGTGGGCAAGCACGTCTGGGTGTCCTGCAGTGCTTCTGTTGCACTTGCAACAACAACAACAACAACAAGATTCCATTTATAAAGCGCCTTTCACGTCAGTAGGACGTCCCAAGGCGCTGCACAGTTGGGTCATGACCCGAGCAGGGGGGAAATGGTCAGGGTGAGGGGAGGGAGGGAGCGAGGAGGGGGGAATTGGTCAGGGTGAGGGGAGGGAAGGGAGGGAGCGAGGAGGGGGAAGAGAGTCGAGAGGGGAGCTGAAGGCACGGTCAAAGAGAAAGGTTTTGAGACCGGCCTTGAAACTTGCAACTTGGGAAATGATTGAATATATGAAATTACATAATTTTTCTGATGACCTATGTCCCCCAGAATAAAAGCTTCACAAAATAAATTGTTTGTATTGTAAGACCACAATGGGTTGATTTATCTGCTAAGATATTCTCACTACCTGTAGGGCAGCATCCTAATATCTAATTCTCTCTCACTGCAAGACTGAGATCTGATCCTGTAGTGCAGAGAATCACAGATGTGAATTGTGCCTTAATACCCTATCGTTTACTGCATCTGCACATCAAATGTACAGTATTGTCAGTAGATGGTCTTAATGGTTTAATACAGTGGATTATTGCTGAAAAGTGAGCTTGGAGTGGTCTAAGCAAGAAGTTTCTTTGAAGTATCAATGAGCTGAATTGTGACAACCTGAAGTTTAGTCTTGTGCTTTCCATGGTCCAAAACAAGTACAGTAGTTGAAATTCCCATTTTGATCTAACGTCCCATAAGTATATGCAACACTCTTGTTGACGAAGCACTTAAGTACAGGCTGACCCTGTTGTAACACTATGGTTTCGGACAATTAACTCAGACTCTGTGTGAGTGTTTCCAGCGGTTGCTAGGACACTGCTTGATGCCAGGAGAACTTCTGTGCCTGCACATTATACACAGGAAGTTGGCCACTTAGCTTTGGAAGCTGAAAAGTGTATCACTTGTCTGGTATACTTTGAGACCACTGTATACCCACACTGTGGGAAGTTTACCCACACTAGAAAATCTTGGACTGTATTCTCAAGTTCAGGAGGTTTAGGAATGATCTGATCGAGGTATGTAAAAGTATTAAGGGATTTGGCGGGCTGAACAGTGAACAACTGTTTCCTCTGCCGAGAGAATTGAGGACTAGAGGCCGTATTCTTAAACTTGAGGCTAAACCGTTTAGAAGTGAAATAAGGAAGCATTTTTTCCCGCAGTGGGTGGTGGGAGAGTGGAATTCACTCCCTCAGAGGACAGTGGAGGCACAGTCAATTTAAGAATGTAAAAAGAAAATAGATATATGCTTGATAGACATGGGTATCAAGGGATTTGGAGAAAGGGCAGGAGGTGGAATTGAGTTACTGATCAAACCACGATCTTGGAAAGTGGTGAGACAAGCCGAATGGTTTACTCCTGTTCCAATTAAAATGATTCCTGGTATCAAGAGCTTAATTTTTAATGAAAGGATAAAAGAAGTATAAATACGTCTGTGACACACCGAAGTACAATGTAATGGGGTTGACCTAGTTTCCTAACAACTGTCTTTTGTTGGGTGACAAAGTGTAAATTGATCCTATTGATCTCTATGACTTGTGTTGTTTGGCAGTGAATGTAGATTATGCAAACTACTCAGATTGTAATAGTCTAATTCATCTTTTTGTAAGAAGTCTCCACAGTAATCACAGATGCTTAATTTATGTCACTTACCCTGTGACATGACATCAAATTGAAGATGCTGACAACTTAGTCCTGCATTTTGAGTGCCTGCCACATTTTCTTTGTATTTACATTGCAACAACAGCAGCAACTTGCATTTATTTATATGTGTGTGTGTGTGCACCACAGCATGCAGATTGTGATATACTGTAATGTCACAGATCAGATATGTAACGCATGCACAAAGGATGTGTTTATTTTTACGATTGCAATACAAAGATTCACAAACTTTCTAGGCTCAAAGGCCCCCGATGGCAATCAGCATAGTGAAGGCTGCTAGATTTGTCTATTGGACGCCTTTGCTCCTGGCCCTTTTCCCTGTTCTGCTCCTGCTATTTTAATGGTAGCATTGATTACAGAAATAAACTTTTAAAGGTTTCACAAACTGAATCTAAAGTTGTTGCATCATTAAGGAGTCTGCTCATGCATAATTGGTACTGATACTCATATCGTGCTTGCCTCTGCAGACAAATTCCTGGTGTATAAGTGTATTAAGTTTACTCTTTTAGTGCTAATGGTAACCTTTCCATTCAAGGTACTCTTAGAAATTGAATCTGGTGGTATTGGGACCTAAGTGGTTTAATCTAAAATGCTTAATTCATTTTATACAACAACATTTACCCTAGAGTAGTCTATGATCATTAAGCATAAAATCAGGCAGTAGATGTGCAAAACAAACAAACAAACATTAACAAGCTTTTGGCAGTACAGTGTGGACTAGATTTGGTAACCCAAGAAAGTGAAAATCCTCAACACCTAATCTTTTTAAATGGCGCCTTGTCACGTATTTCAAAAATGTTGTCATAAAAATGTCAATACATTCAGTGATCATTGCTGTTTGAGTGCCTACACTGGGTTCCTGGGGAGCTTTTATTTCTAAGATGTTGCAGCCCCTTGAACTATGTTAATTAGCTTCTATTTTAAGATTGTTTTTGTCTAGAGTCTCTGGTTTGCAAACCAGAAATTCCTGCCGTATGAATTTGTTGGCAGCTTAAATTTAAACTTTAGTTATGATTGTCACCCTACTAGAACCCCTAGCATACAATTAATTGCTGATCTTTAGATTTAGCGACCTATCTGAAGAAAGAAAAAACTGCTGAGGAAATTTGTTTTTCTTATGAAAATTATACCATATTATGCTCTTGCAGAGTTGCGACCAACAGGAGTGCGTCAAAATACAAGTTTAGACTCATAAGGGCTTTGAGACATTGACGTGAAAGACTATATAAATGTAAATTGTATTATATTGCAAAATAAACCTATTGCGTTGCTTCTAGTAGTATGGATATCTATTATTAGAGGTAGTAGCTCTGTCTTTTTGGGAGTGCTGGGCCAATAGAAAAGTGTGGACATTTTTGCAAAAAAAATTGCGGAGGGTTTTACAAATCTTGCAGGAAATTGTTGAGGCCTTTGCTAAGTTGTGCAACTAAACATAAAGAAATGCCACATATTAGATTGTTGGGGAAAGAAATTATTAATTTCTTCTTGAACAAAAACTGGGTGGTCATTTTTAGGGCCGGCACCACACAGAGACTCAGAGAGACATACACACACAGACACAGAGAGAGACACACACACACACACACTCACAGACACAGAGAGACACACACACTCACAGACACACACACAGAGACACACACACTCACAGACACACACACAGAGACACACACACTCACAGACACAGAGAGAGACACACACTCACAGACACAGAGAGACACACAGACACAGAGAGAGACACACACACTCACAGACACAGAGACACACACACACTCAGACAGAGAGACACATACACACACTCACAGACATAGAGAGGCGCACACACACACACTCACAGACACAGAGAGAGACACACACACACACTCACAGACAGAGAGAGACGCACACACACTCACAAACACAGAGAGAGACGCACACACACACTCACAGACACAGAGAGAGACGCACACACACAGTCACAGACACAGAGAGAGACGGACACACACACTCACAGACACGCAGAGAGACGCACACACACACTCACAGATATTGAGAGAGAGAGACACACACTTGCATGCACAGAGAGAGACACGCAGACAATCAGAAAAACAGACTTTCATACAACGGTGAGTGTAATATTTCACTGGATTATTGTCCCCGGTGTGACTAATAATCCTTGCCTTTGATAGAGCGGCTTATCATGTCTTCAAACTGTCTCAAAGCGCTTTACAGAATATCCTGTAAAGTGAATTGATTGTATATTTGACTAAGAGTATTTGGGATGCAGTCAATGAAGATCTCTGCAGACAAATTCGAGTAAATAAATTATTACTCGAAAAACTTTTTGGGACTTGGAGTGACATATTCTAAGATGACACTCCAATGCAGTGCTGTGTTGTATTGTTGGAGGTGCCGCCCTTCAAGTGAGACGTTAAACCGAGGTCCAGTCTGCCTGCTGGATGCATGTTATCTTTAACAACACGTCCAAGATGAGCATTAACTTCCTTCAGTTGAATGTCAACAGAGCCATCTTGGTCAGTTCCAGCAGCGCCTTCCAGGCTGCTTGCTCCAACTAACTGAACCAGTATGAAAAGAGAAGGGAGTTTGGTGTCCTGGCCAACAAATCCACAAATAAAAAAAATTGCTCACTCAATCCATGGCTGTTTGTGGGACATTGCTGTGCGCAAAACTGGCTGCAGCATTTCGCCCATAAAGTACAGTCAATCCACTTTACAGTATATATTGTGAAACACTTTGAGACACCTAGGTGACATGAGAAGGTACTATATCAAATGCAAGTATTATTATTATAAGATAGCAATGAGGGGATCAAAAGACAATTTAGTAGGAACGACTTTATGCAATGGGTAGTGAAATTGTAGAATTCGCTGCCTGAATCAGATAGTATAGATGCTTTAAAGAGAACGCTAGGCCTTCAGGTGAGGGAGAAGGGAATAGAAGGGTAGGAGAGGGCGTAAATGAATGGGCGGAGACTCGTGTAGAGTATAAACACTGGCGCAGACGGATTGGGCCCAGTGGCCTGTTTCCATGCTTCACATTCTTTATAAACCTTTGTAAATATCCCTTTGTTTTGTGTTCACCAAAAAGAGGAAACTGCTATTGAGATTGTATTACTAAAATCAATCAAAAGGCAATTGGATAAAAACCTGAGCAGTTACAAACATTGTCACTTGCTGCGCTGCCCAAACTCTGTCCTGCTTCAAGTCTCCCCCCCCCCCCTCCCCCCAATCTTTTAGCTCTGCTCTTCAATTCTGTTCTAAAATCCCTCAACCTCACCCTCTGCTGTCAAAAGACTAATTTCTTTCATTGCAACTTTGGCCATTTTCCTCCCTCTACTTTCCAGATCAGACTCCCACTGAGTAATATTAGAGGCTCTTCCTCTTATTATGGTTATTTGACTCCACTGTTTTATTTTATTGTTATTTTATTTATGTTATTTTATCGCACCAATACAAGCTAATAAAAAGAGAACTTAGCTGCTGATTCCCATTTAGTGTCATTAAAGTTAGGAGTAAGATCATACTCGCGATAAAAGTGCTTAGAATTGATGTTTTTTGCTTGGCGGGATGCTTGCCATGAGGCAGGATCAGTATTAAAGTCCTCTGAGTCTAATTCTCTGATTCTGATTTTCCATACAGCAGAAACCTCTTATGTTTTAAATTCATTTGGTTAACTCAATCCTACTTTGATTTTATTTTTAGGTTATTTGATTTTTGTGCATTATAACTGCATTGTGATGTAATAGTTGGATTAATAGATCATCTGAAGGACAAACAATTGAAATATAATAATAATCCTTGCATTTGTTATAGTGCCTTATCACGTCTTTGAGACGTCTCAAAGAGCTTCATAGAATATATTGTAAAGTGAATTGACTGTATGTTTGTCGGCGAAACTTGACAGGCAATTGCGCACAGCAGTGTCCCACAAACAGTTGTGGATTGAGTGACCAATTTTTTTTAAGGAATTATTACCCCTTGAAAAGCGATCCGCCAATCAATTAACAACTGTGTTCCTACTTACAGGTAAACAGAGGAGTAAGGAAACTTACCCAACGTTTCGCCCTGCCGGGAATCGACCCAAGAGAGTGCTCTAACCACTGAGCTACAGCGCTCCAAATGCTTCTACTCTCACCTCTGAATCAAAAGGTTGGGGGTTCAAGCATAGGGACTTCTAACTTTGCAGTCCAGGGTGACACGCCAGTACATTGTTGGGAGAGCGCTATCTTGTTGAAGGTTCTCTCTTTTGTTGTTAAAATAAAGTTTATTCCTAACAGGATGAAACCTTGGGAAAGTTTCCTTGCTTCACACGCCTGATAATAATCCCTCAAGAAAAAAAAACAATAATAATTTGGTCACTCATCCATGACTGTTTGTGGGACACTGCTGTGCGCAATTGGCTGCCGCTTTTCACCCACAAAATATACAGTCAATTCACTTTATAGTATATTCTGTGAAGCGCTTTGAGACGTCGAGAAGACGTGAAAAGCCTATATCAAATGCAAGGATTATTATTAAGTTCCATTAGCCTGTTTAGATAGAGATTAAATATACTATTGTATTATTTGAATAGAGAAGGGAATATCTCCTGACGTCCTGCCCAATAATCCCCTGGATAAAGTATCACTTATGACTTTATGGCTGTTTGTGGGAAGATTGGCTGCTGCATTCGCCTACAAAATAAACAGTCATTACACTTTACTGTAAATCCCGTGAAGTGCTTTGAGACCTCCTCCCGAAACCGCTCTATGAAATGCAAGGATTATTATTATGAAAGTCAGTATTGCTATCTCTTAATTGCATCTGTTACTCCCAAAATAAAATAATTAACATTTCAGACTGGTTTGCTCAAAGAATGGGAAATCACTGTAAATTTGTGCCGGGTCTGGATGTAGACTACTTTAATAGTGCAACATATGGTGATGTTGTACATGATTTATCACATCAGGCATGCTTTAGCATAGCTGAACATACTTTAAATAATTTTTAGAATGGTTTTAGTTACAGAAATCTATTCTCTCCACCCCCCCCCCCCACACACGCTTCATGGATTTGAATTTATGTTAAATTACATTATGGCCAGAGGCAGCATTCTTTCAAGACTGACCCATGACAAAACGAGTGCTCATAATGGACGTGGAGACTTTTTTCAAATTGCTTATCAGTGGCTATGCTGCACTGTTTGTACACTGTGTTATACAACTAAATTGTGTTTCTATTTGGATCAGCTAATAGGCGTGGTTGGAAATTTGATATGCTCCTAATTGAAAAATTCTGAGTAATAGAATGTCAACGTTGAGTTCTTGCTTCTGCTTCTGTGATTCTTTGGGAATATTTTTTCATTCCAAATAATGAAGCATACTTATTCAAACTCCCTTGTTACACCAGAGATGGTGGGTGGGGGTAGGAGAGGGAAAGTAACAATCATCCTTGCATTTGGTTTAGCTCTTTCATGTTGGGGGTATGAACCAAAGCACATTGCAGTAAAGTGTAATGAAGGGAGATTATGGCAGCCAATTTATGCACAGCGATGCCCCACAAACAGTGTTGAAGTAAATGACCAAATTTTGTTCGGAGAATTGTTGGCTGGGACACTGGGATAAACTCCCTTCTCTTCTCAAATAGTACCACGGGATCATTAACATCCACCTGAATGGGCAGGAGGGGGCTTCAGTTTGAAATCGCATCGTTGGAATGCCAACTTAGACTATGAATTCCAGCGCTTGATGTGGAGTCATAGTCTCAAGATAAAGGGTCAGCCTTTTCGAACTGAGTTGAGAAAACATTTCTTCACTCAGAGGGTAGTGAATTTGTGGAATTCTCTACCCCAGAAGGCTGTGGATGCTCAGTCCTTGAACATATTCAAGACTGAGGTTGATAGATTTCTAAAGGATAGAGGGATTAAGGGATATGGGGATAGGGCGGGTAAATGGAATTAGGTTAGAAGATCAGCCATAATCTTATTAAATGGCGGGGCAGGCTCGAGGGGCCGGATGGCCTACTCCTGCTCCTACATCTTATGGTCTTATGGCTTGTACTCACAACCTTCTGAATCAGAGGCAAGAATACTGCCAACTGAGTCAGGCTGACGCTGTATAGGTTAGGTGATTGCGCAGGCAGGTGGCAGATGAAGTATAACATAGGGAAGTGCGAAGTCATCCACCTAGGTAGCAAAAACGGTAGAGCAGGTTATTTTTTAGGAGAGAGATTGGAATGTGTTAGCGTCCAGTGGGACTTGGGTATCCTTGTACACCAGTCACAGAAAGGTAGTCTGCAGATGCAGCAGCAATTAGGAAGGCGAATGGTATGTTAGCATTCATTATGAAAGGATTAGAGTATGAGTAGGAAAGTCTTGCTGCAACTGGAAAGGCCCTGGTGAGTCCACACCTGGAATACTGTGTCCAGTTTTGGTCTCCTTATTTAAGGAAGGATGTACTTGCCTTGGAGGGGGTGCAGCGTAGATTTACTAGGTTAGTACCGGGGATGAAGGGGATGAGTTACGAGGATAGGCTGACCAATTTGGGCCTATATTCTCTAGAATATAGAAGAATTAGAGGGGATCTTATAGAAACCTATAAGATCATCAAAGGGCATTATAGAGTAGATAGTGGGAGATTGTTTCCCTGGTTGGAGAAACTAAAACCAGGGGTCACAACCTTAAAATCAGAGGCCAGCCCTTTCACACTGAGTTGAGGAAGAACTTCTTCACTCAAAGGGTGGTGAATGTATGGAACTCGCTACTCCAAAGGGCTGTTGACGCTCAGTCCTTGAATATATTCAAGACTGAGATAGATATATTTCTTATTGCAAAAGGGATATGGGGATATGGGGATAAGGCAGGGTTATGTTATTAGTTGGAGTTAGATTAGAAGATCAGCCATGATTGAATGGTGGGGCAGGCTCGAAGGGCCTCCTGCTCCTACATGTTATGTTATAAACAACACACAAGAATAGAAACTGTTTCAATGAAACTTGGTAGCTTCTGTTAGTCAGAATGAACCCTGAAAGAACAAACAGAACACCTTATTTCCAATTTTAATCATTCTGTATAGATACTGTATGATGTGCTGTTCAGTGAAGACTGAATTAAGCTTTTCATTTCTAATCAAGGTTTAAACGTTTCTACAGATAAAGTTGCTTTATCCCTTAAAATCAAGAGTTCACTGTATGCTTTCTCCTAAGGATTTTGATGTGGACTAAAGATGCGGACTAAAATGTGGTTTAGTGTAATAGTTTAATTTAAAATACATCTTTAAAAACAATTTTTGCAATTTGAGGTCTCGTGCAAATGCCATTTCAGAGACTTACATTTGTGACTGATAGTTTAGAGCAGGAATGGCCAACCTTTGCTCACAGGGTGAGCATGGATCATTTCAGTCCCATTTACCTGCCCATTCCTCATAACCACATATTCTCTTTAGATATCTATCTAGTTCCTTTTTTAAAAGCTAATATGGATTCTGCCTCACCTACCTCTCCTGTCAGGGCATACTTTATCCTAACGATTTCTCCTAACCTCCCCATTTACTCGTTTGCTAGCTATCTTCAATTGATGTCCTCTGGTCACATTATTTGTAGACATCTTTGGCAGATTCTTAGTTCAATGGAGAAAATCATTCATTGCAATTTAAATGTAAATAGGTATAGATGGGATCTTGATGTTTCTGTCTGACTTTATGATTTGATGTTGCAATCTTCATTAAAATGCTGCAAGTTCAAGAATTGCTTGGTAGGGATTGAAGTTCACAGTTCACCACCAACAACAACTTGCATTTATACAGCGCCCTTCATGCGGGGTAGCGTCCCGGAGCGCTTGACAGTGACATTCTGATCCCGAGCCAGGGAGAGAGGTACTGTGTAAGCATGATGAAAAAGGAAGGTCTTTAGGTGGGATTTGAAAGTGGGGAGGAGGCAAGGCGGAGGGATTAAGGGAGAGAGTTACAGAGTTTTGGATCGTATGGCTGAAGGCACGGCCACCAATGGTGGAGCTGAGGGTTGAGGGACGAACAGAAGGCTGGAGGCAGCGGGTGGTGGAGTGATGGGGGGGTAAGCAGATTGGATAAGTAGGTAGGTGTGAGGGAATGAAGGGATTTAAAAATAAGTTTGAGGATCATGTCGGGAGGACGTCTCAAAGAGCTTCATGGCATTTACTCTAAATGAAGAAACCTGGCACCAGACGGTGAATATTTGGGGGAACTGCTTGTGTGGTTAAGCTTTTCTTTATTCTTTGTACCTGGTGTTGAAGTTTTCTGCTTCTGTGCTACAAGGTTGATATCCTTCACCTAGACTTTACAAAGGTTATCAGAGATCTGCGGGCAGTCACTTTGAGGCAAAGAATTTTGGTACAGTTTTTATTTTCTTACCCTTTTTTTAGGTGGTCCATGATTAGGTAGTATTCTTCACCAAGTAACTTGGCTGCTGGGCGTAAGGAGGTGCATCCAAGCAGTGTGACGTGAAGCTTGCCTACATGTCTGTCTCTAAACTAGTTTAACTCTGCATTATACATGATCCAGAAACGTTGATGAGAATTAGAAAGACACTGCCGAACAGTTAAACAGATTCAAATTTCACTTTGTGATATTACCATAAAACTGGTCCCAGTTTTCTCCTCAACAAAATGAACACAATCTTTCTTCATTGAGATGAAGAGCCAACAAGCATGGCTGATTCCTGTTAAAGAAACGTATCCCATCTGTGTGGGACGGATATGAGTAATAAACAGCTGTTTTAAACCCATGACCAAGTAATGAATTAGACAATTGGTGCCTTAAGGTTCATTTCATTTTTGGGGGGTATGGCAGAAATCCAAAAGAATGTTTAAAATAACAGTAACCAATTTAAATGTGGATGATATTAAGTGGAATGAAATCCTTGGCTCAAACTTATGGCATCTGGAATAAATACACATGGTCCAATTTTCGTTTGTTGCAAGTTACATTTTGGAATTTATTCACATGGAACATTTACTAATTTCATTAATATTTAAGAAGATAAAGATAACCATTGAATGAGAAAGCTGTAACTGATTATAAAATGAGATTTCCAAGACCTAATAAAATGCATGCACTTGTGTCCTCTACAATACTTTATGTTCTGTTACTCATAACCAATTGGAAATGTATCCAAAGAATGAGCTGAAACGTGAATTTCTAGTTGTACGCAACAACCACCACAAAATTACATTTATAGAGCGCCTTTCACGTCAGGAGGACGTCCCAAAGCGCCCAAAGCAGTATTGCTTCCATTGAAAAAGTATGTTGTGTCCCAAATCCTCAAAATATATACAAGTCCAGACTCTCCAGTACATTTCAGCCAGCTGGTTCCATATTGTCGATTATGATACGACTTAGGCAAGTTTGCCTCTAACTCATACTTCACAGAAGTCGTATTAAATGTTATTGTCCCAGCTGATAATATAATAATAATAATCCTTGCACGACTTATGGGAGTTTATCTGTAGACGGGCGTTCTTCCCAGTGTCCTGGCCAACAATGCCCAATTAAAAATGGTCATTCACTTCATAGCTGTTTGTTGGACATTGCTTTGTGCAAAATTGGCTGCTGTGTTGCCTACAAATATAATCACTGCACTTGACAGTTATTCAAATGAAGTGCTTTGACACATCTTGATGACATGATAAGATGCGATACCAATTGCGAGGATTATGATATTTATTATTATAATTATTATTGAGTTTACTGTTTGACAAGTTTCCTGCTGCTTGTCCAGCTGGGGCCACCCTACCCATTCAGGGCTTTGGCTTTATAGGGTCAATAGGAGCTGAGAGGGAAGAATCTCTGCCTCATTCCTGTGTGCATACGTCCTTATTTCCATAACAAATTTTCAACTAAATGAGTATGGATTTACCTCCAAGAACAGCCTGCAAATGGATAAATCTTCTGTGGGGTTACTGAACTGCAGTGCAGGAGAATCAGATTATTGTATGTTTCAGCCACAAATGTACAAAGGAACGTTTATTCCCTTCGTTGCCACATAAAGGTCTTTTCATTTACGATCTTGCATAAAAAGAGGTCTTATCTTGCACTATTCAGCATTTTTAAACAGAAGCTGTTATAGTTAAGTCACTTAAAAATACAGCCTGGAAGCAGATACTGAGCGTTTAGAAAAGATGTTTTGTGTGTGATCCAACATTGAAATGTCAAATATTTAGTGTGTACAAAATGTAATGTGATGAGAAAGGTTGATGCTAATGTTGAATGTTTTTATTGTTGTCACATACACAATCCTGGCCTCAAAATGACCAAATTTGCTGAGACTTCATCAGGAAATGGTCAATTCAGCATGAAATATAAACCAGCATAAGTGGATTCTGGTGAAATATCCTAGGAATCTTTATTCTAATGTAAAGCATATTGATCCTACTATAAAATCTAATGAATCTTTATTGTAATGATAAAGTAAGTGAGATTACTATTCCAATACACTGAAGTTCCTGAAATTAAATTGTGCTTTTCACAAGCAGATTGTTGTGAATAATGCCAATATATATAGGGCTTGAGTAACAGGATCTGAAAGCGAATTGTGGTTGGACCCCAACTGTGAAGACCATCTTGAGATGGTTTTGGCAGCACATCAATTTACACCGTTACAGTTAGAAATACAAACTGTTTAAATTGATTAGCGTTCTGCTCAGAAATTATTTATTGGCCAACTCGAGAACTTTAAAGTGAACATTTTGTCATGTCATAAAAGAGACACTTTGTGTAACTAGATGCATATAGTTGCGTGTCTCCAAAACTCTCCTGAGCCTTGGCCACTGCTATCAGGAGTGTATAAGTCAGGCTTCCCAATTATCAATTGTTTTACTGCGGGAAACCATATTGCTTCATTTTCAGCCCTATTAACAGGGCATAATTGTTGAATGTTTGTTTGAAACTTAGAAAGCATTTATTTACCTAACGGGTAATTAATGACTAAAACTGGTTACCAGCAAGAGAAGTTGAGATCACGATCGTGGATTTATTTTTTAAAAAGCAGCTCAATGCTATGATAGGTATTATAATCATATAATAATCCTTGCATTTTATATCGCACCTTATATACAGTCAATTCACTTTACAGTATATTTTGTGAAACATTTTGAGATGTCAAGAAGGCGCTACATCAAATGCAAGGGTTATTATTATTACAACAACAAACAACAAATTGCATTTATATAGCGCTTTTCACATAGGGAGCATGTCCCAAGACGCTGGATCAGCAAGATGTCTCAAAGTACTTCACAGGATTTGCTGTGAATTTCATAGAAGAACGCGGCAGCCAATTTGTGCACAGTAATGTCCCACAAATAGCCATGAAGTAAATGACCAATGTTTATCTTGGGCGATTGTTGACCAGAACAGTGAAAGCAACTCCCTTCCCTTTTCGAATTGTGCCGTAGAATCTTTAATGTCCGTCTGAACATGCCAATAGAGCCTCAGTTTATCGTCTTAAGTGAAGGACACATCCCCAGCAGTGCAGACCACCCCCAGCAGTGCAGACCACCCCCCCCCCACCACCCACCCATTATATGGAAGATATGTCCAGGGAGAGAGTACTCGTTTCATTCCAGAAACCGTGAACTTTCCAAATGTAAGTGACATGCAATTTTAAAAAAAAGTGAGCGATAAAATTGTGTTACAAGGCTTTAGTGTACCCTGTGGGATTGACGTATGCTCATAACTGAGTCATTTGCTATGGAACATAACACTCCCCTTGTGTTGCTTTGATACACTACATTTTGAAAGCCTTTTTCATGTAGCTGCATTAGTAATTCCTTTACATCAGGAAATTTGCAGTTGTAAATTCACTAATCTTTGGCAAAACCTCATGTAATTTTGGGAAGGTATTTTTGTAATCTTAAGAGTTTTTTTTTGTGGAGGTGTATATAACCTTTCTTGTCCTGCCCCATCGTAAAGTACGTTTAACATTTTTAGTTTATTACTTCAACATCCTGTAAAAGCAGCTTGTTTCAATAACCTCCAAATTTCATTGAAACAATGAAAGGTCAAATGAAAGTATGAAAAATGGGGAATGTTTACTATTTTAGGGTTTAGATAACTGATTAAAGTAAGACATTCCAGTAGATGTTTTTCTGGACATGTCCAACCTTATTGTTTTTCCAGAACTAATAGCCTAACTGCCCAGTCACTCTGGTGCTTTGGTCACTCAATCCACGACTGTTTGTGGGACACTGCTATGCACAATTGGCTGCCACTTTTCGCCCACAAAATACAGTCAATTCACTTTACAGTATTTTCTGTGAAGGACTTTGAAATGTCTCAAAGACGCGATAAGGCGATATATCAAATGCAAGGATTATTATTATTATTTGAGTCATCCTCCTGACGTGAAAGGAGCTTTATGAATATAAACTGTTGTAGCAATCAAAATACATTTGTTTGAATTAGCGGCATATTAGCTCTTATGTTTCTCCTTGGTAGCCGAGAGAGAGGGAGAGAGGGAGCTGCAGCTGAGCAGAAAGGAAACTCCTGCACCTGAGGGAATGGGACGTTTCCCAGCTGGCAACTTGGTTATCTGCAAGGAGACATGAGCGTAAAAATTACCCCTCCCTCACTTGATTAGTAAAACATTCACAAAATATTGTTATCAGATTTCAGCTCACTTGTCCATGTAATTTCGTTATTTTCAATGTATTTTCTACAGTTATGAGTTTCTTTTCATGGCCGTAGAGCACACACATTGTCTGATCGTTTATCTTTCATCTTATAGAGCATTGTTGGCCAACTTTTAAAATAATCATAGAAATAACAAAATAACATAGATTGATGCCATAAGTCAAGAAATACTCAATCAAGAAAAATGTATTTTGTTGGCCAACCAGAGAGAGATACAGAAACACACACAGACAGAAAGAGAGAGATACGCACACAGCCGGGGAGAGACATCCAGAAAGAGATGCAGAGAGAAATGCAGAGACAGAAACCTGTCGCTGGCTTTATTATTTTAAAATTTGTGAGAATTTTCATATTGCTTATTTAAAGTAAAGTATTATGAAGTTGAGTAACTTCAGTTATACGGTTTAAAGCATAAGGATTTCTGTATGATTCTTACGGGTTAGGTTTCTCAGAGGAGAAGCACAAGAATGCTGATTACACGCCCGCAGACGTTTCTCAAATCTGGCACCCAGCACTCAGTAGCCAGAAGATTGCTTATATAGTTCTAGATGTGCCACTGGGTGGTGCTATACAGTTGTTTTTTTAAAAAATTCAAATTGCTCCAGATCTAGGTTATTGTAATACAACAAGATGCAATGTCTAATGTACGTTTTTAAAAATGTCGTTCTGAATTTGGTTTTATTAAAATGTCAGTGCTTTTTAGAACACTTGGTAAACCGTAATGTTTCGCCCACAAAATATACAGTCAATTCACTTCATAGTATATTGTGTGAAGCGCTTTGAGACATCTCGAAGGTGTGATAAGGCGCTATATCAAATGCAAGGATTATTATTATTATTATGTAAGTCATTATGCAATCTCTGGATGCATGTGACTTGTGCAATCCTATAGGTACCAAAACATGAGAAAATTCTTCAAATCAAAATGAACTTGTCACCATTGATATGTGATTAAATTGTATCCAAAGAACTGTCATGAAACATTTGTACTGTACTAAGAAACCTTTCCCACGGTGGTAATCAAGTGCAACATGCATTGGTTGGGGGGCAACACAAGTCAAAGCAATAACTTGTGCCTGCTGTTTGCACTAGTTAGTACCTCCTGTTTGCTGCTCACGTCTCACCGTTGCTTGTGCTCATGCTGCCCTCTCATCTCCCTCTCATGTTTGTGCCTCACCTCCCTCCCTGACAGCGTACTGCTTCCCTCCTTGACAGCTCTTGTGGCTCATCTCCCTCCCTCTCCAAACTCGCACCCCACCTCCCACCCTGCACTACCCCCCTGATGCCCTCCTCTCTCTATCTTTCTCTGACACCCTTGTGCTTGCCATCTTTGATCTCTTTTTCTCTGATACTTCCTCTGTGTTACTCTTTCTCTCTTTCTCTCCCTCTCCCATTGACTCAGTCTGGCACTCGGTAAGTGAGAGAGAGAGTGTGGTAGAAAGAAGAATTACCTGCTGATTTCTGTTCATTGATCCTTGCTGAAAGTGTTTGAGTTATGACATCTTCACAGTTTAATCGTCTCTTGATACTCACTGAATAAGGATTACTGTTTATAGTGAGGGAACTGGTGAAGGATTGTTCTTTAGTCAATATAGTAGCCGAAGGCCGGCAATTGGGCAAAATTGGAGGCAATTACATAGAATTGCATAGAATATGCAGCACAGAAACAGGCCATTCGACCCAACTAGTCTATGCCGGCGTTTATGCTTCACATGAGTCTCCTCCTGCCCTTCCTCAACTAAGCCTATCAGCATAACCTTCTATTCCTTTCTCCCTCATGTACTTATCTAGCTTCCCTTAAGTGCATCGATGCTATTCACTTCAATTACTCCTTGTTGTAGCAAGTTCCACATTTCCACCACTCTCTGGGTAAAGAAGTTTCTTCTGACTTCCCTATTTGATTTATTGGTGACTATTTTATATTTATGGCCCCTGGTTTTGGTCTGCCCCCAAAACAAAAAAGTTGGAAAGGGCCTTTAATTTCTTAATATTTTAAGAAAATAATATTTCTAGGTTTGACAAACATTCACTCACATTGCTAGCAATAATCATTGTAATAATTTTCTGCAATGAAAGGGTGGTGGAAGCCGATTCGATAACAACTTTTAAGAGAGAAGTAGATAATTATTTGGGGAGGACAAGTTTGCAGGGCTACAGGGAGAGATCGGGGGAGTGGGATTGAATTGGACAGCGCTTTTCAAAGAGCTGGCAGGTCAGGCAGCATCTATGGAGAAAGGAAAGTGAGTCAACAATTTGGGTCCATGACCCTTTGTCAGAACTGGGGTTTGTTGGGATGGAGAGACTTCAAGAACTAACAGAGAGGGGGAGGCAGGGCAAAGAAGACAAAGGAGAAAATGGGGTAGAGGACAGGGGATGATTGGTTTAAAAGGTGTTAATGATGCAAAACAAAGTGGGGGGGGGGTTGCAACAAAACAGGGGGAAAGAGGTGTTAATAATGCAAAACAAAGTGTGGGGTGTGGAATTGCAACAAAACAGGCAGACCAGAGAGAGAACAGGTGTGTTTGGGTCCCAGATGATGTGGTAATGATCATTGAAGAGGGGGAGGGGAAAGGTGAGCTATTATGATCTGAAATTGTTGAAATCAATATTGAGGGCAGAGGGCTGTAAGGTCCCTAGCAAGTAGATGAGGTGCTGTTCTTCGAGTTGGTGCTGTGGTTCATTGGAACAGCGTAGGAGACCATGGATGGAGAGGTTAGAGTGCGAGTGAGAGTTGAAGTGGCAAGAAAATGGAAGCTCAGAGTTGTGCTTGCGGTGTTCGGCAAATCGGTCACCCAATCTGAGTTTGGTCTTCCCAATGTAGAGGCGTCCACATTGTGAGCAGCGAATGCAGTACACTACATTGGCGGTAGTACACGTAAATCGCTGTCTCACTCAAACTGTGTTGGGGTCCTGGACAGTGGTATGAGAGGAGGTGAAAGGACAGGTATTGCATCTCCTGCGCTGGCATGGAAAGGTGCCGGGGGGAGGAGAGCAACTGTTGGTGGTGATGGAAGAATGAACCAGGGACATGGAGGGAAGGGTCCGTTTGGAATGTTAAGAGGGGAGGGTTTGATGGTTGGATCATGCTGGAGGGTTGGAAATGGCGGAGAGTTATGTTTTGGATGTTGGGCTGTTGGTGTGGAAGGTGAGCACTGGGTGGACCCTATCATGGTTCTGGGAAGAGGGGGAAGGGGTGAGGGCAGCGGTGCGGACACGGTAAGGGCCGCCTACTGCAGTGGATGGGAATCCTTGTTTGAGGAAAAAGGAAGACATTTCAGCTGTTCTGGTGTGAAAGGTGGCATCGTCAGAGCAGATGCGGTGGAGGCGGAGGATCTGGAAAAAGGGACTGGAGTCTTTACAGGAGGTGGGATGGGAAAAGGTGTAGTCTAGTTAATTGTGGGAGTTGGTGGGCTTGTAAAAGATATCTGTAGATAATCTATGCCCCGAGATGGAAATGGTGAAGTTGAGGAAGGGAAGAGTTGGAGATGGACCATGTGAATGTTATGTAGGGGTGGAAGGTGGAAGCAAAATTGGTGAATTTTTCCAGCTTACTCAGAGAGCAGGAAGCAGCCCCTACACAGTCGTCAATGTATCTGAGGAACAAGTCAGGGAGCGGACCTGAGTAGGCTCGAATCAAAGAGTGTTCTAGGTGGCCAACAAACAGGCAGGCGTAGCTGGGACCCATGCCGGGCAAGGCGGAGGGATTGAGGGAGAGAGCTCCAGAGTTTCGGGGCGTAATGGCTGAAAGCACGGCCACCGATAGTGGAGAGTAAGGGACAAGGACGAACAGGAGGCTGGAGTCAGCCGAATGGAGGCAGCACGTGGTGGAGTGGGGGAGTAAGCAGATCGGATAGGTAGGGAGGTGCGAGGGCATGAAGGGATTTGAAATGAGTGAGAGGATCTTGAAATCGATTTGTTCGGTAACTGGAAGCCTGTGCAGCCTGGCAAGGACTGGTGTGATGGGGCATGGAGTTTTGTGCAGGTTTGAGTAGCGGGGCAGTGGAGTTTTGAATTAATTGAATTTTGTGTATGGTAGAGCTGGGGAGACCAGCGAGGAGGACATTGGACATCAGTGGATGATTTCAGCGATGGTTTCTAAATTCTATCAAGTCCAAAACTGGGGTTAAAATAGCTGTACAATTCAGTATATAACTACTCTTATCCAATATACATCTAGCAGAAGAATCAAATCAAGTAGCAGAACATCCTGTCTGTGAAAGACTTTCTGGTTAGATTGCCCTCACTTAACCTTTCCCTTGGATTTTCTCTATAAATTGTGGGATTTTAGAAAAAAAATTGCAATAGTTCAATATTTCCTCTGACCATGGTAGAGAAGGGTTTTCATTAATGTCGTGATTTCTTTGAGAAAATGTAGTCAATCTGCCAGCCTGCCTTTTAAAGCTTGGCACTGTTGTATCTGCAGTTAGAAATGATGGATGGGTGAATAGAAGTAATTTTTCTGTTTGTCTCTTGCCAAGATACTATTGGACCCCTGGGTAAATATAGATACCTTACAAGCTTACATCAGTCATGCTTATATATAGAGTCTCCACTGGAGTGGAGCATTTCGTGTTCTTTTGAAGATAAACATACAGTACTACTACTGATAGCTACTTGTCTACAAACATGAAGCTTCTTGACTGGCTGCTAAGAGTGAATCAAACGTTCATTAAATTTACCCGTGGCCGAAGACGCAGATTACAGTTTACGTCACAACCGAAAAGTCCAACATTAAGGTCAGAAGTACAGCACTAATGTCTGTGTTTTTGTCTTGCTCAGTAGTTGTCAGTTTGTGATATTTGCTGCATGTGGAAGAAGTAGGTTTATTTCGTGGTTAGTGCTTCTCTCCCTGAGTATTGGTTAGATTAGCAGAATATTCTGTTATGCATTTGCTTCGCTTTCATTTCTGATCAGTGCACCAGTTAGCCAGTGATGTTTTTGTCGCAGGGTTTGAAAAAGGGAGAGTTTTGTATGCAAAGTTAATAATGCATTTACTTGTATCCTTGTGGAGCTGGTGTTCACTTGTTGCATGGTTTCATAACAATCTCTTTATAAAAAAATATAGTTCATAATAAATAGAAGCTGTGTCTGGGTTCACTGTTCTAGGTTGCCCAGAATTTCAGTTTAGTTTAAACCTTGCTGTTGTTGGTTGGCTGATACATTCCGTCTCTGTAATCAAACCTGTGCCAACGAATGTCAGTGGGATTTATTTGCTCCGACGTTTCTGCAGTGCCAGTGTGCTTTCTCTTGTTTAGAACCACTCATTGTGCCTATGCAGAAATTAGCTGCTGCTTGTGTTTTTTAATTTTTGCTGATTTGTGATTCACAGGCTTTGCAATATGTATTCCCATACAGTATCTGTTCTTCTCAATCTTTTCCTAATAATAATAATCTTTGCATTCGATATAGCGCCTTATCATGTCTTCGAGGCATCTCAAAGCACTTCACAGAATACACTGTAAAGTGTAGTGACTGTATATCCTGTGGGCGTAAAGTGGCAGCCAATTACATACATAATTAAAGATAATCATTGTATGGTTGGAAAGGATTGGTTTTGAAAACACTTTATTTTGATTCAACCTTTCTACAGATGAATTCAGTTGCTGTGGAGAACAATGCCAGGTCATGTTGCTGTGGGTGTGGTTTCTTTTTAGGTGTATTGAGTTGAAATTAATCTGGTTTTAAACATTAGGTTTCAGCCTGGCTTAGTTGGAAGATTGTGGGACATTGCTGTGTGCAAATTGGCTGTCACGCTTACAAACAGTATATAGAGTCACTACACTTTACAGTGGATCTTATGCTTTGAGCGATATGAAAGCCGCTGTAACAAACGCCAGGCTTTTTTATATAGAAATTATTTTTTTCTGTAGGAATCACTTCCCACATTTTTCTTACATGCCTGCTTTCAACCTATCTCACCGATATCCACCATAAATTTTGACTCCATAAGCTATGGCCCTTCGGCCTTCAAAGAGACATCTCAGAGGGGATCTGATAGAGTTCTTTAAGATGCTTAATGGGCAAGAAAACCAGTAAAACTATTTTCAGATATGCCACAATAGCAAGACGTAGGTTCAGGATTATGCAAAGCAAGTTTAGGATGGACTTTAGGAAGTATTTTATTATACAGAGCGTAATCAACTACCACAACAGGTTCACAGGAAGAGTGGTTGAGGCCAGGACTCGATTAATAAACACCTGGATGGTATAATGTGGAGACTATAGAATAGGAGGGTTATTCTTTGTCAATCGACCCTCTCTTGCAGTCACCTTCAACTAATACGAATGGGAACCAGTTTCAAAAGAAATAAAAACTGCACAGAACTTCTTTATATGGAAGAATGCATAACCTCTCTCAAGAACCTGACCTGTTGCCATTGATTGCAGTCATTTTAAGCAATTAATAAACCAGGGGAGAAGTAAGTACCATATTGGCAGGCCATACCAGCCATAGGTTCATAATTTCAGTTTTAGGTATTATTTGTAATAGTTTAGAGGTAATGTTACATAATGATAGCTTGCAATTATAAGAGTACATCTCATATGAAGGAATCTTTTAATGTGGTTAAATATTAAAAGCAAAGCAACACCTGACATTTGAATTACTTTCTTTTATTTTGATGGTTCTTTTGAAGTGGTACTTTACCTGGAACATCCGTAGAGGTTCAGAGATTAGAAGTTAATTTGCTATATTTTAGAAAGTATGTTATGATATTTGAGGGTTGCTTGACCAGACACAGTAGATGTATTGTTCAAAAGTTTTGACAGCAGCTGGCTTGTTTCAGATGAACTCCTGATACCAGTATAAGGAGAATATTTTTGGTGAGCTTCGATAAAAAGCACACGTGACTTTCTCTATGGGACTCTTGGTAAACACACATAAACTTGGTTGGTGTTGTATATTATTTGGCCAATAGAAATAAAATAAACCAAAGTGTTTTTTATTTTCATTTGGAGACGATCATTACTACACCGCCCAACGATTTAAATAGAAACTTGGATACCTGGTTTGAATTTCAGTTCTATTTTTGTAGTGTCAAAAATGTTCCTGTAAGTTTGAGAAGGGTTATTTAGAAGCTGATGATGAATATGCAATATTGTGTTTAGAAATTGGTGTGGCGCTGTGTGTTGGCACCAACATGCAGAGTCGTCAGTCAGAGATTGCAATTTGATTTTTCTCTCCCCTCCACAGACCACCTCATCTTTCTGCTCAATTGCTGACATGAGCGACAATGAGTGGAGCTAAGACTTTCCTCTGCAGTTTGCAGGGATAGTTTAGTGGAAATTCATTGTCCGTCTGCTTCTTTGGCAGATTTAAGGGGGCGGCAAAGCTCTTTTAACCAAAGGAATTCTTGATCAACTTTGCTGTTAATCCACAATGCTAACAATTGTGCATTAAAATGTCACGTGAAGGTTCAATCCTTTACAAAAAAAATAACTTGTGCATATGATTGCGACAAAGAGGAATTAATATGGGAATACTAGGACTTTTGGATTAATGCTGTGTGTGCCTGTACCTCTGCGAGGGCTGGAGGTTAGAATGTAGGAGGAAAATACTTCCAGAAGAAAATAAGTGAGCTTGTTTTTAATGTTGGCTGGTAACTTGACGCTCTTGCGTGGAATAATGTATTGCTATATTTCCAATTCTAAAAAAGCCCTAATGATTCATTATTGCTGCTAGGATTTATAAAGCTCAATGATGACCACGTGACATTTGCGTACTGTGTCCACTTAAATTTGAAACCTGCAGTTTTGAGTTCAATAATAATTTGAGTTGGCTACAGGACTTTCATGGTGAGCTGGAGAATGATATCAGCAGCATATTCATGAATTATTAGGTGAGCTAGAAAATTAATTTTAACATCCTACATTCTTGAGGATCAGGGAGGTTTACAGGAAATACAGCGGTTACTTAAATGGCTGGAAAACACACTCTGTGCTCGGTGTCCAAGACATAGAGAACTTACATTGTAGCATTGAGTTTTCAGTAGCATTGCGTGAGTTTTGGGATCCCCAATTGACATTTTCAATTATTTGCAAATTCTGGAAAGCTAAAAGTTAATTAAACTATTGGTGTTTGTCATGATTTCATTAGTTGTAAATACTGTGGCAGCTGAAGTATTGCACCCGCTGGCTGAATGCTGTCCTTGACCTTTCAGCAGTCAACCAATATTACAATATGTAAAGGCCTTGTGGTGTGGCTGAATATGTGTCCTGTGGCCCAAAGCAAGCATGCAACTGCAATTCTTTCTCTTCTGTTTTGGGAGCAGTGGGGCAAGCACTTTGGCACAGTGAATTGATGTGAGTTTGTGTTGTTTTTCACTTTTAATGATATCGGGAGTTCATGAATTATTTAGTCATTGGTATCAGGCAGGGGATAAGCAGAATAACTTTGATACCCTGGGGTTATTATGTAATAATGGAAAAAGTGCTATAGTGACATCATTTTATTCATCCATCAAAAACATGTATGTTTTTCATTTTCAGGATTTTTACAGACGTGAAGGTAACATGGTGAATAAGTTGCAGTATTTAGTCATCATTGTAAACCGAGTTAGCAGGCTTCCTAAACATGATAACTATTTAAAGGCTTGTCACCATTTTTAGCTGGATTTTAAAAAGGTGACATTTAGAGTTGGATATACTTTGACTGTGTAGGAATTTCATACAGAGCTTTGTTGCCCACTAGGAATCTTGCAGGCAGTTCCTGGTACCTGCCATCCACCCAGTGAGGGCTCAAACACACGCTTGTTGGATGTCAAATGACCAACTAGTGACTATCCACTTTTGGGGGCGTGGGAGGAGGTAAGCGGGGTCTCTTTGGAACTGAAGTGGCGTCAAGGTGACATGCATGGCCATGGAATGTAAAAATTGAGTAATCCTATGTCTCGGTAGTCCAATTCCTGAGCCATGTGGGTTGTTGTCTGGCTTTGAAATGAATTCCACTAAAGTACATGTAATGCAGGTATTCTCTAGTACATCTGTTTTTGCTTTTACTCGAGCTGCATAAAATATTTCTGCTTACATATTGTCAGGATGTTTAGACCAGCTGTATTAAGCATTTTTTACAACCATTTATCTTTGAAATAAAATTGAAATGTTATGACAATTCAACAGATATATTTTACTTTATCTAGATCATCTAAAGTGTAATTTAAATATTGTATAAAGGTTGTTTCCCTTTGGACGAGGTAAGGGGGAAACAAAGAGAAGAAATTCTGGTCGGCTGTCGGATGATTTTAATAACCTCCAGAAGCAAGCCTTATAAATAGTTTTATTTGTCAAAGAAGCACCGTCAACTTGATGTTTTATTATCTTAGATTCAAGCCTTTGGGATAAAACCATATTTAATAATGGAAAGCTTTCAAACTTATCTCCTTTATCAAGTCTACCATATCTTGAATTGTTAGTCACATACAGTTCAGCTCTACTGTCATGAGCTTTGTCAATAGTTTTTGTTTGCTTGAGGAAGGTGCCCAGTGGACCCTATGATGGGTTCACTACATTGTGCATTGTGCCTATGGGGCTGCAGCGTAGTTGTATAGTCCTACCCACTTACATCGGGACCATTCGAGTTTTGTCGACATGGGCAGTTTGTCGACATAGCTAGTCACGAGCGGACAACAGGTATTCTGTGATTAAAAATTCCTGTACCATGTATGTTCATCGATTTATTTCAAATAATAGTCCTACATTTAATTAAAGTTCCTGAACCATTTAGTCACATGTATTTTTGTTACCTTATTTAAAAACATTTGGTTAACTAAATGGGTAGATAAGTGGGTAGGACTATAATAGGTAGTCAGGTAAACTGCATTTATCCCAAATATTTTAAAAAATGGATTTCTAGCAAAGTATAGGGTTTTGTGCAATGTAATGTAAATGTTTTTTAAAAATGCCTGTTGCTAATTCGGCACTGCTGCTGAAGTCTGCTCATTTCTGCATTCTAATTTAGAAATACAGTATTTTAAAGACAATGCTATTTTGGTCGGCTGTGTCTCTGACACATAGGGAAACCCATCACCATGCTTGAGTATCCAAACCAGATTGAGTGTTCCATATATATATATATATATATATATATGCCACCTACATTTTCTCTTTCAACTGCTGTAGTGTAGAGAGGTGAACTGTTTTACACTAATAAAAAAAAGGCACGTCAAGCACAAAAGCTGCTCACTTAACAGAAAATTATCTCAATTCTCCAATTCTTATGCAGCAAAAAAGGGTACAATCAATCCACGAAATATAGAAAACGCTACTTGGAGATAGAACGTTTTCAATATGTATTGCGTGGAAAGCACTTGCTTATATCAAGGCACAAATCTGCAGCCTGTTTTGAAGGATTGTTTTCTTACACCATAGAGACTGATGGAGAAAGATGTTACATTGCTAACAGTAAGGAATAAATCTTTTTAGAGTGATGTCTGTTCCCTGATAGTGATGTCAGTTACTGTGAGATAGTAAATGAAGCGATTGTGTAACTGATGAATCATTATGACTGTACCCCGGTGCCTTTGAACTTGTCATTGGATTTTAGTATCACTTGTGTTGAAATTTCTTTGGTTTATAGAAATGTCTTTAGAATGATCTATAGGACATTGTCTATTGAAGATTTAAAGGGATACTCAAAAAGAAGGAAGCTTTGCAATGCCATCAACCTGCAGTTGGGCTATTTTAGTAAATTGTCAACAAAATCTTGCATTCATTTAGTCCTCCTTATTAGGAATTATTTTATTTTCATGTAGCTAAATGGATTTTTTTAAAATGAACTCTGAATAATTATTGTAAAATTTAAAACATAATATTCCATGGTTCTACGATGGCTAAATAGGTACTGTCTGGGTACAATAATGAGCTAGAAAGATGGCAGGTTCGCCGCTAAGTTAGCTGATCATAATTGGGACAGCAATTGGGTACTGCAATTAGAACCATGAAAATTTACAGAAGATGGCTACTTGGCTCATCGTGTCTGGGCTGGCTCTTTGAAGAAAAATCCTTTCAATCCTATTTATCTGTCTTTTCCCCATGTGCCTGTTTAGGGTTTTTTGTTGGGGTTTAAACATAACAGCAATATCAGTGAACAACATCAAGATAATGGATTGTTTTCTTCTCTTTTTAGTTATTACTATTGGATGACGCAAATGCCTTTCATTTGATGTATAGACTTGTTGTTGCTGTAGAGGGAGCCACAAGGCTTTCGTTTGATTGAGAAGTTCTGATTCAGGCACAGTGCTGGAGTGATATCTAAATCTTGGCAGAGATTGCATATTAAAGATTTTGTGAGGGGAGTTTAAGGTTTTGGTTGAAATTCAAGGGCAAATGTTCATTATTACAAATATTCATAAACTCAGCAGCCTGCTCAATTTGTTAATGAATGTTACAACTTTGCTGGCATCATCTAAGCCAAGCACAAGAAAAATGATCTTCCAAGCATTCATGTGTTATTAGTGAGTTCATTTTGATACAATATGGTATTCAAGAGACCAGCAAGATTTAATCCTTTTATATTCTGGTGAGGTGATCGATAATTAATGAATCAGATCAGCTGTGGTCAGACAGAATTGTTTGTTACATTGTTTGCTCATTTGCACGTGAGACGTTGTATATACTCTTAATATTTTTCCTCCATCCGTCACATTGAATTTGATATCTGGGCCTCCATTTTATATATTGACATTTTTTCCAGGGTTTGCTCCTATGAATCAGCAAATATATTTAATGAAATATTTTATTTCCTTTGCCAAAGAAAATGGATCTTATCTCAATTGTGAAACAATTTTTTTCACTGGAGCTGAATGCGGAGAATCAAAACCACAGCTAGGATTTCTTTGAGAAGCCAAATTTCAGAATAATGGCTTGAGTGCAGTCAAATGTTGTCAAGTTGCAAACTAGAAATTTTAATTGGCAATGTCAACAGATTCGGATTGAATGAAAGCATTAGTGAATGATCAGTTATTAACCCCATCCCTTTTCTTTGTCATCTCTTGGAGACCCTTTAATTATATTCACTGTTTTTAGCCTCAATATGCATTTCATTACATTTATCTGTATTGAAATCCATCTCCATACTGAATCCAGACCTCCTTGAATGCCAGTTATCCAGTTTCTATTTATCACCTACCCACAAAGCTTGATGTCAGCAAATTTTGAAATATTACTGGAATTGCTCTCATCCAAATTCCTGATAATTGCGTGAACAGGATATAAAACAGTCTTGCCAAAGTGCCAATAAGGCTTTTTCCATTTGCTCCTACTTCTGCTTTGCAATGCTGAGCCAGTTTTTGATTCATTGAGTTAATTTGGTGTTGATGAATTATCTTCAACTTTGTTAAGTCTTGTATATGAAACTTCATCAAAGGCTTTCTGGAAGTCACAGTTCATAGTTACTGTATTTATCACAAACTAGAGTAGATTCATGAGAAGTGACCTATTGATTTTGAAATTCATTTTGATTGTTCCTGACAGTTCTTTGTATGATTGATGGCATCCCCTATAATACTCTTGCTTTTTCCCACTACAGCTGTTAGATAACTGGTTTATAATTTCCAGGCTCACATCTCACTCCTTTTTTTGAATAATAGGATAATGTTTACTAGTTTTCAGTCGTCAGGTATAGTTGCTGAGTTTGCAATTCTTATTGCATATTAACCAGTTTCAACTCCTACCTCTGATGATTAATTCGAGGATCTTAGTGTGTATCTTGCCTGGTCTGGTTATCTTTTAATCCGTGCAATACTGAAATCTTGTTTGAATTACGATTCCAGAGGCATCATGCCTGAATCTGGACTTTGACCAGAATATAATTTGTGAAATATCTACCATAAAACTTAATTATAATGTGGTATAAAACCCCAACCAAAATTATACATATCATTAGCGGGTCCAATTATTTAAAAAATTTCCTTCCCACTGGTATATATCGCTACACCCAGTCCCCGGCTTCCTCTTGTTGGGGTGTGGTTCCACATACATTGACTTCCCTCTGGTATCCTATCCAAATGACTGTGTGAGCTTTGGCAACGAATGTCGCTGGCCACTTGACTCTAGAGGGCAACTATCCTCTTTAGGAGGAGGCAAGCGGGGTCTCCTTGATGCTGAACTGGCTCCAAGGTGACGTGCTTGGTAATGGAACATTGGAATCCAACTAATTTTCTGTAACGGTCTCGATTGTCCAGTTTCTGAGACGGTTGAGTCTGCAGTACTGATGACTGACCAACCAGCCTGGCTGACCGGCAGGATGCGGAGTGGCAGAATGCACACTGGGAGCAGGGATTCTTCACACTCTATTCTTGCCCCTGCAAACCAAAACCCTAACAGGTAATCGTAGCTGGACAAGCAGCGGGAAGCCTGCCAGAAAGTGCTTTCAATGGCAAGTTGTGTAATTTTAGCCAGTTAAACTCCAGCAGTACTCAAATGCGCACTCTGAGGTTCCCAGGACTTAGCTCTTGCCAACCTGCTTCTCGTGTTGTTAAGCTTCAAAACATGTCATTGCCCTTCTCATGTTCACACTTCAATACATCCGCGTGCCGATATACACTATTTCCTCTAAGTTGCACGCGTGCGTGGCCCGCGCAGCAATCTGTTGTGTGCCGCGCACTTAACCATTCCGACAGACGCGAGCAGACGAGTGCTACGGGAACCAGGAGGCGTTGGTGAAGAGGAGCAGACCGGAGAGCGCGCTTACAGGAGCCGATTCGAGGCCGGCGGGCGAGAGATCAACCTTGCCCTGAGCCTGAAGACACGAAAGAGGTTGAAGTGGCCAGAGCGGAGGCCTCCTGGTAAGCCAGCAGGCAACGACCGTCGAGGGGCCGAGACCACGGGTGATCGGGCGAGGCAGTGACCAGTTTTGGGGCTGAGGGTTCGGTGTTATAGGTGAGGAGGTTTCAGACGAGGATTTCAAAATGTCCCACCTGGACCAATGGCCAAACCCACTTGCGTGACGTGAATACCGCTTGCCATTTTTCCTTTGTCATTTCTATTCCTCACCTCTTCCCTTTATATCGATGCACAAACCTAAATTCATTCGACGCATGGCTGAAAAAAAATTAGAGGGAATATAGCCGATATACACTACCTTCTTTAGCTTTGATAAATATTTTGGATTTTTCCTTCTTTCCCCCCCACCCACACACCACCTGTTTCCTGCAAGCTTTTTTTTATTGACTTCTTACTTTCTCTAATAATTTTTTAGTTTATTAATCCTTCATGGTGGAGTTAGGAGCTATGAGGATTGAATACTAGTTCACTACTTTTTGGTTTCCTTACTATCCAGAGGATAAAATCTAAAATTGAAGATGTGATGTTGAATTTATGCAAAATCAGAAGAAGCTCTGAATTCTTCAAATTTCTTACATATTATAATCTTTGCATTTGTATACAGCCTTATCACGTCATTGAGACATCTCAAAGCCCTTCAAAGAATATACTATAAAGTGAGTTCACTGTATATCTTGTGGGTGAAATATATTCTCTACTACATTACCACTATGAATGTCAAATCCTCCAACATTATCAAATTACAATATTCTGTTGTCTTTTACTTTAGCAGTCCTTGTTGTTCAGTTCTACCAGATTGCATCTATCCTTTTGTCCACTTTCAACTGCTATTGCTGTGGGACCAGTTTGTGTTATGGACTCTGATGTGATATAATAGACCTGGTTTTACGTACTAGTAGTCTGACCCATATACTGAGTTTTAAAAGAAGAATAAAGCTCAAAGTATACTTGTATCCCTTCGTATTAGAATTTGTGTCAATCTGTTTAAAGATTATTACGAACGAGGAAGTGTATCCTTTAGATTTCACTGTGCTACATACACCATTGCAAATTGATGTAGAAGGTGTGAAATAAAACTGCCTATCGGGTTACATGAAGCAGTCTTACAGTGCCCGTAGTGCATTATTAGCAATCTGTGGTGGTTTGATATTGGTTTTCTTGAAAGTAGTTCTAAATGGAAGAATTCTTTATTGGAATAGAAGGACCCATGGGAATGGTATAATACTAAACTTTAAAGAGATTTGTGGTTTCAGTTCATTTAATCTTGCATGATGGTGAATTAAGTGATAGATTTGTAACCTGTAATGGGTTTTAGAATACTGTGGAATCTAAAAGTTTTAAAAACAGTGAAAACTCTCTGATAAGGTCAGCAAACAGACAGGTGCCTACTCCATTCAGATTTTGGATTTTAATCACAGGGCACAAAATGCCTGGATGCCAATCGCTCTGACCTGAGTAGTGAGTAATGAATGACAGTTTTGACTGAGATCAATGACCGCAAGTCTGAATTGTGGGTTAGCCACCTAACTGAGGTTACAATGTGGAGTCCTGTAGCTCAGTGGTTAGAGCACTTGCCTCGCAAGCGAGAGACCTAGGTTTGATTCCTGGCAGGACAAAATGTTGGGCAAGTTTCCTTACTCCACACGTCTCTGTTTACCTACCAGTAAGTAGGATTGTTAGTCAATTGGTGGATCACTTTTCTGGGGGTAATGATTTCTTCAAAAAAAATTGGTCACTTCAATCCACGACTTTTTGTGGAAAACTGCTGTTGGCTGCCGCGTTTCACGCACAAAATATACAGTTAATTCACTTTACAGTATATTCTTGAAGCGCTTTGAGACATCTCGAAGATGCGATAAGGCGCTATATCACATGCAAGGATTATTATTATTACAATATGGATGCTGGGGAAAAATGGTAGATTTGCAATTGACCACAGCTTTGGGGTGACCCCAAGGTGAGCTTTTAACTGTACAAATATATTATTATTATTTATATTCTGTTTTATACGTGTATTGGAGCGAAATGTATTCTATATATTATCTGGCCAATTTATTCTTGATATTAAAAAAACTCTTTGCTTAGTCAATATTTGGAAAGCACTACTTTTCAGTGATCCCAAATCAGCACAACAAACAGTATTAGAATTTGTCTAATGTACCTAAAAAAATCCACTTACAGAAATTTTGTGAAATGCTTTGAGATATTCTTGACATTATAGATGCAAAATCAATTGCAAGGATTGTTACTACTACTGCTGGGTGCATTATAAAAAAACAACTGTCTTTATATTCCTAAATGTTGGCCTTCTATACATGGGGTTCACAAGATTTATAGTTACATGCAAAAGGTGCTTCAGAACTGTTCAAAGAAATACAGAACTCTTCTGGCGGGATGGTAAAGCTATTCAATTGACTGTATAGTGCTAGAAAACTGTTACAACAACAACAAGATTACATTTCTACAGCACCTTTCACGGCGGGAGGATGTCCCAAAATACATTACAAAATACTTACTGAGTAAAATTATGAAAGACACTGAAAACTAACTGGAATTTGAAGTAATTAGTCATCCACAAATAGAATGAAATGCACCTGTGCAGATAAGCTGGTTGATGAGCAGGAAAAAACTATAACAGACTAAAAAAGATAAGATACAGAAAAAACATTAAAATCATAAACGATTTTTAGTAGAAAAATAAACTATTCTTTTGACTTTTAGACCAGCCAGCGGACTGCAGTGGTCTTTTCCCTGATGCTGTTCTTATTATTAATCAGTGAGAGGTCTACTTTTCAACTTGCTGAGGCTGAAAAGTAACTTAGAATAATCCTTGCATTTGATATAACGCCTTATCATGTCTTCAAGACATCTCAAAGCGCTTTACAGAATATACTGTAAAGTGAATTGACTGTATATTTTGTGAGCAAAACGCAGCAGCCAGTTGTGCACACAGTATCCCACAAAATTCATGGATTGAGTGACCAGATTTTTTTATATAATAACTATATTTGTTGCAACACTTGTGTTTGAATTTTCTATTCTCCAGCTATCCAGAGGAAGTATGATGCACAGTTGACAGCTTGATTCAGGATAACCATTATGACTATCATTCAGCACACCAAATTTGAAGATACAGTATTTCATTGAATAATTTAGCTAAAATG
This sequence comes from Callorhinchus milii, assembly GCF_018977255.1. Taxonomy (NCBI): domain Eukaryota; kingdom Metazoa; phylum Chordata; class Chondrichthyes; order Chimaeriformes; family Callorhinchidae; genus Callorhinchus; species Callorhinchus milii. The sequence goes on along the minus strand of NW_024704746.1, from coordinate 63,171,294 downwards.
AGGTGACTGCTTTTAATTTTTTAATCTATGCAAGATATTGTTGTAAATCTCACAACTGGGATATCATTATGGTTCTTAATTCCAGTATTTTCAGTTTGAGCTGTTGGATGAAATTTCCAGTTGGAAAATCCCAATAAACAAAGTACAGATAATTATCACTTTATTGCAAACTTAAGGCAAGACAATTTTCATATTTGCTCTGCTCATTTCAAGGATGAGCAACTTTCCATGTACGTACTTGGTTGAAGTAAATCAGGAGACTGGTGTTCCTTGAAATCTTTTTCCATGGATAGCAGCATCATTTCTTCCCCAATCCCAATCCACTAGTAGGAGGCAGAGATAATTGGAAGGTTCAGATATTTAAATTGTCCATGCCCACAAATTACTTAAAAACTGTACCTTTATTTATTTTAAGCAAAGCCCACTATAACAGTTTGCATTTCTATCACACCCTTCATACAGGGTAGTGTTTCCGAGTGCTTAACAATGGCATAGTTTTAAAAAATCTACGTCATTCTTTAACCCATATGCTTAATTGGCCCAAATTTTTGAATTTTTATCTCTTTTCCACCTAGCCCACATAGCTCTTTCATCAGCAAATTTAATATTACAAGAAGTACGTATTCCATATTCATGAACAGCATGGTTATTTGGGACTGAGTTCTGATTCCTGGGATGTTCTGCTACTCAATATCTGAGGCAGAGTGTGCCTTTTTAAGTTATTGTCACCTTCTGCTTCCTAATTTACAATTCAGCTAACAAATTTGCTGTTAATGCCATGAGATTTGAATTTTTTTAAAACAAAATCTTACATCTGAAATTCCTTCTCAAAATCTAAGTAAATTGCCTCTCTTGTGTAACCCTCATCCACCAGCTTAATTGCTTCCTTAAAGAATTCCAGTTGGTTTGTGAGGGATAACCTGTTGCTTTATATGCTAGTTGACTACTCTTTATAGCTGTGAAACTCAAAAATGGCCTGTTAGCCATTTGTAGCTCTTACTAGTACTTGCTTTTGATTTAGTGCCTACAACATCAAAATATCTGAAAGCTTTTCACAGATGATTGATGTCATGTGTAGCAACTGATTGTAGGTAAATACAACCACCATATTTACACACAACAAGATCCTCCAAATAGCCATGAAGTGAATGACCAACCCATCTGGAATATTGTGAGATACTGGCAGAAACTCCCACTTCTTTTCAAATAGCCATTGGATTTCCAACAACGGATGGAAAGGACCCTCGTTTAATATCACATTCGAAGAACGGCACTTCCTTGCTGTGATGTATCTCCCCAGGTACTGTGCTGGAATGTCGGCCTGAAGTCACAGTGATCTCTTCACTTCACTGTAACCAGGGCTCTCTTTGCCTCCTTGTTCTTCTTTATTTCTCTGTTGCCTTTAACACTATTGATCATTCTATTCTTCTCCACCATCTTTCCTCATAGCTCCACCATTACGGTTCTGTTCTTGCCTGGTTTCAGTATGACCTATCATCTCCATTTTTGTATCTGCTAACGGCTTCTCCTCCAGCTCTGCTCCATCACTTGCAGATTTCCTCAGGCCTCTGTCCTCTCCTCTCTAATATTTACATGCTCCCACTCGGTGATACCATGTGAAGGCATGGGGTCAACTTCCACGTATATGCAGATGACACCCAACTCCCTGCCTCCACCCTCAATTCTAGGACCACTGCTGTCATGACCATTTCCATCTCAGACATCAATTCCTGGATAAGAGCTAACTTCCTCCAGTTGAATGTCGACAAGACGGAGGTCCTCCTACAACAACAATAACTTGGATTTATATAGCGCCCTCCACGCCGGACGGCGTCTCAGAGCGCTTCACAGTAACAGATCCCGGGACTGAGTCAGGGGGACGGGCAGGAAGATGACCAAAGGCGCGGTCAAAAAGAAAGGTCTTCAGCAGAGACCTGAAAATAGGAAGCGAGGGAGCGATACGAAGGGAGTGAGGAAGGGAGTTCCAGAGCCTCGGGGCATAGTGGTTGAAGGCATGGCCGCTGAGGTGGAACGGAGGACTCGGGTGACGAGGAGGAGGCCAGACCCGGAGGAATGAAGGCAACGGGTACTGTTTTGAGGAGAGAGGTCAGAGAGATAGGGGGGTGCAGAGGAGTGCAGGGACTTGAATACAAGGGTGAGGATCTTGAAATTGATCCCCTCTGGGCTAGGCAGCCAGTGTAGTCTGGCAAGGACTGGGGTGATCGGGGAGCGGAGTTTCGTGCGGGTGAGAATGCGGGCGGCAGAGTTTAGAATGATTTGGATTTTATGGATGGGAGACCGGCGAGGTTTCCTGCTTGGAAACCTCCTGCTTGGCTCCCATCACCGTCTTCTCACCTCAGGTGCTGACAGCACCACAATTCCTGAGCCAGTGAGGAACTCTCAATTGTTCGACTCTCAATTTTGCCTTTTTGGGGGTTAGCCGGGTATCTGACACAGCAGAAACCAATCACTATGCTTAATGGTATCCAAACCAAACTGAGAATTCCATGCATCCCACTACACATTGGAATTCCAAAGCTAGATTGATGGAATGGAATGTGCATGGAATGTAGGAAGCATCCTGCTTACCTAATTCCAGGAAGTATTAGGCGCAAGTTGGTAAGAGCCTAGGTTTGGGGACCCCAGGGTGTGCATTGGGGTCACTCACTAGGGTCTGTTGGAGTCTAACCAGCTAAAACCACGTAACTTGTCATTGATATTACTGTCTGGCAATAATAATAATAATAATAATCCTTGCATTTGATATAGCGCTTTTAACGTCGGGAGGACGTCCCAAAGCGCTTCACAGAACACACTGTAAAGTGAATTGACTGTATATTTGTGGGCAAACACGGCAGCCAATTGCGCACAGCAATGTCCCACAAACAGTCGTAGATTGAAAATGACCAATTTATTATTGTTTTTGGTTTTGGAGGGATTATTATTAGGCTCTGCACTCTGCGCTCTGGGGTACCCAAGCCTGGCTCTTGCCAACCTGCACCTAATATTCTCCGGAATTAGGACATGTTCCTCTTGGGGAAGAGTGCATTCCATTCCAATCAGTATCTCGGAAAATTCCATGTATAGATGGCATGTGTGCAATTCTGTTTGGTTTGTAGTTTCCGCATGTGTCAGACACCTGGCTGACCAATTTTGTTTCTAAATCTTCAGGAATCTAAATTGCTTAACAACAACTGCATTGTCACTAATTATGCAGTCAGTCAAAACAGGAATCATACAGTCAGTCAAAACAGGAATGTAGCATAGTAATTGAGTTTTTGCTGCAGCTAACCTATGTGAGATGCCGAGGACTGCTAGAACTTTTAAAAGTTTTTGATGGATATTATCTGTTTTTTAACATTTTCTGAATTCCTCCTTCCCCTGCATGGTTGTAGCCCAAAACAATTTTAAAAAGTTTTAACGATGGGAATTCATTTAATTTGATTTAGAGAACATTTTTGAAAACTCAATGAATCTGATTTTTACCAGTTTACAATCTGAAACATGACCCTAGGTCCAATATGGTCAGGGTTGGATTTGACGTTTACTGAAAATGAGCATCGAAAATCTGTAAAGAAATATGAGAAAAATGAGCTTTGTTTGCAAATATGTAATTGCACAAAATCATATATGTTCTGTGGTATTTTAGGGTCCAGTGCAGTGTCTTGTGGTTAATATTGCTGAACATTTTACGCCTGATCTTTTAATAATAATAATCCTTGCTTTTGATATAGCACCTTATCACTTCTTCGAGATGTCTCAAAGGGTCTCAAATTAATAATAACTTGAGTGACCAAATCATTAGTATTTTTTTGAAGGTATTACCCCTGGAAAAGTGATCCGTCAATCAACAAACAACCAGGTTCCTACTTACTTACTGCTAGGTAAACAGAGGTATGTGGAGTAAGGAAACCTGCCCGGGAATCGAACCCAGTCCTCTCACTTGCAAGGCGAATGCTTAACCACTGAGCTACAGATGTTTGTGTATCTCAATATGTGTGTGGTGTTATGTATCCCTTTCTGGTGGATATCAATAATAAATCGAGCAACCCTGCTGTACAGTATCTACTCCAATGACGTTCACAGCACCCTGCAGCATACTTTTTATTCAGCCCACGCTTAATATCACAGGAAAATAATTCATGTTTTTTTTTCATTTCAGCATACATGACGAGCACGTTATTGGCCTAGATTTGTATCTAATGCTAAAATGAGAAACATTTTTTTTGAGATGGAGGCGAGCTTGTGTGTCCAATTTGCTTTGATTTGTGAGTCTCATTATATGAAGTGAGTCAAAGGGAGAGCATTAATTCTGAAGTGAGTTGTTTGTCTTTGCAACGAAAAAGGAAAGGAATTAGCAGCAACATTAGGATGCATGTTTAAAAAGGTGCTGCCTATCTGTCAACCTTTCTGCATACATGCAGTTGTTCGATTTTTCCATCCCTATAAAAACAGTTTAGGGATCCCTGAATGGCAGGCGAGGGAGTCAGCTGTTCTTTCTACTTGTTTGTTTTCTTTCTGTGTGGAAGCAGTGCAGTAGTTAGATTAGGCTGCTAAAGGAAAAGAAAAAACCTTATGATGCATTTTACAAGAGCTGCAGAAGCAGTTCAGCTTAGGAAGAGTTGGATGATTAGCTACCTGATTCTCACAACTAAGCAAGGAGCTTTTCTTCCTTGCTCTGTTCATTTTCAACCAACTATTTGCCAAACCCAATAGATGGCCTTCACAAAAATCTGCAAACTGGCTACTGAGTTCCTGTCACCAATGGGTCTTCTAGCATCTAGCAGGTATAGTAAGTGCAGTCTAGATCACTGATGCGTCATCAATGCAGCTGGCTTTAGAACTGCTATTCCGACTTTATTTTTCAAAAATAATTTTGAGCGCCTTAAATTGTTTGCCTTTCTTTAGCGTTCCATTCGCTCAGCAGTTGCTTTATTTTGCATGAAAGTTTCAGCAGTAAGCCAGTTTCTTGGGTTGAATCGTTTTGTTTGAGAGACTGACTGACTTTGTCTGAGACGGTCAGTGTTTAATAGTAAAAAAAATCTTTCTCAGATGGATTGCTTTTCATTAAATGTAGCGTACGATGCAATGTTGTGTATTGCTAGAATGGCTCTATAGTGAGTGCTATGTGGAAGCCGTGGGGCATGATATTCACAGATACTCTGATAAATGTAGGAATATTTAAAGAATTGGGTGCAAATTCTTCATGGTTTAATTGGAAGTGAAGTGGGGGAAACAGAACAGTGGTTTAGCCTATTGAAAGGAATCTCTAGAATAAGAAATGAGGTAACTTGGTTTTCTGTACTTTTTTTTCTTATTTGTACCTGTATATATCCTTTTTTGGTGAGTAGATGCTTCAGTTTTCAGTCAGTCCATGCTTCCAATGTTGCGAAAGCGATCACAGGTACATTTGCACTTGATGTACAATATTTTGAATGAATAGGGCACAGCTGATGCCAGATGTCAATGAGGCTTAACTGAATGAAGATTGCTGTTATCTGCTGAGCAGTACTTACAAGAGATGATTTACTTTTGTGTGAAGTAGTGATTATACTTTTAAACTTCTGTTATGGTGATTTGTTTGTCTGATGGTTTTAAATTGTCGATTTTACAAAACCGTCTCATTCAAAGCTGAAACTTTTCAGTAGTTTGTGGAGCAGTATGTATTCAAATTGTTCAAAATGATTAAAGGAGAAAAAAACTCTAGTGAGAGTATTTTCTGTTCAAATATCACCTTGGCTATGGAAGAAGAAAATCTCTATATAAACGTGTATTCTACTTGGCCTGAGGACTTATTGCTACCTGCTCTGCCTTTCCAGTTATGGGGAGACCTATCTCTCCGACCTGCTTACTCTCCGCTTCATCACTTCTACCTCCGCTCGCTGGCTCTGGTCTCCAACGCCCAACAAATGTTGGACCTCTCTCCCTCAATCCCTCCGCCTTGCCTCTCCTTTCCCATTTTCAGATCAAGCCTGAAGACCGTCCTCTTCGACTGTGCTTTTGGTCACTACTCCCAGCTTGGCAACAGGCTCCGGCACTGTTAAGCGTTCCGAGGCGCTAACCCATGTGAAGGGTGCTATACAAGTTGTTGTTGTAGGGAGGATTTGGTCATGTCTTGCAGTGATTCCAGTTAGTGTATGAGGTTCTAGGAGTCGATCTGGAACCACCCCAGCCACAGAAAAGCCCAGTGCAGGTGAGGATAACAACAGTACCCAGCTGGGGCATGAGCTTTCTTGGAATCTGGCCGAGTTTCTCCTGAATCAGATGCCATGTCTCGTTGTCATTGCCCAGTTAAACTGACCAGAGCTGTTCCAGGCAAGCAGGGGTCCTCTGTATAATACATACAACATAAAATTAATGTGCTTCTCTGGGGCAGCCTGGCAGCTGAGGAGGCATCGCCCAAGAAAACATAGCAAAATGAGTGTTGCTCACCACTAGTTGCACTCATTGTTTTCCCCCTCGCCTTAGATGAGCCTAAATTATTTAAAAAATATAACAGCATACTCCTGCCCTACGTTTTCTGCATCCAGTAAAAATTACTATTTCTTCCGATCATGATTCGCTCCATCACATTGTTGAATCTGTAATCTTCTCAATTGTCTGCCGTGTTTCGCCCACAAAATATACAATCAATTCACTGTACACTATAATCTACCAAATAATTTGAGACATCTCGAAGACGTGATAAGACGCTGTATCAAAAACAAGGATTATATTCTCTTCTCCGTCTGCTGCACCCCCAGTCCATGATTGTGATTTTAATTCAAGTGCCATAATTAGGCATAACATTATCTAAGCCTTCCTCTTTTCCAACCCTAATCTTCTCACCTGAGGCTTTCTCGTGTTGTGGTTTGGTTCCATGATATCTCCAACATATTTTGAAAAACTCTTTGACAGTGTGTGAATGCAATCAGTGAGCTTTGGGAAACACTGAGGTTGAGGAGGGGATAAATCACAATGGGATCAAATTCTGACCACATTACTTGGATTTAATGATTGGCACCTGAATATTAACAGTAAATCAAAATCTGGCAGAAAAGTGTGCCCTTCCCTCCCCGAGACGGTGTAAGTTCTGCTGGAGCCCTGCTCCAGATGTTACATGGAGTCTGTGGTTTGAACACTTGGATTTTGCATTCTCATTTAATTGTGTCATTTGCAAATTGCACTGGGTTCACTTCCCTTGAGGGTAACATGAATACTCCCGCGATTTCCTGACGACTTTCGATACATGGTTGAATGTTTTAAGAAAACTTAAAATGTTCCCTTGTGCCATGACACGGCATTAGGAGATAATGCTACTGCCATCTATTTAATCTATTCTGAGCACCAGTCAATCATTGAGCACTGTACTGCAATGTTGTGGCTTAGATAGGCCATTGATGGCAAAGTTGCAGTTTGTATGTTGCAGGCAATCGACCATAAGCTTATAGTCACCTCCCACTTCTCCCCTGCGTGGTTTCCGATCTTGCCACTGTGAATGCTCCAAGACATTATCTTACTTGGATGCTTTATAAATTATAAATTTACCTATAATAAAATTATTTGGTAATTACTAGGGGAGTGAGGTTAATTGCAAAGAATGACTGCGTATTTTGCCCACAAAATATAGTCAATCTACAATATATTTATTCTGTGAAGCGCTTTGAGATGCCTCAACAATGTGATAAGGTGCTATATCAAATGCAAAGATTATTGTTATGTATTCCATTGAATGGAATGAATAACAGTCTAACCTTAAAGAACAAACACTTTGTCACCTGAACCTGGAGACAAGATTTTTTCCGTTGAATATATCCACAGAGCATTTTATAACATAATATAGCAGTGTTTATGTTACTGAAAACTGCAGGAGGGCACAGATTCAATCTGCAGTGAATTACTGTTCAAGAATGCTGCACTGTATAGTTTTTTGGTCAATGTTATCTTTTTTTCCCCCTTTATTTTTTTCTCAGGCAGCCCATGTTTTTCCAATTTTTTTTAAATCTATGGTTCACTGTTTTGCTTCCCCTTCTCTGATCTATTTATTGTTTTCATTTCTAACATGTTGATTTAATTTGTGTTTCTCTGCTCTATTAATATACCTGCAAATGGTCCAACTGAAGAATACGGTCAATGAGTGCTTCAGGAATGTGTGTGCAACTGAATCAGAATTCAGTCAGTTCAATTACCATCTGCTTTACGGTACAGAAAATTCTTGTTGCTTCTTAAACTATGCCACTTAAACACAAATTTTAAACTTCGTTGAGATAACCTGTGACTCATTATACAACGTTTTGTTCATGTGAATGTCATGGTAGTTCATATATGAATTTTAAAGTATGTTTTAAATGTACAAATGTTAGTCTGTATTTAACTGATGAAAGGTAATCTTCTGACTGATGTGACCTGAAAATGTGCTCAGTTGAACCCCATTATAGGGCTGTCCATAAAATCCCAAGCAGCTCGATAATGGGATGTGTTTGCAGGTCAGTGCATTGCACTATGATATTACTATGGATGTGCATTGGGAAGGTGACCGACATTACGTTGAGATGATCAGATGATCGATATCACTTCCTGAATTCTGTGTGGCATGCAGGAAGTTATGTAAACAACGACCTGTAAACAAGCATTTATTAATTCTGCTTCCGGTACACTCAAGCCAACTTTGCAGTGTCCACAGGACAACAGCCTTATAGGTGAACCAGCATTTTATGGGGTTGCGTTATAATGGGTTTTACGTATAATGGTTCAAGTGATGAAATACAGTTCAGTGAACTTGAAGCTTTTCTGCCTACAATGTTTATTCATTAATAATTGAACTTAAAACAAGCTGACTTGCTTTGTTTTGACTGCTGTTGATCTTTGGTCTGTTGTGTTGGGTATTTAACGTTGCTGAAATATTACTTCCTCTGAATGTTTCTGAATTTTGCATGATAGGCGGTTTCAGTTGCTCATGCTTTACTCCCTTCATGTGGAATTTTTCAGCCTGACTCTGTTGGTAGCACTCTCGCTTCTAAGTCAGAAGGTTGTGGGATCAAGCCCCGTCTTGGGACTCATATAGTCTAAGATGACCCTCCCAATGTAGTGGAGGGATGTGCTGTATTGTTGTAGGGCATTCAGATAAAGCATTCAACTTGGTCTGCCTGCCTGTTCAAGTGGACGTTAAAATCCCATGTCACTATTCAAAAAGGAGGGTGTTTATCCCAGTGTCATGGCCAACAATTCCCCCAAATAAAATTGGTTACTCATTCCATGGCTGTTTGTGGGATATTGCTGTGGGTAAATTGGCTGCTGTGTTTGCCCACAAAAAATACACAGTCAGACCACTTTACAGTATATCCTGTGAAGCATATTGAGACATCTGCAACGTAAGGCACTACATCAAATCCAAGGATTTTTATTATAGTAATTAGGCTGTAGTTTGTTGGTGTCAAAGTGAAAGTACGCATCAGCAACTGACTTGATTCAGACTTTAATCCCAGCAGATTTTGACATTGCATACTAATTAATCAAATTCCGAATTGTTGCTGGTGTTTTCACATTGCTTTCATTTTTGTTCCACTATTTCTGTTACCCATCACAAATTCTCATAGAATGTGGACTTTGAGATCCTGAATGGAATGAACAAAACTGCAAGTTTAGCTTTTTTCCCCCCTTATCTATGTATTTGAAGTCTTAAGCATTTGGGGGGCGTTTTAGATCCAATATAATCAATTGTAGGAATATCAACTCTCATGGAGTTAGTAGTAATCCTTATTTGTGTGGAGCAGTTTGAGTTAATCCTGTTGAGTGGCAGGTGGAAATGATTGTTTCGTAGCACCACCACAAAAGATCCATAGAAGCCTCCGGCCAAAGGTTCGGGGAGACTGGTCATACACCTTGGCTTGTCAAACGGATTAATTTTGACATCTAATGCAGTAAACTCGGGATAACTCGACCCTGGCTTAACTTGTCACTACCACTTAAGTCGCCATGCTGCCAATATCCTGGTTACTTCCCATGCAAAATGCTAATAAGGGACTCTGCTTAACTTATCACTCTGCTTAATATGTAACTAGTTACAAATTCTTGCATACACTTACAATGTAAAATTGATCGGATAACTTGTCCTATAAAATAGCGTCTTGCATCATAGAAGCCTCCCGCCCTATCCTGCGACTTGTGAGGATGCTTGCCGGAGGATGGCATACATGCTCAGATACATCGCAGAGGCCTCTGGTCTATAGGAGCCCTTTTCTCTTGGAGTGATGAGTTATCCCGAGTTTACTGCACAAGTAGCCATTCCTGCCAACTTGTACACAGTTGAATTTTGCCACACGTAACTTAGTCTAAGATTAATGCAAAGTGAATGTCAGGAAAGAATTGAGAGATCCTGGAGAAATCAGGATCTGTATAAAAACTCATTCAACATAAGACATTTTCAATGGGGTTATCCATGTTGTATGTATACCAAAATCAAGCTATTTTGATTCCATCTGTTTTCCTTGTCTTCCTCATCCCTAATTCTCCCTCACNAAAAAAATGGATCTCAAATACATGAGGGTGCTTCTATATCAGATGGTTTCAGTTGATTTGGGGTCACAATCTGTCATTCTGGAATTCATCCATTAAAAGCCATTTTACCACAGCATCACTGTACTTAATTGCTCTCTCACCATTGCCAAGCTCCTTCGGGGTTCCTTCACAAAGGAATGTTCTCTAAGCTGTGATACTCAGTTTATGCAGAATAAAAGCACCCTGTTCTGGATGTACAATTCTCTAGGATGCATCAGAGAAAACCCTATGTTTTTCTCCTCCTCACTGGTGTAAATTAAGAATCGTACGACCAATTTATAGTGAGCCATAAATGATGTGAACTTCCATTTCTAGTGTGAAAATATTTCATTGTCCTAATTAATTTGTAAATTAGAGTAAAATGGCTGCTTGCCCACACCATAAATCTGAAAATGTATTTGTTTGGATTGCGAGAAACTGAAGGTGAGAATCTAAAATCCCCACTTACACTGTAGTTTATTTCTCCTCATATCGAGTAATCCTTTTGTTTGACATTTGAGTGGAATTTCACATATCTCATTATAGGTTTGCGAAGCCTTGCTCGCTCAAAAGAAGTGAAATATATTTTAAAGCGGATGACATTATTGTATAATTATGTATATGGCAAAGGGAAGGCTTGTCATCCCTTGCAGTTAGGTCTGCCAATTATCTGTGTGTATAACATGGGAGATAATTCAGCATTTTGTTAAGAGAATTATTCTAAAATTTGTTTTCCTAGATTACTGTGCTTGCTCCGTGATTTGTGCTAGGCATTTTGCTGGCAAAGTAGCTGACCACTGTGTTAACTTTTCCCTCTCACCTTTACCAATTTTCTTCCTCCTGGCAGAACAAAGACATTTCCCTTCTCCAAAGGCGGCGTTGCTCGGCCATCTTGCCAGAATGTGCATTATGATAGAGTGAGCCTTGACTGAGTGTTGGCAGGCAATTTAATTATGGGCCCGTCTCGTACCCTTCTCACCCGCCCAAATGAAGTGTGTTTACATCTTCTGCTCTCCAACCAGCTGTGAATACTCCAGTAATAACACCCAATTTGCATTAACATAGCGCCTTTTGCGCAGGGTAGCATCTGGGAAGGCTGAACAGTGGTGGAGCTTGACGCTTACTTGGGGAGAGGGGGAGGTGCCCGTAGGCACAGGCAAAGAGAAAGATCTTCAGATATTATCTGAAGATGGGCATAGCGGGAAGTGGGAGTAAATGGGCAACGCAAAGGGATTGAGGCAGAGAGTTCCGTAGTTTCAGGGTGTATTGGCTGTACTTCCATGGAGTCCAATACATATCCTATGTAATTCTCCATCTAAATAAATAATTGAATAAGAAATAACAGTACAGAGGTTTCTTGATTGTTATTCAGAAATTGGTACTGTAGAACTCCAGTGTGGAAGTGAATGTCGGGCTGCCAGATACTGGCAAAAAAGAAAGTTTCACATATGTGCACAGGGTTATCAGACACAATTTACCCACATTGCATGAATCAATTGCAGCTGTATAATACTACTACTACTGATGTGGAGTAGCTACAGTACTGTGGAGTGCTGTAGCTCAGTGGTTAGAGCACTTGCCTCGCAATCAGAGACCTGGTTTCGAACCCGGCAGGGCGAAATGTTGGGCAAGTTTCCTTATTCCGCATGCCTCTGTTTACCTAGCACTAAGTAGGAACCCAGTTGTTAGTTGATTGGCAGATCGATTTTCCAGGAGTAATAATTCCTTCAAAAAAATAATAATAATAAATTGGTCATTCAGTCCACGACTGCTTGTGGGACACTGCTGTGTACAATTGGCTGCCGTGTTTCGCCCACAAAATATACAGTCAATTCATTTTACAGTATATACTGTGAAGCGCTTTGAGACGTCTCGAAGACGTGATAAGATGCTATACCAAATGGAAGGAATATTATATATTATTATTACTAATAATGATCTTTGCATTTGATATAAGCCTTATCACATTCTTGAGATGTCTCAAAGAGCTTCACAGAATATACTGTAAAGTGGATTGACTCTATTTTGTGAGTGAAACAGGCTTAGAAACAGCTCAAACTGGTGCAGATTATTGGCTTCCACTTATACCTGTTTTATGTGGCTTCATTAATCAAGCTTTGCAGTTGTATTCCTATATTTTGCCAGTTTCTGTGATAGCTCTTTATGCATAACGCCTCTTGTTCTCCTCCAAAATATAAAAGCTGAGGACCCGCACTGTTCCTTTTTAGAGTCTTTATTACCCTCTTCTAAGCCTTTGCTTCAGTTAGTGGTTCTATCTGTCCGAGTTCTGGTAGAAAAATGCTGTTCACCATCTTGAAATGTCTCTTGTAAAATCTCTGGTTTCGCAAGCTCAGAGAAGGTGATTGTGCTATTGAAACTGGGCAACTGAAGAATGCGCGCAATATTTCTGCGTGACCAAGGAAAGGCCATTTATTCTGGAACCAAGAAGGAGAATTGTGGGACATGTAGGCCATTTATTGGCAGCAATTCAAAGCTGACAGAATGGTGCCTGGAAGAATCTTGTCATGCATCTTGTGAGAAAGATAGACTAGCGAAGTCTATAATAGCTCAGCCTCCGGGCACAACCATTCTGCTTTTGAATTGCAAGAGAAGAAAAGGCTCCGAATTGTAATTATTTTGAAACATTCTAAACCTGAATTTGTAAAGAGACGGATGAACTGCCAAAAAGAAAGTTTAAAATGCAGGAACTTTTGTGTTACTTTCAACGTGTAATATTATCTTAATTATTTTGTTTCACAATTTTTCAAAATTACAAAATATCATTATTTCAAAACGGAATGGAGTAAAGTGATGAGATGTTGAATATGTTCTGATCTTTTGACAGGTAGAGTTAGTTGATTGTAGCTTACGGTGATGCCTTTATTCCTTGAAGGTGAAAGTAATATTATTTTCTATTCTATCCTTGCACTACTTCGAGACATGAGGGTAGATTAGATTCAGTGATAGTTCCTCCTCTGGTTTTATTTTTCTGGTGAATAATCTGGCACCGTTTCCACTTCAGGGTGGGAAAGCTTAAAAATAACTGAGTGTATGAGACTGGCATTAATTTGACAAACGAGCTAGTAACAAATTCAGGCTTTGAAGTTTCAGACATACACCACAGCAAAGCGTCAGAATGGTAAATGCATGGTTTTGTGAGAACATCGAAGGCACTGACCAGAAGCCAGTAGAATTACAAGAATCTACAGCAACAAAACAGGCCGTTCATTCAGTCTGTGTCAGTCTGGCTCAGTTGGTTATATATAAAGAAAATTGGTCTCTTGTGCGTTGGATAGATCTTTGATGATACATTTTGGACCAGAAATTTTATTGTGGTCCATTTACTGGGTATGAAATAGTTTCGAGAGCAACCAAAATTTGTGTCTGCAGAGTGAATGTTAGATGCTTTTGTAGAAATCAATCAATTTTACATTCTGCGATTGTTTTTTTTTCTGGCTTTATCATGGGTTGGACGTGCAGAAATAATAATAATAATACTTGCATTTGATATCGTGCCTTATCATGTCTTCGAGACGTCTCAAAGCGCTTCACAGGATGCACTGTAGTGTAGTGACTATGTGTTTTGTGGGCAAAATCTCGCACAAAACTAATTAGTTAACTATCATTTCAAAAAAGAGGACCTAACAACATGGGAATTCATCATCTAATTAAATACAAATATAGACTGTTTTAAAAAGTGCTCGTTATTTGTTCATGGTTTGCATGTTATTGCAAATTTTGCCTTTATTCGGTCAAAGGCAAGTAAATTGTTTATGCCAATGGAGCTCACTATATGACTTTTTAAAATGTTGCTAAGGAAATTGTAGGCCATTAAATGTTTTGTTTCCAGATTATTTTACCACTGCTAAGTATAATAATATCTAGCCTTGCATTTGGTATTGGGCCTTTCATGTCAGGAGGACGTCTCAAAGTGTTTCACAAGATATACTGTAAAGTGTAGTAACTGCGTGGATATATAATAATCCTTGCATTTGATATAGCACTTTTCACATCTTCTAGACGTCTCAAAGTGCTTCACAGAATATACTGTAAAGTGAACTCACTGCATATTTTGTGGGTGAAACGCGGCAGCCTATTGCGCACAGCAGTGTCCCACAAACAGTCGTGGATTGAGTGACCAAATTATTTTTTTTTAGGGTTTATTATCCCCGAAAATGCGATCCACCAATCGACTAACCGGGTTCCTATTTACTGCCAGGTAAACAGAGGCGTGTGGAGTAAGAACATTTGCCCAACATTTCACCCTAGCTGAATGTGGCAGCCAACTTGTACGCAGCAATGCCTCACAAACAGCCATGAAGTGAATGACCCATTTTAATCAGGGATTGTTGCCCAGGACACTGGAAGAAACTCCCTTTACTTTTTGGATCGTGCCAGGGGCTCTTTAGCATCTTTTTTAACAGGACCTTGGTTTAATATTTCATCTGAAGGACAGCACCTCTGACAATGCAGCATACCCCCAGCTCTTGCAGTGGGGTGTTAGCCTAGACTGAGTTCAAAGTCTTGGACATGGGGCTTGAATCCACAGTCTTCTGAGCCAGAGGCAACTGTATTACCAACTGAGTAAGGCTGCGACCAGCCTATCATATCACAGTCAGTAATAAATATAGGTTTTGTTACATAAATACATTATGAATGAATAATATCTGGTGCAGTGTAGCACCTTACGATAATAACTCCTGCATTTATACAGGATCTTTCATGAAAAATATACGCTTTGAAACATTTTATGAAACATAGCTTATAAGTATTAAAGTAAATATGATAATAATAATAATAATCATCAAAAGCAGCAGCCAGCCTGTGCCAGCAACATCCCACAAACATTTTGGCTGAGGTTTCTCAATGAATACAGCAAAAGCTTTTAGTATGTAGGACATAGTCCAAAATGCTTAATTTACTTTGTGGTTTTATGAATCTTTCATCTCCAAAGATCAAAGCAACAGCCTTGATGAAATGCCCCTTTTGTCGCTCCGCAAAGGGTGCAGTGCCCACGCACAAACTCCAGCAGCTGCACATATCCATCACCGATCTGATCAGTCTGAACTTGAGTCTTGGACTTGGCTTCTATTTTGTAAGGGCGAATCTGGCAAACTACTCACATCTCTAAATTCTGATGTCTCTGCAGATCTCTTAGAAAACGGTATGAGGTAACAATAAACAAGGCAAACGGGGTGTTGTGCTGTATTGCCTATATTGCCAAATTGCAATATTGCCAAATCAGTTGAGTTCAAAAGTGGTCATATTCAAGCTTTATAGTGTTCTGGTCAAGCCACACGTAGAGTACTTACTGCCACAACATAAGGGGGCTCCCCAACCCCTAGAAGTGAGCAGTGAGAATAATGCCCAGTGTTAAAGGAATGAGGTTTTAAAAGCTTTTGATATCCTAGGTAAAGTGCAGGAGCCATAAAATCCCAACCTGCATTACAGTGAGGTGTGTTGGGCACTCGTCTACTCACCCCCCTCGGCTTAGCTAACACGCTGGGATCCACACTTCAACCATATTTATTATAAGTGAATTTGTGCTACAGTGAAGCGCGTACTAATGAGCTGCTCTGCATTTGACAAGAAAACCTTACATAATGGTGGTTGTCAAATCACTTACATCGTTTCTTTTATACTCACTATTCAAAATAAACCGAAAATTTAAGGAAACTTGACTTAAAAACAAATAACTCTTGAGTTTTTACAAATTTTAAATTCCTTGACCACTGACTGGATCAATTATTTGCAAGTTGTATTTAGAATTTTCTCTTTCCAATATTCTGCCACCCCCAATGCCATATCTAAAAGATGCTAACTCACGTAACTGTCCTAAATGATGTTGTGGCCAACAATCCCCCAAGTGAAATTGGTCACCCACTTCACGGCTGTTTGTGGGACATTGCTGTGTGCAAAATTGGCTGCTGCGTTGCCTAAAAATACAGTCACTACACGGTAATTCATGTGAAGCGCTTTGGGATGTGTTCCTGTAGTGAAAGGCGTTATACCAATTATAAGATTTATTATTCTTACTATTGTGTGAAGTCTACGAAAACTGCCAATATTAACTAGGCGCACAAATTATAAATATATTGGTCCTGTGCTGTCTGGTGTAGTGGAGTGTTGCAGGGAGTGGGAAATCTAATTTCCAGTTCCAGCAACACATCAAGAGGTGTAAACCCCTGATTTGGAGCTTAGTCCACGTTTAGCATTACAGAATTGAGCATTATATTTTCGTCAAGTGACCCGTTCTTTGATAATATTCAAAAGTAGTCCTGAAAAACTCTTCAACCATCCACGATTTATACATCCCAAATTCCACCTCGTTTTCTCTCTGTAAGACTATTTTGTCTTAAAATTTCAGAACACAGAATTGTAGCAAACTCAGTCTCATTTAGAAGTGCTGTGAAATGTGCAGTATAAGTATAGCATTATAGGGTCTACCAGTGAGTCAGATGTTACAGCCTTATCTGTCAACACCAACTGAATGATTTCAATATCATTTGCAACCGAGCACTTTATTTTTAAACGTGCAAAGGAACAGACTGGAAAGGGGAAACACGAATAAAGCAACGTTATGAACAGAATCTATGAGCCATGGTAAGCCCAGACTGTACAGCCCTTTTTACAGTGTCTGTTGCTCATTGGGTTACACATGTCACTTGGGTATCAGAATTGTGACGTGAATCCATATGCATTCTTTATAACACACTTGAGATGATGTGAATATCGATCCAGTCAGAGGAAGTGGTACTTCAACTGCAATAATTAAATATAAAATCTGAGACTGTTGATTGAGTAGAATGACCAGAGATGTTTAGCGTGTTCTCTGTTTTGGGATGGGGTGGGGGGGGGGCGCGGAGCGGTGGGCAGGGAGTGGCGCTCAGGGGTGGGGAGAAAGAGTGATACGCAGTGAGAGGGAGAGAGTAACTGACAGAGAAAAGGGGAGTGAGTCGCGAGAGAGAGGGAGCGATACCTTCTGAATGAAACCTACCATGTGCTCCGTTAACCCCATCCCGACCTGTCTCCTGACCTCCCACCTTCACCGCTGTTAGCAGACATTGTGACCCTCTCCTCTGGTACAGTGTGTGTCAACTTAGCTCAGTGATAGCACTCTCGCCCCGTGAGTCAGAAGGTTGCAGGTTCATACCCAGGTCGGCACTCGAAACTCACAGCTAAGCTGACACTCCAATGCAGTGCTCTGCCACCTTTGACACTGTTAATCAACCTCATCACCTCTCCTCTTCTCCACCTTCACAGTTCTGTCCTACCCTGGTTTCACTCTTTCTCTCATCAAATGGCTTTTTCTCTTGCCCCTGCAAAATGACACGTGTGGTGTTTCTCAGGGCTCTGTCCTTGGTTCCTCTCCTCTTCATTATTTATATGCTCCCACTTGGCCACATCATCCCTAGAGGTGGATATAAATGTAAATTATATTGAATTGTAGCTGGTAGATGAAATTGAAGGCAGAGAACTGTGAAGTGGTACATGTTGAGAGGAAGATTAAGGAAAGAAAATATGCATTTACCAATAGCACTCTAAAGGAATGAAAGAGGAGAGAGATCTATGCAATACCATTTAGATTTACGTGGCGCCTTTCATGTTGGCCGGTTTTCTCAAAGTGCTTTACACCGTTGGTTGGGCTTCACACTGAGCCTAGGGGTGGGAGATCTGAAGAGGTTAGGGAGGGGAAAGATGGCTAAAAGCTTGATCTAGAGGTTAATATACACATCATTAAAGGTGGGAAGGCAAGTCGATAAAGCTGTGGGGGGGGAAAAAAGAAAATTGAACCCTAGGTTTTGTAATTGGGGATATAGAATAGTTCAGACTGGCTGAAATGGTAGAATGTTCGTCTTCTGAATCAGAAGGTTGTGAGTTCATGCTAACAACCTTAAGGACTTTGAGATCATAATCTCGAAGACACTACAATTGGGAAGCATTGCATTGACAAAGCTGCTGTCTTTAAGATGAGATGCTAACCTGAAGCCCCATCTGCCCAATTCGGGTGGATGTTAAAGATCCCATAACACTGTGTGAAGAGAGAAACTTGTTATGGATAACAACCTCTCAAATAAAAATTGTTCATTACATTTTTATGGGCATTGGTGGACAAGCATTAGGCTCCTGTGTTTGCCGAAGAAGTACCCAGTCACTGCAATTTACAAAAAATGCAGAAGCACATTGAGACGTTTCCATGTGATAAATTATATCAAATGCAAGGATTTACAATAAAGGGATAATGCTAAACCTGTATAAATCACCAGGTGGAATAATTTTTCCACACCACTAAGGGAAGGATATCATGGCCATATGAGAGAGGGCAGATTTACTCGGAGGATACCACGAATGAGGTTTTGCATATGAGGAAAGTTAGCAGAAACCCGGGCTGTATTCCCAAGAAGAGAGAAGGTTGAGAAGAGACATGATCAAGGTTTTTTTTTAACATTATAATGATGTGGTTGACGGGCTACCCAGAAAGAAATTAAATCTTATGTCATCCAGTTAGTGAAATAAAGTAATTACTAAAAGCCAAAGGAGAAATATTTTTACACATAGAGTTGTTAGGTTTTGGAATGACCTATCTGGAACTGTGCTTGATATATTAACTTTAAAGAGAGAATTACAATACAAAATTACATTTGTATAGAGTGTTTCACGTCGGGAGGATGTCCCAAGGTGCTGTAAAATATTGGAAAAGGAAAAATATATAAAATGATATGGGGAAAGGCAGGAGAATGGGACTAAATGGTTAGCTCTTTTAGATAGCTAGCAATTATGTTTGTCTGATTGAGCTCCTTTTGAACTGTAAATATCTATGATGCTATGAAATTACCAATGGATCTGTGGAACAATTCTGACTTTGTCAGTGCTTAATCTTGGTGTGGTATTTGAAGGGCCTGCCTTTCTCATAGAGGTTTCTTTATACATTTCCTTTAAGCCAATTTGTTCTTCAAAAGATTCTAAAGCTGAAACCCTGTTTGATGATTTTTTTTATTAACCATGGTTTTTCATGATTGAATATTTTTCCCCTGATCTAGAATAGATCAGCCATGATCTTATTGAATGGCGGAGCAGGCTCGAGGGGCCGAATGGCCTACTCCTTCTCCTAGTTCTTATGTGCCTATTTGTCTCTTACCCTCTCGCTCAACCGAGCTCTATGGGAACCCCTCATCACAGTCGGGTGCACAAAGAACATTTGGAAGGGCAATCCTATTTTAGCCTCAGTTGCTCTACAGTTGTCTGAATCATGTCAGTACAGATAGATGTACCTTCCTATCTTGAGCTCATTAATGGACAATTTAATTTAAAACCAAGCTAACTAGCAGTGCCGTCTTTTACATCATATATTGAAGAATAGTGAGTTGCAGACGTTGGATGTTGAATAGCTGCCTTGATTTGTTATAATGATTTAAGATAACTTTAGTCTTCATCCTAGATTCCTCAATAAAATTTCTCTTCATCCTAGATTCCTCAATAAAATTTCCTTTTTGTTCAGCTTCCTCCTCCAGTCTGGGTGGGTTCACATCATGGGTATATGGTGGTCTCTGCAGATTTGAACATTCACCCACTTGATAGTATCTTACTCTGTCCTGGGTTTTACAGTTTGGTTAAACTATTTTGTTGGATGGTAATGGGATTGTCCTATCCTTTACGGCTTTTGCTGACAGTCCACAGTATATCAGTGTGTCGGTTTGGCCTCTAAGGCAAAAGATTGTAGGTTTGAGCCCCCACATCAGGAATTGACCTCTAAATCCAGATTGAGCTTGATACTTCAGTGCTGCACTGATCACACTGCATTTTGGAGCTACAAGCTCTTGGACCAAACATTCAGTTAGATGTTAACTAACCTATTAAAGTATTCGAAAAGAGAATGGAGTTTTTTCTAGTTTCCCTGGTGTCCAATAGACTTGCAGATTAATTGACTCTTCGTGGGATCTTGTTTGTGCAAATAGCTGCCATGTTTGTTCACGAAAACAGTTAATTACTACATTTGACGGTAATTATCTGCGAAATGCTTCGAAGCAAATTATGATAAGCCACTGTGCATTTTTATAGTATCTTGCAAAAACATACAGTCACTATACTTCACATTAAATCTTATGAACCACTTTTGGTGTCCTTCTGAAGTGAAAGGCGCTATGTCAAATGTAAGGTTTCTTTTTTATTGCAGTTTAGATTTGTTTCATCTGCTTGTCAGAATTGGAAACTCACTGCTTGGGAAATTAGTATTAATTGCATCCTACCATTTTGGCACATTGATACATATTGTAAATTTTCTCAACTGAAAAACGCTTCCAAATTTTGTTGCTATAAAGCAGCCAGTCTATACATTGGAAGGGTATATAGATTTACATTTGTTCATTGGCAATATTCTAGAAACCAGAATTTAAAAAAAAGCAGAATGGAGAGTTCAAAGATAAACTACGGAAATCATATTTTGTGTGGGCCTGTAATAGGACAAATATGCAGTGTATAAATAAGGGCACATATCTGTAAAATGAAATGTATTGACATTCTTTGTATTCTTAACCATAAAATAACTTTGTGGAAAGCTGCTGAAATTGTCTATGTCAGTCATTTTTTACTGCATATTACGCGGTGTATTTTTCTTTCTTCTGCTTCTGAAGCAGTAATTACATTAATTGCTAATCTCATTTCCTTTTGTAATTTGCTTTGAATACCGATGGTGGAACTTTACCCAGTGGCAGCACTATGCCAGCTGAGATACAATAGTAATTTTTGAAAAGATACTTGTGTCCTGATCGGCATTTCCCATGGAATATCAAAGGGTTTACACGAGCTTATTTAGATCAGACGACTGATTTTTTATGTCTGGAGTAGCATTGTGTAGTTGAGCTGTAAATCTGACAGGCTGACTAAACCTGACTTTCAGATAATCACAGTTTGTGGAAAAGGACACTGTGAAATATTTGCGGCAGGACTGGGAAGGCTGATTTGATTGGATAAGATTGAGGTCACACTAAGTCAGAAATTTTAGCCAGCCCTTTAAACAACGCTTCTTTCGAGCTAGCACTTGTGTTCTGATATATAATCACTCCATCTGGTGTGACAGATATGGTCTGTAGGACTGAACGATGGTACAGCCTGAAAAGCTACCCCTACAGTGAGCGAAGTGGTACTGTACTTCCTGTTTTCATAAACGGTCATGTGCATATTTTAGTGAAGCTTGATTCCTCTGGAGCATTCTCTCTCTCTCTCTCTCTCTCTCTTTTTTCTCTCTCTCTCAGCAGCAGAGCATTGCAGCACATCCAGAAGCATTTGAAACCTGTGGCCTCATCCTTTTTTTTTAAAAAAAGAAAAAAATATAAAATTGCTGGCTGGACGTTAGGTATTTTTTTCAAAAGACCAAAGACAGAGGTGCTCGTTTCTGAACGTTTTCTAATTTTTCCAGAAACCAAGCAGAAGATTGAGCTGCTGATGTCAGTTAACTCTGGAAAGTCGTCCTCTTCAGAAAGGTACAGCAACATCCATTGCATCCAAAATTGATGCTAAAGGCAGGCAGTGGGGAATCTGAAGGGGGGTGGGGAGGCGTTGGGGGGGAGAAAGGATGTAGGAGATGCCTGTGTTAAAACATCAGTTAAGATTACATCTTGGCTTATGTTGTGCAGCATATTTTGCAGAATCCGGCCTTTTGTTGTTGAGGCTAACCGAGGGTTATTGATTTTTTTCTCTCTTTTGTGTGTGTGTTTTGTCGAATGCTTTTAAAACACAAAACCAGAAATAGACCCTCACTGTGCAGCCAGTGCCAGTGTGCTGTTTAAAACGGGTTTCTTTTTCCTCCCCTACTGAGGTATGTTAGTCTATAAATAATTCCAGGTCATCTCTTATTCTCTATCCCCACCAGAGCTGAATCCTAGGTATGGTACGAGCGTCTCCTTGGCTTCCAAAAGGGAGTGTCTGTGCTTGGAGCCTGTAAATCACTAACCCACGGATTAGTCAGACCCTGTTCTGTGAGGCAGGCATGCTGCTGTTTCATGCCTCTGCTCTGCTGGGGAATATTCATTAAATGCAGTAATGTTTCATGCCTGTAGGTGAGGGTAAATGTCTTGAAATGTTTATAAAACAATTATAATATCTGCCAATCGAAAGCCAATGCTGATGGAAAAGACTTAACTACAGCATTGTTTAATTGGAATAGTAGATGTGATATTAATTTCTTGACAGCTC
This sequence comes from Callorhinchus milii, assembly GCF_018977255.1. Classification (NCBI taxonomy): domain Eukaryota; kingdom Metazoa; phylum Chordata; class Chondrichthyes; order Chimaeriformes; family Callorhinchidae; genus Callorhinchus; species Callorhinchus milii. The sequence continues at coordinate 63,148,587 of NW_024704746.1, read as the reverse complement.
CGCTGCTCAGCCTCACGGTTTGTTGTGTGTTATTTTCTAGTACCAATAAGCTAGCTCTTTCAATTATATTTTGGAGATGTATTTAGCCTGGAAAGTTATCTAAAGCATTTTCAGATTGTGTCTGCTTTTCCATCACCTGTACAGTTTCATGATCTGTTATCCTTGCCTAATTTTCATAGGCTGGAAAGATTCAGGCAATTATAAGTAAACTTAACTTAGTTGCTAATAGAGGGTGGAGGACACGTCCGTACAATTCAAAGGGAAGGGTTGGTTTAATGCACTAATTAGTGGCGTGGAGGAAAGGCATGTAGCAACAGCCCTTGATACTGCCACACAGCAATTCTTTTGTGACTGAAGTATCTGTGCTCTTTTCACTGCGAATAAGTTGAGGAAATGCCATTCTGAAGTGTGCACGATGAAACGTTTCAGTAGAAGGAAACCCATGATTCTTCATTATTGTTAAAAAGTTTTGTTTTGATCTAGCACACAGTTAGAAACCCTGGATAGTTCAGTTTAAAATGACCATGTTTTTACTTACCTATGGCAATGCCCTGCTTTAATCTTCTTTCAATTCTGTTGAACGTGTGTCAGCCTGGCTAAGTGATAGCACTCCCACGCCTGAGTCAGAAAGCCGTGGGTTCAAGTCCCACATTAGGAAGTGAACTTACATTCCGATGCAGTGATGGGGTGCGTTGCATTGCCGGAGGTGCCTTCCTTCGGATGAGACGATAAACCCAGGTCCCATCTGCCTGTTCAGGTGGGACATTGCTGTGTTCAGTTCGGCTGCTGCAAAGGCACAGTCAATCCAGTTTATAATAAATCCGATGCAATGCTTTGGGCCATCCTCCCAACATGAAAGACGCTAGACCAAATGCAAGGATTATTATTAATAATTTCAGGCCACCCTGAGAGGAAAAGGTTCAGCTCAGCGACATGTTGTAACCACCCTAATCCTGGCTCATGGTAGCATTCTCGCTTCCAAGTCAAAAAGTTGTGCGTTCAAGCCCCAAGTCGAGACTTTGAATTTGGGACTGTCGGTGCAGTGCTGGGGAGCGCTGCCTTGGTGGAGGTGCCGTCCTTTGGATGAGGCATTACCCTGAAGTCCTGTATGCCCGTTCAGATGAATGTCAAAGTTTCCATGTTAGTGTCAAAGGGAAGGGAGTTTCGCCAGGTGCCCTGGCCAACAAATGCCAAATAAAATTGGCCGCTCACTTACTCATCGTTGGTTTTGGGATATTGCTGTGCTCAAATTGGCTTCCACATTTGCCTACAAATACAGTCGTTACACTTTACAGTAATGTTCTGTGAAGCGTACTTTGAGGCTTCCTCCCAACAACACGATAAACTGCTATATCAAATGGAAGGATTGTATTATTATGGACTCTTGGCTTCAAGAAAGAAGAGATGAGGGAAGATTTTGTAATAGACAGCTGAGATGAGGTAACTCATAAAAGAGCAGGGATTATTATATCTGGGGGGTATTTCCTTGTCATAGCTGAGCACCATATCACGTGCTATCGATGTGTTTTTACAATATATGGTTCCTTGTTGAATCAATTCCAACACTACTGGAGTTTTAATGTACCCCTGCTTTCTCTTTTTGTGGAAATCATTGATTCCTAGGATTTTAAGACTGAAACTCCTTTTTCCCCCCTCGTTTAATCTATAGGATTTTAAAGCCAAATTTGGAAATTCACCTAACAAGTTCCCGTTTCTTTGCTAACTTGTTGCATCCTTTGTGCTCTACTGCACTATGGGCCTATTTCCTTCACGTAAGTTCTGAATATAACGTATTCTGAATATGACAAGTTGCAGTTTCTCTTTTCATGTCCACCACATCCTCTCTGCACAGGGGAAGGCTGTAGAGCTAGTCCAGACTTTCATGAGTATGCCTACACTGAACACCATGCTTACAAGAGTGGCGTGGGATAACTCGTACTCCAGGCTTCATTTGGCACCTCACCATTGGAATATTTTGCCATTGGAGGAAACTGTATGCAAAGATACGTGCTTATCCCTCTATCCCCACAAAATACACAGTTAATCCACTTTACAGTATATTCTATGAAGCTCCTTGAGACGCCTCAACGATGTGATAAGGAGCTATATCAAATGCAAGGATTATTATTATTACTGAATAAAACTACAATGCCAACTTCAGTTATTGAATTAGATTCGATATGTCATTAGGAAATGTGATGATGCACATATTATAGTTAATCTACTTTAGTTTTGTCACAGTCTATTCTTGGAGCTCATTTCTCAAAGGACTTGTTGTTCTATCAGCTTGTCTGGCAGAAATCAGGGCCTGGATGAGTGCAAACTTCCTGCAGCTGAATGTGGGAAAGAAGGAAGCCATATTCCTTCAATATATTCACTCCTGTGGATGTAAACTCCTCAACCTCCCTGGACTCTCCCACAGTCTCACCTAACCAGTGCGCAACCTAGGCATTTGGTTCGATCTCCAGCTGCCCTTCGTCCCCCATATCCGGTCCCTGACCAGGACCACCTTCTTCCACCTTGCCAGCCTCCGACCGTACCTTACCCCAAATGTAGCCGAAGCCCTCGTGAATGCCTTGTCACCTCCAGCCTGGATTACTCAAAAGCACTCCCGGCCGGTCTCCCCAGCTCCACTATTCAAAAAAAAATCAGCTCATTTAGAACTATGCCGCCCGCATATTTTCTAGGACCGAACTCCGTGCCCACACTCACCAGCTCTGGCCAGGCTCCACTGGCTCCCCATCAACTTCAAGATCTTCATACTCGTGTTCAAATCCCTTCACTCTCTGGCACCTCCCTACATCTCTGACTTCCTCACTCCCCAATTCACCACCCGTCGCCTCTGCTCGACTGGCACCAGCCTCCTGCTTGCCCCTCGCATCCACCCCACCGTCGGAGGCCGTGCTTTCAGTCACTACCCCCTGAAACTTTGGAACATTCTCTCTCGATCCTGCCACCTTGCCCCCTCTCTCCCCTTTTTCAAGTCCTGCCTGAAAATCTTCCTCTTCGACTGTGTTAACGCACCCCCCCCCCTCCCCCCGGCTCAATCAGGCTCCACCACTATTAAGTGCTCTGAGACGCTAACCTGCCTGGTGGGCACTATATAAGTGCAAGTTGTTGTTGCAGTTGCTGGAATTTCACTAGGAGTTGCTGGTATGTGACTGATTAAAGGATCCTACTTTATATAAAACAATTGACTATATAGACACAAAAAACTTTTTTTGTGAGTAACAAATAACTGTTTCAGACAGTTGTTTGGAACTCCTGTCCCCAGGGGCTACTCCAGCTGTCATCACTCAACACTGTGAAAAGATTTATGACAGATTATAGGTAAAAGGAGAAGAAGAAAATAGATGAGGATGCAGTGTGTGAAAATCTTTGTGTTTGTAATCATTCATTATTGATCAGCACGGGACAGATATTCGAAGTGTTTATTACTTTGTGCTGAAAATGTGTAGACTGTACTATATGTTAAGATGCGCACTGCTTCTGTAGGTGTCTGGCTCTGTTCAGTTTACATTCATTCTAGAGTAACTGAAAACTCAGCGGGAGAATGAGATTGCTTTCAGAACGGATTAATTTGAAAGAATTACCAGAAACTGATTTATTTTAAATGCAATAATCTGTTTGATATAGTGCCTTATCTCATCATCGAGATGTCTCGAACCGCTTCACAGGAATTATTGTAAAGTATAATGACTGTTTTTTGGAGGTGAATTATCAATCAGTGTGGTATATTATAGTTATAAGTATTTACAGTTTTACAATTTTTTCAAATAAACTTGTTCTGTAAGAGGAGATAATGCTTTGGCTATTTACTATTCCTGAAAAATTGAAGATCTATTCTTTACAGGAATACTTTATATGTCATGATCACAGTTTAAAAAGTCCCAAACCTCACTTCACAACACCCAGCACTCACCTAATTATAATAATAACCCTTGCCTTTGGTATAGAGCCTTCTCACATTTTTGAGACGCCCCAAAGCGCTTCACAGAATATACTGTAAAGTGAATTAATAATTAATATAATTAGGTGCAGTGAATGACCAGGCGCAGAGCTATGTATAATCATCAGTTTCACAATGTGAGCGATTCTTTTGGCAAAAGGCAAAGCTTTGGGTTTCATGACTGTCGTTATAATCACAAAGCCTGTTCATACGTTATTGTTACAGCTAACTAGGGTTTTAAAATCTTTTAAGTTTTAAAATGTCCGCAGCAGTAACCAGTGTACAACTGAAATTCAAAATGAATGTGATCGGGTTGTGCCAGCACTTTTACAATGCCTTCGGTAGCCAATTATAAAGCGTTGCCATTGTTTCAGCAGCGATCTAATGACCAAACAGTCTTCTTACCAGCGAAGAGTTGCTAGGGAACTGGCAGCCCTAGGCTTATTTTCTCTTCCAAACTGCTGCTTTAGTAAATGAACTTTTAAAATTGTAAACATTCGATAGCATTACAATCAAACTACATCATCAGAAGCAGCTTCATGCAAAGTTGGAGAGAGACCAGTCCAGTAGTTCCGAGCAACATGAAGGCTCTACTTTAAACAATAATAATAATCCTTGCATTTTGTATAGCGCCTTATCACGTCAAAGCGCTTCACAGAATATGTTGTAATGTGGATTGACTGTATTTCGTAGCAGAATGTGGCAGCTAATTGCACACAGTAGTGTCCCACAAACAGTTGTGGATTAAAACTAAGAGACTTTCAGCCGAGAATGTCTCAGGGTCAGAACTCCTAATCTTTCTGACTAATTTTGTGGATAAGATGACGTGTTTGATTTTTACAGTAATTTTAACTGATTTCTTAATTATGAATTCTATTCGTCCGTAACACTGACTTGCAGAACCAAGAATCCAACTCTTATTTTCAGAGCAGGGTTACCTAGAGTCAGAGTGACCTGTGTGACATACTTTCAGGTACCGTACAGAGTCCCTATTTGATTCTTAATTATGAACTACTTTAATACTGCAAAATTGATTCTGATATGCTTAGTGCTCTATAATGGTGGAAATTTCATAAAAGTAATATATAATAACACTGCATTTGCTATAGCGCCTTTCACGTTGTGTCAAAGAACTTCACAGGAATTACTATAAAGTGCAGTGACCTTGTATTTTGAAGGTGAATGTGGCAACCAATTTGCAAACGGCAGTGTCCCACAAACAGCCACAAAGTGAATGACCGATTTTATCTGGTAGATTGTTGGCAGGACCCCAGAAAAAGCATCCAGTTTCTAGTACCTTTCTTATACTAGTATGCACCTCACTGATTGATCATAATTTGGGCTGGCTTCACATGCTTGCCAATGGAATATCAGAATCGAATCAATCTCTGTGGTGATCTTGGTTGTCTGGTTCCTGTGGGTTTACAGTATTCCTGGACATTGCTGATGACAGACCAGCCAACCTGTATCTGTAGCAGGTCTTGGAGGACCAGTCACTGGGAGTAGGGATTGTTCCCACTCACTCAACCCCGCAAGTCAAAACCCTAATGGGTAGGGTAGTCCTTATAGCAGAAAGATTGCCAGACAGTGCTCGCAAGCAACAGAAAGCTTGCCAGACAGTGCCCTTAGTAGAAGATTTGCTTATTTTACCTGGTTAGACTTCATACCCCATGCTTTGAGATCCACATGCCTTGGCTCTTGTTAACCCTCACCTAATACCATCTGGAATTAGGTAAGTAGGAGAGAGTGTGCATTCCATTCCAGACATAGACATTTACGTGTGTAGGTGGCATACATGTGTGAAACTCAGTCTGGTTTGGATTCTCTTAAGCACAATGATGGGTTTCTGCATATGTGAGGCACTTGGCTGACTGCAAAAATAAATTGATCAAAACTGTTTATAAAAGCCAAGGGTTTGTTTCACAATAACACAGTGCTGACATGGAGTACGTCACTGTAACGTAGCTATATTTAGACACTAAACAGAAAAAATATCCTTAATTCTGAGTGTTTGTTTCCAGTTACTTGAAAGCTGTCCTATCCGGTTTATTTTCATGTAACATCGGCTAATGATTATAGTTCAAATGAATTGCAGATATTTATTTCTGAATCTAATATCATCCTGTAGTGATCATAGAAATTGCAGCATAGAACAATATTCAGCCCATCGAGCCTTTACTGTCGCTATCTCTTCCTCTGCATCTAACACGCTTGCAAGCATTAATGTTTCTGGATGTGCAGTTCCCACTTGTTCTGTAATTTATGTGCCTTTTCCTTTTGAGTGGTCTGGAGCAATGGAAACCTGCTGGTGGAATATTGAGGTAATAGGAATTGAAGCACGAGCAAGACATCCTCCCATTGCATCCAGTGGATTGAAGATCTCTGAGACACTACCCTGAATGAGAGGCGCTATATCAATGCAAGTCATCGTTATTGTTGTTTAATTACCTTCCTAAGTGTTTAAATCAGTTCCTGCAATTCAACCTAGCTTCAAGATTCTTTCGGCATGCAACCATAACACGAACCAAAATGAGCCACTTGTTAACATGTTTGATATGATAAATATAATATGATAAATACCTGTTGTGTGTGTGGCTGTATATGGGGCGAGGGGTTCTCCCAATTGGTGATTATATATCAGGCACCCCACTGACATATCAGTGTAAACTTCTCTGACCATAATGTTGTACGCATTTCTGATAATTTAGCATCATGGTTCCAGTATTCAGTGTTGTAGTGGTATTGCCTGTCATGAGCATCAATCTTGTACTCAAACTATGAGAGCATTCTTAATGACTGAAGGGGTTTTAAGTTCAACTTCTATTTTAAAATTACTACAAAAATGAAGCATACTGAGTTTGGCGGTTCTGTAAATTTCTATGATATATTTCTAACCCTAACCTAAAGTGTTCTGGGTCGCTGCCCTGCGTGAGGGACACTATATAAATGCAAGTTGTTGTTCTATGGTTTGACTAACTTGTTGGAAGAGATTGGAATCTTCACAGATTCTTGTGTAGTGTTGAGTTACTGGTGAAGCTCATACAATTAACAATGTTGTTAAATTTGAGGTATTCATGTTGCACAGAGAGAGATGGAGTTTGTAAATCCATGTAAGTAAGTAGTGAATTTGATGGCACATTGTAATTCTGTATACGTGATCGTAATCAGTGGTTCTGTTTGGTTGCATATTGAATTGTGAAGTCAGGAGGGATCTTGTCAAGGAAATCAAAATATGATGTTGACTGCTGCTTATGAAAGACTGATTTGTGTTCTTCATCTGTCAAAACTCGATTGCACTTGTCTCTGCAAGAAATGGTTTCTGCGATCTTAAGATTCAATTTGATGGTCTGTAGGGAATAATAAATGATACAATGACTTTGAATGCCTGTGGATATTAACATTGATAATTGAACAACTGGATTGAGCTAAGAACTGCACAACACAGTTCTACAACTGTAATGAAATATTTGTGCTTGTCTCCTGTTGATGAGGTGTACACTGGCTAATTAACAAAAATACTAGATTTCCACTTTTTATGTTATATGCGACCACTAGGGGCAGGCTCTGCGCATTCCTTGAACTGTCTTGACTGAAGAGTCATGGTATTGGAGGGGGTTGCGAGGAAGGAGGTTGGGAACTCATTAAGCATGGAGCTTGGTGCTGTTGTGTTGTGCTGCTTCAGTGACATGCAACATTTTCCTGCTAAGAGTGAAACTATGTGAGGGGAGGGGTTCCGTGCTCAATTAACAGTTGAGCAAGGGGTTGGTCTCGGAAGAGGCTCTGTGCTCTCTCTATATGCTCTCCACCCAGATGAACTGGAATTACGATTACCAAACTGTTCCCAGTGGGCCCTACTAATCATGTTTCTAACACGTGGTATTAAGATCAGGTTAGTTTCCACATCGGTATTGTTTTACCTCTTGCTCTGCAGCTGGACACTGAGGTGTAGAGCTCTACTCTATGTTTCAAGAAGCAATTTCAGGCTTGTCTTCTTTTGCATATTGCATATGACCTTTGTGAGACAGCACTTTATCTCAGCAACATTTGAGAGCACATTTAGCTTCCCTCTGGCGCGCGTTAAACCTGACTGACTAACACCTTATTGAGTATGGGATTCTGGCTCTTTCCACTTGAGTTCCACTTTGGAACTGGACACGTTGGTGGTTTTTCCTTATATCCAGACAAGGCTGACAAAGTCCTGGGGTTTTGTTTGTAAAAATGACATGGGTTAGGTGTGTGTGTGTGTGAGAGGTGTTGCTACGAAGTGCAAGGAAATTGGCATTATCTAGAAGGAACCTTTTGGCTTAGCACAATTTAATTCTTCTCCTTCACTGATTGTATCGTTGAAGATGGTGTGTGAGCATTACACTTTGTTACGTTGTCTGGTGGGATGACGTTGGAGTCCTACTTAGCAGTATTACAATTTTATATGGGACTGGGCACTGCTGATTTATATGGATCTATGATAGTGCCTCCTGACCCATTGTCAAGCAGTAATGTTTGAAAATGAGACTTTCAATATTTTGACAGCACTAGGAAGATTGCAGGAGTGCTCTTGTTATACTGTACAGTTTTTCCACAGTTTTGTAATTCAAAATAAACGTGACTATATCCTACCTTGTTTTTATTATGCTTTGCATCCTGAATTGATGTAACAAACATTTGTGGCACGTGAGACCTGTGTGCAAACAGTCCTCTTCTATGGATCCGAGCTCCTGGGGTTGCAGCGGAGGGGTTTCCTCCAGCACACTTGCAAAGTCCAGGATCAAGCAGTGAGATGGATTGCGGCAAATATGGGAATGGGCTTCAGGAAGGGAGGGCTCCGGCCTACACTGAACTGTTGCTAAGCATCCTGGAGGCGGAGGTGGTTTCACACTGGGCATGTCTATTTTTCAAGGCCCTTCACATGAGGACCTGGGTTAAGCAGCTGGTGCTGAGTAAGCTGGTACGCAGCATTGGACTTGGCCCTCAAGAACATCAAGGTGGCTGGCACATTGCAAGCTGTAAAGGTCCTCCCACCACGCTGAAGGCAGGTGTCTGCCAGATAGCTGCTCTGAGGAAACTGAGGCTTGGGACGACAGCTGCTGGAAGGCGTTCCTGGTGTCCCAGTTTGTGAACACACGTTCGTAAATCCAGCGTCTGGAATCCACCTTGATTGGCCTTCAGAGAGGCAAGCAGCTGCTGCTTAAGCTCCACATCTCCAACTGGTGGAACCATCGCTCAATGGGAAGGGACATGTGCCTAAGGTGCAGATAGGTGGCAATGCTTGTGTGCATTACATGCTGAGCTGTGTTGGCCACCAGAAAGCTTGCAGGGAGTTCCTGGTACCTACCATCCCCTAGTGAGGGCTCAAACCTGTGTTTGTTGGATGTCAAATGACCACCTAGTGACTATCCTCCTTGGGTGATGGTGGGGGGGCAGCATGTCATTTTGGATGTAGTATGTATCTTAGGGGATCATGCTTATTTACCACCAGCCCCTCAACTTCGTTTAATTCCACCCACCTGGGAAGATAACTGGTGCTGCTAATGGGAGTGAATACAAGCATACTTCCAGCCTCGTTTAAGACAACAATTCATCCTCTCATAGGATTTAAAAGGACATTTTTTTTTCTGTTAAATTAATTCATACCTGCTTTAAAATGGACAAAATCACCTGTCATGTTTTAACCTTTTAATGCGAAGTCTATTTTTTTCATGGCTGGATTGAATGACCGATGAAAAATTGTCGGTGCCATCAATGCTGTCGGTTAAAAACTCGTGAGTTAGGGTTGTTTTTCTGACAAGTTATACATGGCGTGTATAACGTATTGTACTCTGAACCTTTGTGATTCATATTGTGTAGCGAATCAATAAGTTGTATAGAATTGATTTACAATATGACTGGGGGGATTTTTATATGCCAGTTCTGTAGCAGTATTTTCAGAGGCATTTCAGGTGAAAGAGATGGCCTCAATTGTACAGCACATTAGAGCACTGATATGTAACAAGAGTTCTGCTTTAATCCCCCCCTCCCACCCCCAAACAGTATATCTGATTATTGCCTGATTATTGCCATAAAAATGCCAATAAGGTGTGGTAGGTATTTTTCCTGAAGCTGGGTCAACACATTCTGTTCTCAGATATTCCTACCAACATTTACAGGATGCTACTAGTCCATCCCGGGAACTGGCTACCTCTACTCTCACCATGAACGTAGTGTGATTTTGAAAATGGAAAGAAAATATGACTTCAGTTCTTTTCGTTCTTCGCCTTTATTACTGGGTATCATTGTCTGAGGTCTGTGTAATGGGTCGTGATATTTCTTAATGTTGTTTATTTTGCTCTGCTCAGCTGGTCTCCATCGGCAATTTTTATAATTCTGGAAGAAGTAAATTATTGCTCGCTCAATTTATGAATAGTGTGAACAGCACAGACTCCAAAAATAAACCCTGTGATCTCTGCTAGTCACTACCCACAAAGATAGATTTTTCCATTTACAATTATCCTCAGCTTCCCTTTATCAAACAGCTTTTCAAGCCAGCTAACCCATTTACCATTTCTTTCCCCCTTCGCCTTAACCCCTTTGAATTGCAAAGTACCATGAATGCTACCCCACATGAAGGACGCTACATAAATGCAAGTTGTTGTTGAATGAACTGTCAACAGTGACAAGTATGCTCCTCTGGCAATTTAGCAGCTCTCTTCCTGTTTTGACATGTCCCAGATTGAGCTGGTAGCTTCTGTGACGTCAATTTTCCCAGTCAGGTCAGCATTTTACGAATGCCTTTTACAACCTTGATTTCATCTGAAAATGGTTGATTGGATCTAAGGTTCTTAAAGAAAAATTAAGAGAGACCATATAGAAGAAAAATCTTGATTATTTTTTAATGACAAAAGTGAGAAGAATTTTTTTATTTGAAATTGGTTTACTTTATTAGTTTACCTCCTCAATGAATTTCAAATGACTTTCTTTTACCCTCATTTCTTGCTTTCTTCTGTTCCTGATTCATGCGGCTTCTAAAACCATACTTCTACAATTTTGGACTCTGTATTCTTTCGATGAGGGTTAATAACCATTATATATTCTGAAGCCTTTCCTTCACAAAATATGTTGGGCTAGCTGTTTGCCTACAAAGTATACAGTCTGTGCCCTTTACAGCAAAATCCTGTGAAGTGCCTTGAGACGTCTCAATGACGTGGTAAAGCACTATATCAATTACCAGCATTAAGATTTTGTTCTCTTTTGCTTTCTTCAAGTCCTCTGCTACAGGTTCAGTGTCTCCAAAAATCAGACAAGTGCCTCAACCATTTCCTTCAGGGTTCAGAATGCATCTCATTTGATCCAGGTTAGCTCATAAACATTTAATTTTTGGCTTTCGGCTTTAACTCTCAGAATTGAGTGATCACAGGAGCAAATGTTCATTTGCTGCCAGTTTACAGAGGAGTTTCTGGACACAATTTGATGTAGCATCTGCTCTAGTGCTTTGATTCACACATTCTATTCATAACAACACAAGAGGGATATGAACGAAAATGATGCTTTGGTTGATTTGATCTCATACTTCCAGAATACCAACCGATTGTGGCATCAAGTTGCCTTTTAAACAATTTCAATGTACTGGCCTTGGCCACCCTTCCTAGTAAACTGTTGCAACTGTCTATTACCCTCTGTATAAAGAAATATTTCCTGGTGGTTGTTCTAAAGATTTACTGCCCTGAACCTGTGTCCCGTTGTCCCACTCCCTTAGTATAATAATAAATAATAATCCTTGCATTTGATGTATCGCCTTATCACGTCTTCGAGTCTCAAAGCGCTTCAAGGAATATACTGTAAAGTGAATTGACTATATATTTTGTGGGTGAAATGCAGCAGCCAATTGTGCACAGCACTGTCCCACAAACAGTCGTGATCTTATCACAATGGTGATTCAAGTTGGATTGAGTGACCAAATTATTAGTATAATTAATATATCTGAAAATATTATTCATCTAAATATATTTATTATTGTTATAAATAGGACATATGAAAGTATTGCAATAGGTTCCTTTTCTGTACTCCATTTTGCATCAATCTATTTATAGAAAGTCGATGTTTCTTTCAATGTGGAGGAGCCATCGCTTATCTAGGCGTTGTGTTTGATGCTTGGCCACTATAAACAGAATCGAGTTTAAAAAAAACTAGTGTCTGCCTCGGAACCCTGAGGCAGACGGTGTCTCTATTATCGTGTTTCTGAGCCTGAAGTGGTTTCACTGTTTTTGAGTTTTCTCAGACACTGGAAGATTATTAGAAGAAAATCAAAAAAAATCTTAAACTGTGCCTTCTTTGAATATTGCTGTCATAGTCCATCTCTACTGTTGCTATGTGCTATTTCACTGCACAGTGTTTCAGATCACATTTCAATTCATGTGAATCCTCTCCAGAGAGTTCTTCATCACCTTCTTGTCTAATATTTTGTATGGAAATTACTTGCGGGTATTCTGGTTTCTTGCTTGTGATGTTCAATGCATTCACTTACCTCTTTCCTGATTGAAGGATGGCTTTAGGGTGGATAGTACAGTCAGACAGGAGTCAGAAGTAAGACCCCATACTGGGTAATTCCTTCAAGTGGATTACTGGATAACTTGTTCAGATATATTGCTTTGAAATGATCTTTAAAGCAGTTGTTGAAACATTTCAGATAACTCACTGTAGGATCAGAGGGATTGAAAGTTTTGTATTCAAACCTTGTTGAGACCACTCAATTCTTCACACTTCTGAGGTGAAGAAAATGGAAAAAGAGGCAGGAAAGTAGGTTCTCTCTCCCTAAAAATAGATCAAAGGAGAGACATCTGGCAAAGTCCAGCAGTTTGAGGCATTGTTAATGTTTGATTAGAAACTTGCTTCATCAGTGAAACTTGGAGGTGTAGTTATAGACATGTCCAACATTACAAAACACGCTGGACAAGGTTCACTGTGTGTGTTTACCGTTGATCAAGAGTTTGTTAGGAATAATATCCTTTTTATTTTCAACTAAAAATGTACTTGTCAATGCACCATGGTATTAAGCACTATGTTGTAGCACATCTAAATTGAATCTTAATACAATACAGACTATATTGAAGCAATTGATGGGTTTGTGAAACCTCATGTTTCTACACTCTTCACAATTGAGTTTAGTTTTCTTTCTGGTTGCCTGTAGATTAATTCTTCCCCTCCCTCTCCTAACTGGGTTATAAACAGTTAATATTTCATTTATTTTCTTTTCTATCACCCAGTTGCTTTGCAGCTCTCATTTGAATCTCTATGGTGTCTATAATAATTTGCTTAGTTAATTTTGAAGTACAATCCTGGTTAAATATTTGTAAGATGCAACCATTTGTTGAATAGTAGAATAAAATTGCCATTTTATATTTGAACAGTTATCCATAATGATGTGAAGTGCTTTAGGATGTCCTGCTGACATGGAAGACACTACCAAATATAAGAATTATTATTACTATCATCATGCAAAACACAAATTGGTTACAGCGCTAACTAAAAAAAATTTCAGAAAGAGTTATATTGTCATTGTAGTAACACACTATGCTAGCCCTCCTCTCTGTTTTTCTCGTTCTGACTTTTCTTCTCTTTCTCTCTCACTCTCTAGTTTTCTGTCTCTCTCCGAATTTTTCTATCTCTAATTCTGTACTGTATGAAACTTAGAATTAAAGATTTACCAGCAGCAAGTTTGCTAGTTCCTCAAATCCATGGAACGTATGATACCATTGCAGTGTGTACATGATTCCTTCAATGCATATTGTTATGAGTGTGTAACTTGCTGAAGTTATATGTTTATACATTTTTTTCTTGACCACCTCTATTTAAATAAATTAAATGGCTGCTGCATTTTGTCCACAAAATAT